>NC_064859.1:38845790-39207040 GCF_024139225.1 Suncus etruscus | reverse complement strand
ATCTGTATGATATGGATTAGGAAAGTCAATGAGCTTCTTAAATGTAATAGAACTAAAAGGATAAAATGGCTCACTGGTAATTCAGTAAGATCCAATTATATCTTCTACCTCTTATAAGGATAGTTATGCTTTTCTAAGTATCACTATATGGAAAATCCTTAGAAAAATAATAGAGATAGCAAAGTGGTAGGATGTTTGCCTTGCATGCAGTGGACCCGGATGGATGGTGGTTCGAATCCCGACATTCCATATGGTCCCGAGTCTGCCAGAAGTAACCCGAGTGCTGCCAGGTATGACCAAAAAACCAAAAAAAAAAAAAATTTTTTTTGCCACAGCCAGCAACACTCAAAATTTTGTGCTGGCTCTGTATTCTTGGGAAACTACATGGGATTCCAGAGATCAAATGCCGGTAAGCTGCATACAAGCCTTACCCACTGTACTATCTCTTTTACCCCAAAGGAAAAGATACATTCAGTTCTATAACACCCTGGTTTTCAGAAATGAATTTGCAGTACCACAATTTTAAGAAATATGGGGGCCAGAGAGATAGCATGGAGGTAAGGCGTTTGCCTTTCATGCAGAAGGTCATCGGTTCGAATCCCGGTGTCCCATATGGTCCCCCGTGCCTGCCAGTAGCAATTACTGAGCATGGAGCCAGGAATAACCCTTGAGCACTGCTGGGTGTGACCCCAAAAAAAAAGAAATATGTTGCAAAGGTATTTAATCCCAGTCTGCGTAATAATTTATAAGATAAAAAAGTAAAAATCTGAACTTTTTACCTGTACTACGGCAGAACCATCTGCAAATCTGGCCAATTTCCCAGTGGATAATTCTAATTTTCTGTTAAAAAAATAAAGTCAACATAAAATTCAAGTTAACAGTTCATGCCCAGTTTAAAATAATCGAGGGTTATAATAAGAGACTTAGCAAGAAAAACCCCACTAGTTTTTTTTTTGTGCTGTTATTATTCTAATAATCATCAAAATAAGTAAAGAGTACTTCAAAGAAAATATTAAAAAAAATAAGAAATTGGAGCCGGTGAGGTGGCGCTAGAGGTAAGGTGTCTGCCTTGCAAGGCCTAGCCAAGGAAGGACAGTGGTTCGATCCCCCGGCGTTCCATATGGTCCCCCCAAGCCAGGGCCAGTTTCTGAGTGCTTAGCCAGGAGTAATCCCTGAGCAAACGGGCATGGCCCAAAAAACCAAAAAAAAAAAAAAAAAAAAAAAAGAAATTTTAGAAATTTCAAAGAAAACATTAGAAGTTAAGGCACAAAATGACTGAATAAGAACACATCCAGTAGAGAACAGGGTAACTCTAGTAGTGCACCAGGGTGAGTCCAGGTGTGGTGCTTAAGGGTTGCTCTTGCAGGAGTATGAATGTCTTGCTATTAAATTTCATGAAAAAAAAAATCTGAATTCTTAACTATTGTCTACAAAAACCTCCTTGTTAAAAAAGACTTTGCTAAAATAAGTCAATGGGTGAAAGATGTTTTTTCACAATAGAGCTGTGAGAACTGCATATTCATATATAAAAATGTTAACAAATGTGGACCTCCACTTCCTCCAAATAAACTGAACTAAAAATGAATCATGGATCTGACTGTTAAGAGTTAAACTTGAGCTAGAAAGTCTTTCTGTATATTGCATCTAAAGCAGAGAAGTGAAAAAGAAAAAAGGAAACTGAAACTCATTAAATTAAAAAACTGCATTGTGAGATAGGAACGTGATTCAGTAAATGTCTCGCATGTATAAGACTAGGTTGGATCCTAGTCCAGTCCTCTGCACCCCTTTCCGCCATGTTTATAAGATTATCAAGAAACTAAATAGGGGCCAGGAAAACAGAACACCTGTCAGTGGACCACAACTTGCCATGTGCAGTACTATCCAAAGCATGGCTTCCTTCCACAGCAATGCCGAGTGGCTCACATGCCCTACCTATATGGAGTGGTGTCCCCCAGAACCTTGCTGGGAGGTCCTGGTGGTCCCTGGCATCGCTAGAGTTTAGAATATCATATCACCTAGTTGCCTTGGACCCGTAGGTCCTCTGAGCACTACTTTAGCAGCCCCTCCCAAACACCTAAAAAACTTGAAATAAAATCCATCAAAAAGAAAATATTTGCAAATGCGTAGACTTCATAGAATGTTGAGAATTATGACAACTCAACAATACAATTTAAAAACTGGCAAAGGGCTTGGGATATCTCTCCAAAGAAAAACTTAAAGTTGGGCCAGAACAATAACACAGCAACAGGGCGTTTGTCTTGCATGAGGTTGACCTGGGATGGACAGGGTTCGATCCCGACATTCCATCATGGTTCCTGAGCCTGCCAGAAGTGATTTCTGAGTGCAGAGTCAGGCGTAGCCTCTGAAGATCGCTGGGTATGGTCCCAAACCCCCCGCCAAAAAAAGGGGGGACTTAAAAGTCTGTAGGTAAGTGATAAAGTCCATAAAAATATGCTCAACAGCATTAACTAGGGAAAAGCAGAGAACAGAGGTAAATAGGATGATTTCCCAAGCCCTCCTATTTTTTTTGAGTTTTTTGAGCCTGCCGTTTTCTTGCTTTATTAAGATGAGTCCCTAGTGTGCCAGATTAAAAAAAAAACACCAGAAAATTGATTTGTAAGAAACTGATGTCTACCTTCCCTTCCCCATCAAGGTCATACTTTCAGGGCATGTTTTAAAGCATTTGAGATGACGGCGCAATCATGATCACTGCCAGAGTACTAGAAGATGGGGTTGTGCGGGAGGGAGGCCAGGTGGTCAGACCCCTAAAAGAATGTAAACTGGAGTGAGCAAAGCCAGAGAAAGAGAAGGCGAGGAAGCAAAGGGCACGTGTGTCCCACAGAGCAGGCGGGTGAAGGCTGTCAGAACCAGGCCCCAGGTCTACCAGGTGCAATCTGGAAGGAAGGTTTAGAGTTCAATTAAGCGCGGTGCAAAAGACAACGACGACCGAATACATATCCAAACCTAGAGGATGAAAAGCACAGATTGGCTCAACCTGCTTGGGCCTGCACAGGAACGCACGCCGTTCCTTACCTGCTGCCTAATTCCACAGCCACGGCTCGAGATCCCGTGCCACCCCATAGCGCTCGCACCTGCCGGTGAGTGAGTGCCCGATCACGTCCGGGAAAACGCAGTGGACTCTCGCTCAGCGGCCTAAGGCGGAGGCATGAGCTGCAACGCCTGCAGGCCGCCATGACACCCAACAGGCTCTCGGCCCGGGCTGCATCCCCATTGGTTCACTCTGCGCGGTGGGCGGGTCCTAGGATTGCGTCATTTCCACAGAACGGGCGAAGCAAACGCTGTAGAAACGGAAGTAGAAACTAAAGGTCGCTTTCTACGGTGCCCCGAAGAGGGCCAATCCTATCTGAACGCGGTAGTCACTTTCTCATTTCTGCTAAATATCAACAGGGCGATTCGAAAAAATAATGCCTGTGAAAACAGGCGTGGGGGGGTTATCATTGTTATCATTGTTTAAAAGCAAGTCCTAGAGTAACGCGTTTAATAAGTAAAGTAAATTTAATGATAAAGTCAGCATAGTCTACCTTTTTTATTCCTTTTTTTCAAAGAAAACATTTTATTTATTTTACTTAATTTTTTAATATATTTTTTATTTAAACACCTTGATTACATACATGATTGTGTTGTTTGGGTTTCAGTCATGTAAAGAACACCATCCATCACCAGTGCAACATTCCCATCACCAATGTCCCAAGTCTCCCTGCTCCTCACCCAACCCCCACCTGTACTCTAGACAGTTCTATTTCCTTCATACATTCTCATTATTAGGATAGTTTGAAATGTAGTTATTTCTCTAACTAAACTCATCCCTGTTTGTGGTGAGCTTCATGAGGTGAGCTGTAACTTCCAGCCCTTCTCTCTTTTGTGTCTGAAAATTATTATTGCAAGAATGTCTTTTATTTTTCTTAAAACCCCTAGATGAGTGAGACCATTCTGTGTTTTTCTCTCTCTCTGACTTATTTCACTCAGCATAATAGATTCTGTGTACATCCATATATAGAAAAATTTCATGACTTCATCTCTCCTGACAGCTGTGTAATATTCCATTGTGTATATGCACCACTGTTTCTTTAGCCATTCGTCTGTTGAAGGGTATCTTGATTGTTTCCAGAGTTTTGCAGATGATAGTATATATGGTGGTCACATAGGCAGAGAGATCTCTTTCTGGTTTTTATTTTATTTGATAAATTTCTTACAGCAAATATATTACTGTGAAGATCTTGTTAATTTATTTCTAGTAAATCAACGTTATGTTTCATTGATCTACATCTTTATTTTTTATACTTTACTGTCATTTGGGATTACTTTTTTTGGTAAAATTTAGTAATTTCTTTCTCATCTCATTTGGTCAAATGTTAATATTTTCTTTTATTTTATCTTGTATTTGTTTATTTTGGAGTCACACCTATCAGTGCTCAGGGTTTATTTCTGGCTAGTGACTCTTCTCTTGAGATCAGGGATCAGGGATTGCTCCTGGAGCACTTAAAGGACCATATAGAGTACCTGGGACCATATCCTGGTCCTCTGTTGCAAGATGCAGCTCCAACTATTAATATTTTCTAAACACACTTTCTTTTTTATTTTTTAATAACAGATTTCTGCTTTATTATGCAATCATATTTTTTGGGACCAAGAATAGTTTTCTATAAAAAATTTAAAATTTTATTGTTATTAAGTAACATGGTTATATTCAGTGTTTTTGCTTTTTTTATAAAATCTAAACAAACCTTTTTGTTTGCATGTGATATATACCCAGGCATCATTCAAACTCTGTTCCTGGCTAAGCATTCAGGAATCTCCTGGTGGTGTCTGGGATTAAACTTAGGTAGGCTACAGCTTTGTGGAAGGCAAATAATCTATTCACTGTACTATCTCTTCATCCCCAGTAGCAAACTCTTATGCAAAATTCTGGCTATCATTAGAAAATGTCTTAGATATGAGAAGAGAAAAGTCTTTAGAACTTAAATTTGATATATTTTTAGGTGATGAATAAATTTCAATCATTCTTTTAAATATTGATTGGGGGGACCTAAGAATAAAAATTGATTTTGGGGGGCCAGAGCGATAGCACATTGGTAGGATGTTTTCCTTACATGCGGCTGACCAAGGATGGACATGAGTTCAATCTCTGGCATCCCATATGGTCCCACAAACCAGGAACATTTCTGAGCACAGAACCAGGAGTAACCCCTGAGTGCCGCCAAGTGTGGCTCCCCAAAACAAAAAAATTGGTATGTTTTATGATTTACAATACTATTAATGATGATTTTTTATACACATAAGTACATACAACACTCATCACCAGTGTAATCACTTTCCACTCCAAATTTCTTCCTTCCAGAGTTTTGGATTTGCTCTCCCATTGTCTTACCTGCAGCCTTTTGTTGCTACCATGTTATGTATCTTTTTTTTAGATTTTGTAAATTTAATAATTTAGATACACAGTTACAAAGTTACAAATTTTGTAATTGAGATACACAGTTACAAAGTTGTTAATGATTGAGTTTCATTCTTACAATATCCAACACCCATTGCTTCACCAATGATCATTTCCTGTCACCAATGTCCCTAGTCCTGTCTTCCTCTATGACAGACATTTCCCCCTCTCTCCTTTTTCCCCTTCTAGTCACTGTAGATTACAATATTATTACTGAAATATACATATAACTTTATCTCCATTCAGCACTCACTTCTTGTCCAGAGTGATCTTTTCCAATTATCATCATCATAATGGTTTTTCCTCTGCCCCAACTGCACTCACCTGGATCTGTGACAAGCCTCCTACCATGAACCATTCCTCTTGGCTCTTATCTCTATCATCTTTGGGTATTATATCATACATTTTTAAACTTTTTTTTTTTTTTTTGGTTTTTGGGCCACACCCGGCAGTGCTCAGGGCTTACTCCTGGCTGTCTGCTCAGAAATAGCTCCTGGCAGGCACGGGGGACCATATGGGACACCGGGATTCAAACCAACCACCTTTGGTCCTGGATCGGCTACTTGCAAGGCAAATGCCGCTGTGCTATCTCCCCGGGCCCTTTAAACATATTTTAATAACCCACAAGTGAATGTGATCATTCTTTTATTGGGGGGTTGGGCCACATGCAGCAGCACTCAAGGGTTACTCCTGACTCTGTGCTCAGGAATCAAACTTGGCAGGCTCTAGAGATCATATTTGGTTGATCCTGGGTAGACCTCATGCAAGGCAAATGCCCTACCCTCTGTGCTATCAATTCTGTCCCAAATGGGATCATTCCATGTCTATCATTCTCCTTCTGACTCATTTTGCTCAGGATAATGCTCTCCATATTCATCCACACAGAAGAAAACTTCATGACATCATTTTGAACAGCTGTGTAGTATTTAGTTGTGTAGATATATCCTGGTTTCTTTATGTACTTGTATCTTTTCTCAGGCTATTGCTGCAATGAATATAGGAGTGCAGTTGCATTGTGTTGTTGGGCCCTTATGATATATTCCCAGGAGAGATATTGCTAGGTTATATCTAGTTTCTTGAGGAATGTTGATATTGTTTTCCCAAAAGGCCAGACCAGTCAGCATTCCCACCAGCAATGAATGGAGTCCCTTTCTCCCCACATCCACACCAGCACTGGTTATTCTTATTTTTCTTTTCTTTTTAATCCTTTTACTATTCTTTTTAAACAAATGGCCCCAGTGATAGGGGATCAGGGGAAAGAGGAGGAGGAGAAGCGAGGCACCCAGTCCCACAACCTCTCCCCACTTACCCCTTTTCCTTTATATATTTATAATCTCTATACAACTCTGGTGAATGGGGTGAGCACACAAAGAAAATTTCCTTTGGTGAGATGGAGCAATCCAGGTTCCTTTCCCCTCTCAATCCAGGCTCCTCTGCCCTCTGGAAGGCCCTTCTCTAGCAGGCTCTATATCAGCTCCCAAGACTTCAGCATCCAACAGGGCTTCTGATGGGGAGCTGTTGGGTCAGTGGGCTGGGTGGGGGTAAAACTGTAGGTAAAACGTGAGGCTTTGAGAAGGGAACTGATACCAGAAAAAGACCTCCCAACTGAGGGAGTACATAAGGACCCAGGTTCCCAATACTGCTGCTCAGTTTTCGATAATCCTGAAAAGGCTTTAGTTCCACTGGGTGCAGCTCTGTTAGCCCCAAAGCTAGGGGAGAAGGGCCTGGCAGATGAAGGCAGCGCAGAGTAGTAGGAGAGGGTGTGGGTGGCACAGCCAAACTCTGAGTCTGCAAGTCTGGATCCACAAGTAATAGAGAAATAGTTTTTCTGCCATTCTGTAGACAGTCTTTGTGTCCTAGACACTTTCCTTTGAGGTGCAATGCTTGCATATGGCAGACCCAGGTTCAACCCCCAGCATCCTATATGGTCTTCTGTATTCTTCTAGAAGTGATTCCTGAGCTCAGTGCTAGGGGTAACCCTTGAGCACCATTGGGTGTGTCTCAGAGACAATATATAATTAATCAGAAGAGAAATAGATAAAGGTATCTCATTTAAAATAATATTCAAGAACATTAAGTGAGGTTGGAGAGATGGTATAGTGGGTAGGATGTTTCTTTGCATGTGGCTGAACTGGGTTTGATCCCTGGTATCCCATTATGGTTTCCTGGGTTTGCCAGGAATAATTCCTGAGTGCAGAGCCAGAGTAACCCCTGAGTGACGCTGGGAGGGCCCAATCCTCCCCTCCCAAAACAACTAAAAATAAAACATCAAGTATCTTGGAATCAACATAACAAAAGATGTTTTAAATCTTTTTAAATCACTTAAGAAAGAGATAGAAGATCTTAGAAAATGGAAAAACATTCTATGCTCATGGATGGAAAGAATCAATACTGTTAAAATGACTATCCTACATAATCTATTATATAGATTCAATGCATGGGGCTGCATGTATCAGGATGATGGCGAAGAAATGATCCATAGCATTCAGATGAAGTTTCAGGAGACATCCAGCTTTATTACAAGGCCCTAACTACCATGAGCATATCTCACATGGCTTCTAAGCTAAACTGCTTCTCTGCATCCATCCTGTGTCTCTAATCTCCTTCTTTGCTGCTTGTGTTTCCCCCATCTCCCCCGGAAACCCCTTAAATTACCAACCATAGACCCTTCCCAGCTGTGGGAGGATCTCACCTTCTAGGTGAGATAAACATATGACATAGGGGGAGGGTAACATCTACCTTATTTAAAACAGTATTCAAGAACATTACTTTAAGGAGGCTGGAGTGATAGCATAGTGGGTAGGATGTTTTTCTTGCATGTGGCTGAACTGGGTTTGATCCCTGATATCCCATTATGGTTTTCCTGAGTTTTCCAGGAATAATTCCTGAGTGCAGAGCCAGAAGTAATCCCTGAGTGCCACTGGGTATGGTCCAATCCCCCCCACCAGAAACAAAACAAAACAAAAAAACCCAAAAATGAAACATTAAGTATCTTGGAATCAACATAACAGAAGATGTTGAAGACCTTAAATCACTTAAGAAAGACATAGACGATATTAGAAAATGGAAAAACATTCCATGCTCATAGATGGAAAGAACCAATACTGTTTAAAATGACTATCTGACGTAATCTATTATATAGATTCAATGCAATCCCCATCCAAAGTTTGTATGAGCAAAGATGAAAAAAATCAAGTTAAAAAACCTATTCAAAAATCTTGGTCAGAGGAAGAAAACTGGATTGCATATAAAAAAGTGCTCAGCAGCACTTATAAGGAAATTCAATGAAGATAACAAATAGATATTATTGTACTCCAGTGAGAAAAGCTCTTATCAATAATAAGAAAAATTGTGCTGATGGGGTGTGATGAAAAGGGAACTCTCGGGCCTGGAGAGATAGCACAGCGGTGTTTGCCTTGCAATCAGCCAATCCAGGACCAAAGGTGGTTGGTTCGAATCCCGGTGTCCCATATGGTCCCCCGGGCCTGCCAGGAGCTATTTTTGAGCAGACAGCCAGGAGTAACCCCTGAGCACTGCCGGGTGTGACCCAAAAACCAAAAAAAAAAAAAAAAAAAAAAAAGAAAAAAGAAAAGGGAACTCTCATCCCCTGCTGATGGGATTGTTGTCTGTTTCAACCCCTTGTGGAAAACAGTATATAAAATCCTCAATAAACAAAATTGAGCTACTGTATGACCCAGAATTCTACTTTTTGGTATCTATCTCCAAGCCTTAAAAACGTTCATTTTGGGGCCAGGCGGTGGCGCTAAAGGTAAGGTGCCTGCCTTGCCTGTGCTAGCCTTGGACGGACCGCGGTTCGATCCCCCGGCGTCCCATATGGTTCCCCAAGCCAGGAGCGACTTCTGATCGCATAGCCAGGAGTAACCCCTGAGCATCACCGGGTGTGGCCCAAAAACAAAAAACAAACAAAAACATTCATTTTAAAGCATGTACACACACCATTATTTTTCTGCAATTAATTCAATTGCTATGAGATGGGATCAACCTATGTGTCCAAAGACATCTACTATTATGAAGATGTACATAAACAGAATGGAATATTATAAAGATGCAAAGAATGATGAAATTATGCAATTTACTGATTGGAACTGGAAGATTGTTGAGTGAAGTGAGCCAGAAGTAGAAAGGCAAACACAGATGATCTCATTCTCTATGGTGTATAAAATATTGTTTTAGAAAATCAATGTAGTAAATATTACCCTTGATCCCAGAGCCTAGAGAGGACAGAGAAGAAATCAAGGCAGAAAGGAGGAAGAGAGGTAAGTATGTGGGGGTGGGGAGGAAATAAGTGTCTGGGCTTAGGTTATATTAGGGATGTGGGAGAATGGTATAGCTATACATCTGAAGCAGAAACTCAACAACACTAATAACATGAGATCTAAGCTGAAACCACTGAATTTTAATGTGCCTTCCAGGGTGGCAGACAGGGGTGTAGGAAGTTGGTTGTGGGTGGGTGGTGATGGAGTATGGGAGCACTGGTATAGGGAGTTGACGCTCATGGCTGAGTTTGTGTTGAAATGTTATATTCTAAAATTCAACTATCAATAACTTTGTAAACCACAGTTATTTAATTAAATAAAATTAAAACATAAATTGTCATTATATATTTATAAAAGAACTCTTAAAAATCTTTCACTTGGATGTGGTGAAAAGGAACTCTCATCTACTGCTTATGGGAATGCTGTCCGGTTCAATCTCTGTGAAAAAAAGTATGAAGAGTCTTCATTGGACTCAGAAACAAGCTGCCATATGATCCAACAATTCCACTTTTGGGAATCTATCCTCAAGACAGAAAAACATTCATTCAAAAGTTCTTTGCAGAACTCAGTATAATAGTTAAGAGTTAGAGTTAGCCTGAATGTCCGTTCAACAACAGATGAGTGAATTATCAAGATATAGTGTAGTTATACAATGGAATTTTACATACCATATTTTCCAGTGAAAAAGACGACTTTTTTTTTTTTTTTTTTTTTTTTTTTTGTTTTTTGGGCCACACCCGGTAACGCTCAGGGGTTACTCCTGGCTATGCGCTCAGAAGTCGCTCCTGGCTTGGGGGACCATATGGGACGCCGGGGGATCGAACCGCGGTCCGTCTCCTAGGCTAGCGCAGGTAAGGCAGGCACCTTACCTCCAGCGCCACCGCCCGGCCCCGAAAAAGACGACTTTTAAAACAAAAAAAAGTCAACTGAAAATCGGGGGTCGTCTTATACGCTGAGTATATCCCAAAAAATGGTTCAATATGCCACTAAACAAAAATTGTCTGCATATTGCATATTGCCACAAAACAAATTTTCCAACTCGATCCTGCACCGATCACTGCAAGGCTGCTCAGACTGCCTCTCTAACTCAGCCAATCCAAGCAGGCTTTTTATGCATGCAAATTAGACAATGTTCTGGACCCGAATCTACACTGTCAAAAGCCTGCTCAGATTGGTCAGAGTCAGAGAGGAAGTCTATTACAGTATAACCTTTGAACCTTTGCTTGTTGTGATTGGCTCACTGTGGTACATACAGTTGCAGCACAGGAACGTTTTGTCTGATACAGAGAATATAGGCCTAAACCTATGTTTTAACTGCAAAATAAGGGGGGTCGTCTTATACGCCGGCAAATACGGTAGCTCTCTGAAACGATTCAGTCATGCAGTGCACAGCAAAATGAGTGGAGATGGAAAAATAATATATTAAATAAAGTAAGCCTAAAGAAGGATACATATGGGATGATATCACTTACACGTGGTATTTTAAATAGATGCATGAGGAAATGCAATGGTTTAAATGGGGGTTGCCTAGAATGTTCTGTCATAAAGTATACCGTGGAGAAGGAATAAAATAGAGGGGAGTGAGAGACAGACAGATGTGAAATAATGGGGAACAGGGAACAATTTGGGGTTTACAGAACAAAAATAAATATTCAAACCAGGAAGTCAGCAACATTAACATCATAAGACCCAAACATTAACAGCCAAACTTAAAAATTTTTCTCTTAACATGCAGGCTTGTGGAAGGAAGTATGGGATGGACTCTGGTAACATTGGTGGTGGAATTGGTGCTGAAACATTATGGCTGAAATGCAGCTATGAATAACTTTGTAGATCACAATGCTTTAAATAAAAATTTAAAAATATTTCCTCCAATCATGGGTTAAAAAATAATGGAACTCTCTTACCTTTGTTCCACATCCGGTCTCTCTCAGTCTTCCATCTATGGTAGAATTCAGTTCCCAGCAGAGGGAGCTCTGGTTTTACTTTAATCACCATTTCAGGCATCTGGCCTGCTTTTGTAATCAAACTATAAAATAGAATTTAATTTTTATATGTGTGAAAATTTAAGTATGTTTGTTTTATTTGTTATTAGAGTTTTGTGATTAGTACAATGCTAAAATTTTATGTATTTTTCTACAGCAAAGGCATTATTGTACATATGTTAGAGTCAGCCACAACTGAGAATAGAAGTTGTCCAGTGTCACAAGTACAAGACATAAAACTAAAAGGCATTGATTATTGAGCAAGAAGGTTCTCTTGAAGGTGGCCATGAAGATTGGATCACAATGTATGTTAGAGATTCATTGAGGGAAGTTTTAGACAATAGACTACAGTTCAACAATTTTTTTTTCTGGATCACATCTGGCAGCACTCACTCCTGGCTCTGTGCTCAGAAATCGCTCCTAGCAGGCAAGGTTGATCACATGGGCTGCCAGGATTCAAAACATTGTCAGTCCTGGATCAGCAGCATGCAAGGCAAACGCCCTACCGCTGTACTATCTATCCGGCCCCCAGTCATTGCTGTTTGTATTTCTGATATCCAGCATTCCTAATTCTGCTCCTGTTTTCCACATGTGCCCAAGCTTAACTACTTGTTTGGACCTTTCACTCATCTTTCTTCTTTGGTGCTTTTGTGAATTCACTTCTTTCTCTCTTTAGTTCTGATGATGCACAGTTTGCAAAAATTGGCTGAGAGTGATTTTAATGTTTTTAGAGCTTGGATGTATTTTTTTAACCTTTAGATAATAATAATAATTACCCAGTGATATAGCTATCATAACCTCTTCCAAAAATAGATAATGCAATAAAGGAAATAAAGAGAAAAATTTAAATTTCCACTGTACAATTTTATTTTGTTTGTTTTCTGAGCCACACCTGGCAGCGCTCAGGGGTTCCTCCTGGCTCTGAGCTCAGAAATCACTTCTGGAAGGCTTGGAGAACCATACGGGATGCCAGGAATCGAACCCAGGTTCGTCCTGGGTCAGCCTCATGCAAGGCAAACACCCTATTGCTGTGCTATCTTTCCCGACCCCTACAAATTGTTTTTGTGTTTTAATAAAATCTTTAATTCGGGTGGGGGGTTTAGGCCACACCCGGTGATACTCAGGGGTTATTTCTGGCTATGAGCTCAGAAATCACTCCTGGCTTGGGTTACATATGGGACAACAGGGGATCAAACTATCCATCCTAGGTTAGTGCCTGCAAGGCAGATGCCCCACATCTTGTGCCACCACTCTGCCCCCTGTTTTACAGTAAACTCTTATACTTCAGGTTCATTGCTGATTTGAGAACCTAATTTCTTCATCTCATTCCCGTACAAGACTTAGTAATTGAGTGCAGTGAAGGGGTTTTCTTTAACTTAAAATTGGGGATAATAATAATATCTATTTTCTTTAGGGATGGGAAAATACTGTTAAATTTTGTACAAAGCCATAACACTCTCAAATAGCCAGAAATTATGAGATTAAAAAAAAAAAAGCTAGGGGAACTGAATTCCGTGACTTTAAATTATACTTCAAACCTATAGTAATCAAAAGCATGTGGTACTACAATAAAGGTAGACTCTCCGATCAGTAAAATAGTTGAAAGTCCAGACATAAATTCTCAGATTTATGAACAGTTAATGTATAACAAAGGAGCTAGAACATTAAGTGGTACAAAGAAGAGCATCTTCAAGAAGGTGCAGAAAACATGCAAATTCAAACAAACAAGAATATATATACCACATACAAAAGTTAATTTTAAAAAAGACCAAAGACCTTTATTTTAGATATCTGTTTTTGTTTTGGGGCCACATCAAGCAGTGCTCAGGGCTTACTACCAGCTCTTTGCTCGGGATCAATCCTGCTGAGTCTTAGAAAACCATATTTGTTGCCAGGGATCAAACCCAGGTCAACAGATTGCAGGACAAGTTCCCTACCCATTGTACGCATGACCCTAATTTTATATCTTTTTTTTTTTTTTTTTTTGATTTTTGGGCCACACCCGGTAATGCTCAGGGGTTACTCCTGGCTATGTGCTCAGAAGTTGCTCCTGGCTTGGGGGACCATATGGGACACCAGGGGATTGAACCGCAGTCCGTCCAAGGCTAGCGCAGGCAAGGCAGACACCTTACCTTTAGCGCCACCGCCCGGCCCCCTAATTTTATATCTTAACCAATATAATACATCAAGGAAAACATAGACAGAACTTTCTATAATTTTTTTTTTTTTACTTTCTATGATTTTGACTTCAGAAGTATCTTCAGAAGTCAGAAGCAAAAAGTAGGGCTAGAGTGATAGCACAGTGATAGGGCATTTGCCTTGCACGCGGCTGACCAAGGATGAAGCTGGGTTTGATTCCCAACATCTCATATGGCTTTGGGAGCAATATCTGAGTGAAGAGCCAGTAGTAACTCCTGAGCACCGCTGGGTGTGACCCCAAAACAAAATGAAACAAACAACAACAAAAAGAAGCCAGAAGCAAAAATAAGTGAATGGACTAAATATTATCTACACTATGAAAGCAATGATGACTAAAAAAACAAAAGACGCCTTATCAAACAACATCTGGAAAAGGAATAATATCCAAAATATATAAAGCAATAAAAAATTTCAACAAGGCAGTCGGGCCTGGTTAGTACTTGGATGGGAGACCGCCTGGGAATACTGGGTGCTGTAGGCTGTAGGCCCATTCAATTTTCAAACTGGAGAGGGAGCTCGCAGTTGAACCCAGCAGAGCGCACATGCCAGGAAAGCTGTTCCTCTGTTTTTCTGGCATGTTAGGGTCGCTGGTCGGACAGCGGGCCACAGATCTCCTGGGCTGAACACTTGGTCCAGGAGACTGGGACCCCCCACGCCAGGCGGGTTTTCGTGGCCGGCCCTGGCAAGTCGGGCCCTGGGGGGCAGGCGGAGGAGGGAAACCCCTCCCTTATGTATATTCAACCCTCTGTTTTGTTTGCTAGTAATACTATTTTTCAAAACCGCGCGGGCGAATGTACTTGTTAAGCATTATCCAAAAATCTTCCTGATACTAGAATGTTCCTAGGAATAAAATCAGGATGCCCAAGATTCTGATAAAACACTCAAATTGACCTTTAATGTCTAGTCTTTTATGTATTGCCTCTCCCCTCACCCCTTTGTCTCTCCTACCTCCTCATACCCAAACCCTGAACCATTATCTTCCCCTTATTCAACCCTCCTTATCCTCAGTTCCTGATTGGGTAGACACCAAGACTGACCTTCTGCTCCAACACCACCATCCAGCTTCTCATTGAATGACACCCTCTCGGTCCTCAGCTCATGCCTATACAAACAACTACAACCAACACGCCTGTTGACCCATGCTTGGTGGCCCCTCATGCCCCCATCAAACTATGGACTGTTGCATGATACCGGAATCAGCTTCAGCATAACCCCTAGATCAAGGACAATATAGGGTTCTGTAATGCTGCAAAACATGTCTTTTTTTTTTGTTGTTTCTTTTTTTGTTTTTTGTTTTGTTTTTTTGGGTCACACCCGGCGGTGGTCAGGGGTTACTCCTGGCTGTTTCCTCAGAAATAGCTCCTGGCAGGAATGGGGGACCATATGGGACACCGGGATTCGAACCAACCACCTTTGGTCCTGGATCGGCTGCTTGCAAGGCAAACACCGCTGTGCTATCTCTCCGGGCCCTGCAAAACATATCTTAAACTCAACTATCACCTATTGTCTTCAAATCCCTTGTTTTCTTTCTTTTATTTTTAAACATAAAAGGGTCACATGCATCTCTTTTGTATATCTCAGATGTATTCCCTTACATCTATAACTCTTTTCAAATATCCTCATATAGTGACAATTTTGCCCACTAGATTAGTTATTTGATTGTTTGATTTCCCCCCTGTGAGATCTGTTTTATAAGCAATACTGGTAGAAGAGTAACTCTGTATAGATTTTACGTTTATACCCTGTTAGACTTTATTCGTTGGCCCCCAGATGCACCAATAATATCTTATGGCATTGCTTCTCTTTTGAATAGGCACATTTAAATGGGAAAATAATACATATGCAAACAAGTTCTTATCTAATAAAGATGGGAACACAAACTTGGTAATGTAATTAGGCCTTTTATCCTGAACATTGGCATAATGATTTGGCTAAGGCCTCAGAAGAATGGGCATCGCCCACACACACCTGAACTATGGAAACAACCACAATTGTCTTTAACACTCCCAGGATCCAAGCCTCTACCAGAGAAGACCTACAACTGCTTTGGCATTGACTTAATCCAAAGACTACTCCCAACACCCAGGTGACTCAGCAACAGTCTGCATGCAGGGCAGATAGCTCTGCATTTAATGATATGCTGAAACTAGAGGATGCTCCACATCAGCCTGACATCGACGAAAGAAATGCACTGAATCTAGAGTCTTTAAATATAAAAGTCTGATACCAAATATAGCTAAAGTGTGCAAAAGTTTAACTGGGACCTTGAAATGACTGGAGTTGGATAGACTGGTATGCCTGGAACCCAGAGTCTGTCTTATGCCAATAAACTCCTGGGGTGAGGCCTTTTTGTAATTAAGTCAAGGACTTTTTTTCCATTTTCTCCATTTTTCTGGACCTATGCAAACATTGGTGATTGCCACTATCACACCTTTACTATATTTTTTTTTACTCTTATCCTTTAAGGAAAAAAATACAACTTACTGAACTTAAAAACAAATTACTGTAGTAGAATGCCTGTCTCAAATACAGGTAGGGGATGGGAAGGGGGGAAGGGTTAATGTTGCACTGGGGAAGGGGGGTGTTCTGGTTATGACTGTAACCCAAATATGATCATGTTACTTAAATAAAAAATATATTTAATAAAAAAAAGAAAAAACAAACAAACAAAAAAAACAAGGGGCTGGAACTGTGGCACAAGCAGTAGGATGTTTACCTTGCAGGTGGCTGTCCAGGACAGACCTCCGTTTGATCCCCAGCGTCCCCTATGGTCC
This sequence comes from Suncus etruscus, assembly GCF_024139225.1. Classification (NCBI taxonomy): domain Eukaryota; kingdom Metazoa; phylum Chordata; class Mammalia; order Eulipotyphla; family Soricidae; genus Suncus; species Suncus etruscus. Next base: position 39,190,350 of record NC_064859.1, on the reverse strand, counting down.
CGCAAGCAAGGATCGATTTCTGAGCACATAGCCCTGAGCATCACCGGTTGTGGCCCAAAAAGAAAAAAAAATTCAACAACAGAACATGCAGTCCCATCAAAAGTTGGGAAGAGATGCTAAACAGAATTTTCTCAACATAGACATACAGATGGCCAACAAACATATAAAAAACATTCAAGCATCATGGATTATTATGGAAATGGAAATAAAAACAACAATGAGCTAGTATCTCATACTAGTGAGAATGACCCAGGGGGGAAAAATCTGGAGACCACTAGTGTTGTTGGGATGCGATTAAAAAGGAGTTCTTATTCACTCTTCATAGGATTGTTTAATGGTTGGGCTTATATGAAAAACAGCACCTAGACTTCTCAAAAAATTGTTCAAAAATTTTAATTGCTAGAATTCAACTGTATCTCTGGGCTCTTGACTCTATTGCTCTGATTCAGCATCTGTTTTTAGTTTTAGATTATTACAATTTTGCATCCTATCCTGGGAATATTATAATTCTGCACAAACCTTGTATTATTTGTTTGATGTCTTTAAAAAATCCCAATAGAATGCTCATCAAGATGGTATTGAATCTTTAAAAGGGGTTGTCATTTTAATAATGTTCATCCTTTCACTTTTTGAATGTAAAATATTTTTTCCATTTCATTGTCTTTTTCTTTCTTTTTGTGAAATATGTTTTTATTAGTTAATATATATATAACTTGAACAGAACTTTTCTTTCTTTTTTTTATTTAACCAACTTTATTACATACATGATTGTATTTGGGTTTCAGTCATGTAAAGAACACCACCCATCACCAGTGCAACATTCCTGTCACCAATGTCCAAAATCTCCCTCCTCCCCACCCAACCCCCGCCTGTACTCTAGACAGGTTTTTCTGTGTGTGTTTTTTAAATAATGTAGAATTTTTTCACCTGCTTAGTTTAGTTGTTTCCTAGGTGTCTGATTTTTTTTTTGTTTGTTTTTGGGCCATACCCAGTGACACTAAGGGGTTACTCCAGGCTATGCGCTCAGAAATCACTCCTGGCTTGGGGGACCATATGGGACATCGGGGGATCCAACGGTGGTCTATCCTAGGTTAGCGCGTGCAAGACAGATACCCTACCTCTTGTGCCACTGCTCTGACCCCGGTGTCTGATATTTTTTATACTTTTTGATTTTGTTTTTGTGCTACACCTCGTAGTGTTCAAGGCTTACTTCTGGCTCTGTGACCAGTAATCACTCCTGGCAGGTTCAGGGAATTGAACCAGCAACTGCTACATATAAGGCAAATGCCTTACTTATTGCACTGGCTTCCTTAAATGCAGTTTTTTTTCTTGTTTTAGTTTTTGTTTTTGGGTCACATCCGACAGCGCTCAGGGGTTACTCCTGGCAGGCTCGGGGGACCATATGGGATGGCAGGATTTGAACCACCGTCCTTCTGCATGCAAGGCAAACACGCTACCTCCATGCTATCTCTCTGGCCCCTTATATGCAGTTTTAACTATTTTTAGAAACAAATATTTTAGACAAGGTTTCAAATATACCTAGAATAGTACTTGACATTATGTAAGCATTTGAAAATATATGAGTTCTTAAAATAAGTTGTTTAATAGCTTATTTGAATAGTTTACTCTTATAATATTAAAGAAAAAACCCACATTTTGGACTCAGGCTACTCGCTATGTTAAGTTTTTACATTCTCCTTATTTTTGCACTCAGGGATATTCCTCTGCATATTTCAGGTCTCTTAGCACTACCAGATGTGACCCTAGACTCCAGAGCCTTCTGAGCTCTGCCTGGTTATCCTGGGTAATTTCTGTCACAGCCAGCTTGAGCAGATTGTAAGGTCTGAACAGTACTGTATCTTTGTGCCCCTGTATTGAACTGCTGTCCAGTTGGCTGAGAATAATAGGAAGGGGCTTCAGGGACTGCTAAGCACTACTTGGGAGTCCTGCAAGTGAGTCCAAATGTCTTATGTAGCCAAAACAGATTAACTGCTATTTTAGTCTTTAAAGTAGACCAAGTAGAGTTTCACTTTTGTTCTTAAATATCAAATTAAGGGCCCGGAGATATAGCACAGCGGTGTTTGCCTTGCAAGCAGCCAATCCAGGACCTAAGGTGGTTGGTTCGAATCCCGGTGTCCCATATGGTCCCCCGTGCCTGCCAGGAGCTATTTCTGAGCAGACAGCCAGGAGTAACCCCTGAGCACCGCCAGGTGTGGCCCCAAAACAACAACAACAACAACAACAAAACAAAAAAAATCAAATTAAGTAATTGTATATTTTGTAATTTTTTTTTGTTTTTGGGTCACACCTGACTGCGCTTAGGGGTCACTCCTGGCTCTATGCTCAGAAATCGCTCCTGGCAGGTTCAGGGGACCATCTGGGATGCCGAGATTTGAACCACCATCCTTCTGCATGCAAGGCAAACACCCTACCTCCATGCTATCTCTCTGGCCCCTATATTTTGTATTTTTTTATTTTTTATTTTGATAATAGAAATTTAGATTTATTTGGGCTGGAGAGAATTATCACAACAGTGGTTAAAGCACTTGCCTTACATGCAGTTTATCCTGAGCACCACCAGAAGTGATCCCTGAGTACAAAGCTCGAAGTAAGCCCTGAGCAATGGTGGGTGTGGCCCAATCTTCTTCCCTCCCAAAATGGAATTTAAGTTTATATTTTTAATCTAATTTCAATTAGTTATGCAGAGAAGGTATTTCTTACAGAATGATCAATGACTGTAAATTGATTTTTTTTTTGGTTTTGGGGTCACACTCGGCAGCACTCAGGGGTTACTCCTGACTCTATGCTCAGAAATCGCTCCTGGCAGTCTCAGGGGACCATATGGGATGCTGGGATTTGAACCACCGACCTTCTGGATGCAAGGCAAACGCCTTACATCCACGCTATCTCTCTGGCTCCAAATAGATTATTTTTTAAACTCTTAGCTTCATAGTCTTTGAAATTTCTCAAAATAGAGCTAGTATCACTAATATGATTAGTTCACTTTTGAAGGAAACATGAAAGATTTCTCATGGGCTCTAAAATGTCTTGAATTGGAATTAGTAACACTTCAATGACTAAATTTTATTGAATAAATTTTGGGGAGATTTTCATTGCTCTTTCACCCCAACCCCCTGTTTCCATTTCTTTTGTTGATAACACAGATGTTTTCCTCCGTTTTATTTTGGTTCTTGCCAGGGTATTATATTTTTTTAGTTTTGGTGCTTGCACATCTGTTCTTCTGGGAGATCACCCTCTTTTAATTTGGTTGCTTCTGGTTGTAATGCTTATTGGAAGTCACTGAAATATTCACACATGCTTTTTTTCTTGTGGTTTTTGGGTCACACCCAGCAGTGCTCAGGGGTTACTCCTGGATCCATGCTAAGAAATTGCTTCTGGCAGGCGCGGGGTACCAAATGGGATGCCGGGATTTGAACCGATGACCTTCTGCATGAAAGGCAAACGCCTTACCTCCATGCTATCTCTCTGGCCCCACACACATGCTTTCTTAATCACAGTACTCACATCTAATTTTTAAAATTATTTTTAAATTTTAAAATGATTTTTGCACATATAATTGTAGTACTTTCTAAGGTTGCATAATTTTAGTTTTGGTGCTTGAATGTACCTGGCTGTTGTATAGCTGGAAATTATTGTCAGTGTCTGGGTCTTAGACAGCAGAGCTAATAGTGCCATTATTTTATATATAATATGTGACAAATTGGTATTATAAATCAGTGCTAATATGCTGGTATAGCTGTTGTGTTGCTGTTATTGTTGTTGTTTATTTTTTGGGCCACACTGAGTGGTGATCATGGGTTACTCCTGTATCTTCACTCAGAGTTCATGCCTGGCTGTGCTGGAGGATATTAGATGCCAGGGATTGAATCCAGGTTGGCCAAATATAGATGCTCTACTAGCAGTACTGTTTCTTAACTGATTAATTGTTTTTTGTTTTTGGGCTACACCCGGTGATGCTCAGGGGTTACTCCTGGTTCTGCACTCAGAAATCACTCCTGGCTCAGGGGACCATATGGGACGCAGGGGATTGAACTGTGGTCTGTCCTATATTAGCCATGTACAAGGCAAACGCCCTACCACTGTGTCATAGCTCCTGCCCCTGATTAATTTTTTTTTTACCAAATGATCTTTTAAAAATAGAGCTTAATACTGAATAATTAATGTGAATTTATATTTTATACAGGGTAAGTATGAAATGAATACTTAAATTATGGACAAAGATGTACCAAATACACCTCATATTCTGAGTATTGAATAACAGGCACCACTTGAAAAATTTAATGAGTTTTTGGTTTTAGCCTAAAACAAACAAAAAGAAATACTCCCCAAGAAACAAAGAAATAAAAACAAACACAAGATTAAATTTAGAAATCTTAATAAATTAATATTCATTTCTATTGATTTATGTTTTGTTGACACCCAGCGGTACTCAATGACTACTTATGGCTGAGAAGCTTTTGCACCTCAAAAGAAATAGTGAGTAGGATGTAAGGGCCACCCACAGTATGGGAGAAACTATTCATCCAATACATATAAGATAAGGGGCTAATATCTAAGATATACAAGACAGTGACAGAACTTAACAAGAAAAAACAATCTAATCACATCAAGAAATGGGGAAAAGAAGTGAACGATGTTTCCTCAAAGAAAATATATCTAAGATATACAAGACACTGATAGAACTTAACATCAGAAAATGGGGAGAAGGGGCCGGAGAGATAGCATGGAGGTAAGGTGTTTGCCTTTCATGCAGAAGGTCATCGGTTCGAATCCCGGCGTCCCATATGGTCCCCCCGTGCCTGCCAGGAGCAATTTCTGAGCATGGAGCCAGGAATAACCCCTGAGCACTGCCGGGTGTGACCCAAAAACCACAAAAAAAAAAAAAATGGGGAGAAGAAATGAATGATGCTTCCTCAAAGAAGAAATACAAATAGCCAAAAGGCACATGAAAAAATGCTCCACATCACTAATCACCAGGGAGATGCAAATCAAAACAACTATGAGATACCATCTCACACCACAGAGATTGGCGCACATCACAAAGAATGAGAACAAACAGTGTTGGCAGGGATGTGGAGAGAAAGGAACTCTTATTCACTGCTGGTGGGAATGTCATCTAGTCCAACCTTTATGGAAAATGATATGGAGATTCCTCCAAAAACTGGAAATTGAGCTCCCATATAATCCAGCTATACCACTCCTAGGGATATACCCTAGGAACACAAAAATACAATACAAAAATCCCTTCCTCACATGTATGTTTATTTCCACACTATTTACAATAGTCAGACTCTGGAAACAATCAAGTTGCCCTTCATCAGATGAATGGCTAAAGAAACTGTGGTACATATATACAATGAAATATTACCCAGTTGTCAGGAGAGATGAAGTCATAACATTTTCCTTTACATGGATATACATGGAATCCATTATGCTGAGTGAAATAAGTCAGAGGGAGAGAGATAGAAGCAGAATAGTCTCACTCATCTACAGGTTTTAAGAAAATAAAAGATGTTTTTGCAATAATTCTTAGAGACAAAAGAAAGGAGAAAAAGTTTAGCTCACGGCATGAAGCTCACCACAAAGAGTGATGAGTGCAGTTAGAGAAATAACTACATTGAGAACTATCATAACAATGTGAATGAATAAGGGAAATAGAAAGTCTGTTTAGAGTACAGGCTGAGGTGGAGTAGGGAAGAAGGAGATTTGGGATATTGGTGATGGGAATGTTGCACTGGTGAAAGGGGGTGTTCTTTACATGACTGAAACCCAACTATAATCATATTTGTAATCAAGATGTTTAAATAAAGATATTAATAAAAACAAAAGACCATTTACAATGGTCAAATCAAGATGGATTAAAGACCTTGATATCAGACCTCATCTATAAAATACATAGAGGAAAACAGGCTTTACGCAAAAAGGCATCTTCAAAGATGAAACTCCACTGACCAAGCAAGTGGAAGCAAAGATAAACAAATGGGACTACTTTAAACTGAGAAGCTTTTGCACTTCAAAGGAAAAAGTGACTAGTGTACAAAGATTGCCCAGGGAATGGGAGAAACTATCCACCCAATACAATCAGGTAAGGGGTTAATATCTAAGATATACTTAGCAAGAAAAAAAAACCTAATACTATCCAAAAATCAGAAGAAGAAATGAACAGATATTTCCTCAAAGAATAAATACAGATGGCCAAAAAACACATGAAAAAAATGCTCCACATCACTAATCATCAAGGAGATGCAAATCAGAACAAAAAATAAGGTATCATGTCACACATCAGAGACGGGCACACATCACAAGAAGAAGAACAATCAGTGGTGGGGAGGTTGTGTGCAGAAATGGGCTCTCATTCACTGCTGGTGGGAATTCACTGCTGGTGATTCAGCCTTTTTGGAAAATAATATGGACATTTCTCAAACAAACTATAAATTGAGTTCCTATCTGAACCAGCAATACCACTCCTAGGGATATACCATAGGAATAGAAAAACACCATGCAGAAAAGCCCTTTCCTTTTCTATGTACATCACTGCACTGCTTATAATAACCATAATTAGGGAACAACCATGAACTCAAGAAAAATGAGTGATGAAAGGAACAGTGCTATATCTATATAATAGAATACTACATAGCTGTTAGGAAAAAGAAAATTATGAAATATGTATACATTGATGGATATGGAGATTATTATGCTGAGTAAAATGAGTCAGAGAGACAGGGATAGACAGAATAACCTCATTTACTGGTGGGCGATAATAAAAAATAAAAGTATGGTAATAATATACAGAGATCATATAGGTAAACACCAGGAAGACCAGTCTATGGTAGGGAGCTTGCTACAAAGAGTGGTGAGTACAGTTAAGATAGAGAAGAGTCCACTGTGACAATGATAGTTGAAACTGATCATTCTGGACAAGAACTAGGTGCTGAAAGATAATAAAATGATATTTATGTTACCTCTTCATTAACCATAAGGCCTACCACTGTGTCAAAAAGGAAAGTGAGAGAGTAAAAGAGAGAGAGAATGAGTGAGAGAGCGAGAGAGAGAGAGAGAGCAAGAGAGAGAGAGAGAGAGAGAGAGAGAGAGAGAGAGAGAGAGAGAGAGAGAGAGAAAGAGAGTAAGGGGGATGGTGGAGAGATAGCACAGCAGTAAGGCCTGCCTTAGATGCAGAAGGACAGTGGTTTGAATCCCGGCATCCCATATGGTCCCGTGTGCCTGCCAGGAGTGATTTCTGAGCATAGAGCCAGGAGTAACCCCTGAGCACTGCTGGGTGTGACCCAAAAACAAACAAACAAAACAAAAAAGAGAAAGAGAGAGAGAAGTAAAGTGCTTGCCCAGAGGCAGGTGGGGATAGGTAAGAAGGAAATTGGAGACATTGGTGACAGAAAAGTTGTACTGGTGAAGGGTGATGTACATTCTCTGACAGAAATTCAATTATGAATAATTTTGTAATCAGTGCATAAATAAAGTAATTATAAAAATGATTAGTTAAAATTAATTTGGAGACATTATACAGTATAATTCACAAATCCCATGAGAAAAATGCCCTGAGGACAGATTTTTACATAAATTAAAAGTGATGCTAACAGGGGCTGGAACAACAGTATAATGGTTGGAACATTTGCCTTGCATGTGGCTGACTGAGGTTTGATCCCTGGGATTCCATATGATGCCCCATGCAATACCAAAATTGATCCCTCAATGTAGAGTGAGGAAGAACCCCTGAGCATCTTTAGGTGTAGCTCTAAAACAAAAATAAACAAAAAAAGTGATGCTAACAAATTTCACGGTAAAATCCTTATATCATCTATAAAATAGATTACCAATAGAAATTATAAATTGTTCCTAGGCACCTACATGAAACAAGTGGGAGGTTCATATTCTATCACTTCCTTGTATTAATTTGGTGATGGAATTAATGAACTTTGTAATTTTTTAATTGAAACCATTGTGATTACATTATTGTGATTTACATCTTCATAGGTGAGTTTCAGACATGCAATGTTTCAGGGCCAACCTCACTACCAGTATCTACCTTCCTCCACCCGGAGTACATCCTGTGCCAACACCCTTGCCCCTTAGCCTGCCAGTATAACAGACTCATTTGAAGTTTTGATTGTTAAAGTTTGAGTCTCATGATTTTATCATTGTTGTTGAGAAAAGGGCAGAACTAAATATTCAAGCCAGTGTCAACAGCAATAGAATGTATGAGTCTTTATGACTTTAAAAAGGTTTGTTCTGTGGTTCGAGCCCACCCAGGGATGCCAAAAAAAAAAACAAAAAACAAAAAAACAAAAAACAAAACAAAACAAAAAAAAGGTTTGTTCTGGGGCTGGAGTCATAGAACAACAGGGCCGGTGCTTACTTTGCATGCAGATGACTGTTTCAATCCTCAGCACCATCAGGAGTGATTCTTGAATGTAGATCCTGGACTAAACGGAAGCACAGCAAGGTGTTCAAAACAAAAGGTTTGTACTAGATGGCAGATTTCATAGGTAGATATTACTAGGGATTAGGGATAGGTTTAAATTGAAAAAGTAAAAGACAAATATTACTGGGGAAAGTATTTTAAGAAAATGATAACTCTTCATTTACCTGTGACTTTGGAGGAAATAATAAAACATACTCTCTCTGTGTGTGTGTGTGTGTGTGTGTGTGTGTGTGTGTGTGTGTATCACACCCTGTGGCGCTCAGGGGTTACTCCTGGCTATGTGCTCAGAAATCGCTCCTGGCGTGGGGGACCATATGGGATGCCGGATTCAAACCACTGTCCAATCTGGATCGGTAGCATGCAAGCAAACGCCCTAGCGCTGTGCTATCTCTCTGCCCCCTTAAAACATATTTATTTATTTATTTATTTTGGTTTTTGTGTCACACCTGGCAGCGCTCAGGGGTTACTCCTGGCTCTACACTCAGAAATCGCTCCTGGCAGGCTTGGGGGACCATATGGGATGCCGGGATTCGAACCACCGACCTGCATGAAAGGCAAACACCTTATTTTATTGAAACAGTTGTGATCAACAGAATCCTTTATAATTAAATTTGAGATATTAATAAGTCAGAACCCTTCCCACCACCAGTGCCAACCTTCCTCCACCAATGGCTCCAGAGTGCCTATAACACCACGACCTTTGCCTCCTGGAAAAGTATAAAAGACCCTTTAAGTTTAGATTGTTAAAATTTAGATCTTTTGATACTATTATTGTTGACTTTGGTTTGGATATTTGGTTCTGTCCTTATTTATTTCCCCGCCAATCCTTCTACTAAATTTTTATTCTTTCCTTCTTCTTCTTCCTTTCCTTCCTTCTTCCTTCCTTTCCTTCTCCTTCCTTCCTTCCTTCCTTCCTTTCCTTCCTTCCTTCCTTCCTTCCTTCCTTCCTTCCTTCCTTCCTTCCTTCCTTCTTCTTTCTTCCTTCTATCTTTCTTTCTTTCCTTTCTTTCCTTTCTTTCTTTCTCTTCTTTCTTTCTCTTCTTTCTTTCATTCTTTCTTTCTTTCTTCTTTTCTTTCTTTCTTTCTTTCTTTCTTTTCTTTCTTTCTTCTTTCTTTCTTTCTCTTTCTTTCTATCTTTCTTTCTTTCTTTCTTTTCTTCTTTCTTTCTTTCCTTTCTTTCTTTCTTTCTTTTCTTTCTTTCTTTCTTTCTTCTTTCTTTCTTTCTTTCTTTCTTTCTCTTTCTTTCTTTCTTCTTTCTTTCTTTCTTTCTTTCTTCCTTCCTTCCTTCCTTTCTCTTTCTTTCTTTCTTTCTTTCTTTCTTTCTTTCTTTCTTTCTTTCTTTCTTTCTTTCTTTCTTCCCTTTTATTCTTTTTTTTGTTTGTTTTTTGGGTCACACACCCGCTGACTCTCAAGGGTTACTCCCTGGCTCTACACTCAGAAATCGCTCCTCGTCAGGCTCAGGGGGACCATATGGGATGCTGGGGTTCGAATCACCATCCTTCTGCATGGTAGGCAAACACAATACCTTCATGCTATCTCTCGGCCCCTAATTTTTATTTCTTATATGATCACCATGAAACTACAAAGTTATTTATGATTAAAATAATAATAATAATGGGAAATAGTGAAGTGGTGAGCTTGAAGCAACGTGTGTGTGTGTGTGTGTGTGTGTGTGTGTGTGTGTGTGTGTATTTTTTGGGAGGCATACCCGGAGGCTCTCGGGGTTAATCCAGGCTCTGTGTTAAGAAATCTCTCCTGGCAGGCTCAGAGGACTATATGGAATGCCAGGAATCGAACCCAGGCAAACACCCTATCACTATGCTATCTCTCAGGCCCTTAAAGCAACCTCTATTGTGAAGGATCTAATAGCTTAAGGTATGAAGGATATTCTGTTCACAGTGATAAGGCCTATGGAATTTCTTTAAGATGATCGGAAAGAATGCAAGATGGAAAGTGACAGAAAATGGATTGTGCTTATATGATATTCAAAATATTAGAATTGAATTGAATCTGTATTGGATTTATTTTGGAAAAGAATATGATGGAAATATTCCCCATGACAATAATGATTTCTTTGGTTTACAGAATTTAAGTGACTATGGGTGAATGAAATGTATAAAAGAAAACTTTTTTTTTTGAGGCAGGAATATATTCATCATTGAGTTTTCCTGCCAAATTCAGAATTAGATAGTGGAAAAATTCTATTTATTTTGAATTTGTGAATCTGCCAGCAAACTGTTGGGAAAAATAAAGACAAGCCAGATGAGGATTTGGGTTATAGAATGAACCACAGATGTCATATGACTGAACATATTAAGAGAAGAATATAGTTTTTCCTGCTTTTATTTCTCAGTTTCAGGGACTCTTTAATAACTTTTTTGAAGCATGATATTCTATTATACTAAACTATAACATCAAAAAGGCAAACACAATATATTGCAATATTGAAAACAACCTTAAGGGTCAGGAAATATCATGTTACCATAGTAACATTAATTTGGTCAGATCATTCATGTTTTTTCTGAGCCATTAGTGTACTCTTATGATGTGAAGAGAACATGTTTACTCTGTAATGTAGCTAAGTTAATGTCATAGTGCAAAACAATTTTGTATTCCTGTTTGCACATTTAAAATATTTCTATTATGGCAATCTCGATATTTTGATTACTTTTATTATTTCAGAAAATGTGAAAATGTTAAAGTTTTTTTTTAAAGTTTCTGAAGATAATTGAACAGAAATTATGAACACACTGCAATTTAGAAAATGATATGGTTCAGTTGGATTTTGAAAGTGTGAATCAAAATATTTTGCTAATTTTTTGTTTTGTTTTAGGGTCACACCCAGCGGTGCTCAGGGGTTACTCCTGGCTACTGCGTTCAAAAAGTTGCTCCTGGCTTGGGGGGACCATATGGGATGCTGGGGATTGAACCCACCTCTCTCCTGGGTCAGCCACGTACAAGCAAATGCACTACCATTGTGTTACCCACTCAGGCTTGATATTTTGTTATATTTTCAGATTATTTATTTCATCTTCTGACTGAGTAGGTTTTGCATGATTTGGTGTTTGGTTTTCACAATTATCACATTCTAACCAGGTATAATTGGTTAAAATATATAAATTATTTCATTTAAAGGGCCCATAGAGGTATCACATAGTTGATCATAATATCCACTTGTTTCAGTAAGTGGGAGAGAAACTGTTAAAAATAAAAAATAAAGTTTTTCCCTTCCTGGGAGTCAGGGGAGTCTCTTGCCAGCATGGGTTTGGGCAGGGCCTTCAGCATGCCAAAGGCCTTCTTAACCAGGCCTAGAGGGGTTGCGGATCTTGGGTGACTCCAGCACCCCTCTACCATCTTGCTTACATCCGACATCTCCAGGGCTTCCCCATGGGCCACATTGCCCCTGGGCAAGCCAGTGAGGTGGGTCCCTTGGAGGAGCTTGAAGGTAACCCTAGGCTTAACTTGTGGGTGCTGAGAGTTGCTCCGTTGCACTAAAGCAGTCACTGGTAATTTCTTACCAGTCTATATGTTCAAAACCCCGCAGGGGCACTAGTACTCCCTATCCTTGACTTATGTTTTTGTGTATGCAGAATGTCCATTTTGTACTCTGCCCTTTTGCACACCCCTACAAAAACTCATTTTTCTCTTTAACTCTCTCACCCACTACCATCATTACTCCACATTTACCCTTTCTAATGTCAGTACTGCAGAGTCCTAAGTCAGAGACCAAAGTGGTGCATTGGAATTAACACCCCCTCCAACTATTTCAAAAGGCATAAAATGGACACATATGTCTTTTCAACATTTTTTTTGTGGTTTTTGGGTCACACCCAGCAGTGCTCAGGGGTTACTCCTGGCTCCCTGCTCAGAAATTGCTCTGGCAGGTACGGGGGACCATATGGGATGCCGGGATTCGAACCAATGACCTTCTGCATGAAAGGCAAACGCCTTACCTCCATGCTATCTCTCCGGCTCCAACATTTTATGTGTGTTTTTTTTTTTTTTTTTTGACTGCTATAGCTCTTGCTGAATATTTTCTTATACAGTTTTTTATTTATTTTTTTTTTTTGGGCCACACCCTGTGACGCTCAGGGGTTACTCCTGGCTATGCGCTCAGAAGTCGCTCCTGGCTTGGGGGACCATATGGGACGCCGGGGGATCGAACCGCGGTCCATCCGAGGCTAGCGCAGGCAAGGCAGGCACCTTACCTTTAGCGCCACCGCCCGGCCCCAGTTTTTTATTTTTTTCCCCAGTTTTTATCTTCTCTTTGTGAACTGTTCAATAGGGAATTTGGTGAAAAATCCCTCAGTTTAATGCTTGTTTGAACCAATTCACGGGTATTGTTGAACGTGTTCTTATGCCCCCATATGCACTGATAATGCCATGTGGCTTTATTTCTTGTTTGCATAGGCACATTAAAATGGGAAAATACTATACATACAAATAAGTTCTTATCTAATAGAGATGGGAACACACAAATCTTGTAGTGCAATGGGACCTTACACCCTGAACATTGACATAATGATCTGGCACAGGCCTCAGAAGAATGGGCATTCTCCATTCACCCCTGATTTAGGGAGGCCTTCTACAAAACATCCAAGGTTGTCTATAACAGCACCTGGAAGCAATCCTCTACCAGGGAAGACCCTACTGCTGCTCTGACATTGACCTACTCCCTTAACACTGAGAAGACTTAACAACAACAACGACCTGCTTACTGGACAGGGCTTTCTGCATTTCCCTTTAATTGTGAGGTAAAACTAGAGGATGCTCCACACCAGCCTGACTTTAATGTAGGATATGCAGATTCCAGGATTTTTAATAGAGACCTGATGCCAACAATAGAGACTATGTGAAAAATAAAACTGTATTGGCACTACAGACAATGACTTTGATTGAACAAACTAGTTTGCCTGGAGCCTAGAGTTGGTCTTATGCCAGGAAACTTCAGGGGTAGGGTCTCCTTGTATTTAGACCAAAGCTTTTCCTTTCCATGTCCCCCATATTTTGGTGGGCATATGCAAACAATATTTGCCACTCTAACACCATTTTTACTGTGCTCCTTTGACTCTAACCCCCCAAAAAAACATTTTAAACTTTTGATGTTAACTTAAACCAATATGCATGTGCATGAAAATATAAAAAAATACTATGCCTTCAATATTTAAGGAGTCACATAAATTTCATGGCCTTAGATTGCTTTGTGTACTGCTAAGAAATGTTATAATGTACTACAATCTGGGGACTTTTGGACAAAGTAATAGTACATGGATTCTGCCTTATTTTTCTTAATGTTCTTTGTAAGTTCAATATTTAGGCATCATCAAGGGGATTTCTTCTGATAACTCTGTTTATGGGCGATTGCCCTTCCACTGTAACTTTACCTTGTCCTCTTTCTTTGTATCATTGTTCTCATAATTAAAAATTAAAAAATAAAAATAAATAAAGATGAATATAGCAACAAGAAAATTTGTGATAATCATTCTATCTGCAATGTGGTCATGAAGTAATTGTAAGGTTTAGTAAATCATGTTGCTAGTTAATAGTTCTGTTACTTCTTTTATTTCTGAACATTTGGTGGCTTCAAATACACATTGCATCTACACTGATGTGTTCTAATAGGGATGACAGTATTCAAAGGGTTGAAGTTTTTGCATAGCTGTGAATGTGGCCATGCAGTCCAGAAATTCCAAAACTATTGCTGATACTGTGGCTTTTGTAGGGCGTGTTTTCAGTTACCAGGAGTTTCAGAAGTATGAAAAGGTTTGGGGAGAGTACCCACACTCAACTCCAAAAAGTTCCTAGTGAGTTCAGCCCATATAACAGCATGCCTGGAGTTTAGGTCAGATTGGTGTCTCTGCAGAGAATTGTAGAGTAGTGGAGAAGCAAAGCTATTGGTGTAGCAGCAGTGGTAGGTGATGGGTGCAGCAGACGTGGCTTTGGTAGGGCAGGGATTTGGCCAGCTCTCTCCTTCAGAGATAAACAGCTTTTTAGCTGTATGACTGGTGTATCTATAATTTTTCGCAGCTTGTTTTATATCTTATTTGAGAATAGATGTCAGTGGAGCTGGCTGAATGCTATAGTGTATTCTTGATACCTAGTAGAGATTTTTCTAAAGTTTATTTGGATTGCTAAATCCATGAATATTACTATAACTGTATCTATTGACTAAAGTTTTGGGCCAACTTTGCTACAAAGAAGAACTTTTTTCTAGAACTTTATATGAATAATTGCAAAGATAATGCTGAATAAAAGATCAAATTTGCCTTCACAATTGGGTTTCTCCTAGAGCAGACACATTATATGATTCTTCTAACATAAGAATATAATTCAAATTTGCTTCTTAGTAAAGTGACAAAATGTGAAATTTCTTGTCTTTTGAAATTTTAATAATTATCACATTAATTTTGTGCTGCTAAACAGACTTGCATTCTGTAAAATCTCCCTTGACTACAATGTACAGATCCCATTCATAAATTTATGGATTTAGTTTGGTAGTATTTTGTTCAGCATATTTATATTTATATTCATAGGCCATATGGATCCTTAGTTTTCTCTTCAAATGAAATTTTCTTTTTTGTTTCTGGACCACAAAACAAACCTTTGCTCATGATTTTCTCTATTAGGCACTCAGGGATCATTTCTGTGGGGTTCAAAGGGTCTTATAAGGTGCTGTGGATTGACCCTGAGTTGACTGTGTGCTAGGCAAGCATCCTACACATTGGACTATCACTTTGTTCCCTGATAAAATTATTACATTTTTTTTATTTAAACACCTTGATTACATACATGATTGTGTTTGGGTTTCAGTCATGTAAAGAACACCACCCATCACCAGTGCAACATTCCCATCACCAATGTCCCAAGTCTCCCTCCTCCCCACCCGACCCCTGCCTGTACTCTAAACAGGCTCTCCATTTCCCTCATACATTCTCATTATTAGGACAGTTCAAAATGTAGTTATTTCTCTAACTAAATTCATCCCTCTTTGTGGTGAGCTTCCTGAGGTGAGCTGGAACTTCCAGCTCTTTTCTCTTTTGTGTCTGAAAATTATTATTGCAAGAATGTCTTTCATTTTTCTTAAAACACATAGATGAGTGAGACCATTCTGCGTTTTTCTCTTTCTCTCTCTCTGACTTATTTCACTCAGCATAATAGATTCCGTGTACATCCATGTATAGGAAAATTTCATGACTTCATCTCTCCTGACAGCTGCATAATATTCCATTGTGTATATGTACCACAGTTTCTTCAGCCATTCGTCTGTTGAAGGGCATCTTGGTTGTTTCCAGAGTCTTGCTATTGTAAATAGTGCTGCAATGAATATAGGTGTAAGGAAGGGGTTTTTGTATTGTATTTTTATGTTCCTAGGGTATATTCCTAGGAGTGGTATAGCTGGATCCTATGGGAGCTCGATTTCCAGTTTTTGGAGGAATCTCCATATCGCTTTCCATAAAGGTTGAACTAGACAGCATTCCCACCAGCAGTGGATAAGAGTTCCTTTCTCTCCACATCCCCGCCAACACTGTTTATTCTCATTCTTTGTGATGTGTGCCATTCTCTGGGGTGTGAGGTGGTATCTCATCGTTGTTTTGATTTGCATCTCCCTGATGATTAGTGATGTGGAGCATTTTTCATGTGTCTTTTGGCCATTTGTATTTCTTCTTTGTCAAAGTGTCTGTTCATTTCTTCTCCCCATTTTTTGATGGGATTAGATGTTCTTTTCTTGTAAAGTTCTGTCAGTGCCTAGTATATTTTGGAGATTAGGCCCTTATCTGATGGGTATTGGGTGAATAGTTTCTCCCACTCAGTGGGTGGCTCTTGTATCCTGGGCACTATTTCCTTTGAGGTGCAGAAGCTTCTCAGCTTAATATATTCCCATCTGTTAATCTCTGCTTTCACTTGCTTGGAGAGTGCAATAGTTATCAAAACAGCAATAGTTATTACATATTTTTATGTATTCTTTGTACCTAAATGTTTACTCGGTTCACTCCAATTAACAAAAAGAAAAAATTAAATGAAATTTGTTGTTTTTGGACATTACATATTTAAATATAACTTATTTGATTAATTGGATAGATTACTTCTTGCCTGAGTAAAACTGAGAGCTTGAATTCAATTGAAGAAACATTTTTTGGGGTCAGAAAGAAAGTACAACAGTTAGTGTACTTGCTTTGCATGCCAGCCCAAGTTTGATTCCTAGAATCTCTTATGATACCCCAAGCCTTCCAGGAATGATTCCAGAATGCAGAGCCAGGAGAGTAGGCTCTGAGCATTTCTGGGTATGGTCCCCAAACCAAAATAAAAAACAAACCAAACACATCTCAACCAGAAATATTTGTTGATAGGTGTTGAAGATATTTTGATGAATAATGAATAATAGTAATAGTATAGTGGTAATAATACTTTTAAGAATTTGCATAATAAGATAATAAGAAGGGGTACTAACTTTTGATCCCTAATTTTTTTGTTTGACTGTTATTTGTTCCTATTGTGTGGGCCATATAGAGTGTTTTGGAATTAGAGTGCTGAGGTTACTCTAATTGGTGCTTGAAGAGGCCATGCACTGCCTGGGATGCAATCTAGGACATCAAACAATAGAAACATCTATCCTACTACTTAGAGCTATATCCTTGGCTCCTAAATCCACCTTTACCACTTACTGATAAATTGTAGATAAATTACTTCACTTCATTTTCCTCCTCTGTAAAATGTGAATTCAAATGGCATATAAGTCAAAAGTTTTCTGTAAGGATTAAATTAAGTCATACAGGTAGCAATACCTGATACTTGTTAGTAACTAGATACAGTTTAGCTATTTATAACTAACAACAATAATATGATTACTAGATTCTTCAGTGTCAGAACCTAGAAAAGTTATTTAACTTTATTAGCAATTTGTTTTTGATTTTTGGGTCACACCTGGTGATGCTCAGGGTTTACTCCTGGCTATGTGCTCAGAAATCACTCCTGGCTTGAGGGACCATATGGGACACTGGGGGATCGAACTGTGGTCCTCCTGGGTCAGACACGTGCAAGGCAAACTCCCTACCACAGTGCCATCACTCGGAAATTAGCGATTTTATTAATGTTGAAGAGGCTGTTGTTACACCATTCACATAGCTGAGAACATAGGTTTATAAAGCTAAGTAACTTGTCTGAGGTGAACAATAGAATTACTGGTAGAAGCAGAAATAACCCATAATATACTTGTTTGCCAAAGTAGTGTTCATAAATATTACTCTATTACTGCTGCTCTGAGCTTAAGTTTTTTACCTAGTTTTTCCAGGAAACCCTGTTAAATAACTAGTTAGCTTATATTTTTCAGCATTTCCAGAGTAGATCATATGGAGTCTTTTTCTCCTAAGAAAAAAAAGGGCCTATGAAATCTCTTCAATTGCACTTGAATTCTATTTCTTCTCTAGTATAGAGAAGAAAATGGTCTAATAATATGGCTACCTAAAGTCAAAACATTTTAATATTTTAGTATATATTAACAGAGAATTTATTATATAATGGACAATTATTTTTAAAAATAATTTCTTTTCTTTTCTTTTTTTTGTTTTTGTTTTTGTTTTTTTGGGCCACACCTGGTTGTGCTCAGGGGTTACTCCTGGCTGTCTGCTCAGAAATAGCTCCTGGCAGGCACGGGGGACCATATGGGACACCGGGATTTGAACCAACCACCTCAGGTCCTGGATCGGCTGCTTGCAAGGCAAACGCTGCTGTGCTATCTCTCCGGGCCCTAAAAATAATTTCTTTATTTAAGCACTGTGGTTACAAAAATGTTCATAGTTGGGTTTCAGTCATTTAATGTACATCATCTTTCACTAGTATAACTTTTCCACAAACAAATTCTTAATAAGATTCATTTTATTAAAAAATTATACCTTCGATGACATTAAAGTAGTGTTAAAGCTTATGTTATTGATGTACACAGTTACTGCATCACACCACAACCAAATAAAAACACAAATTATAAAGGAATTTTTTCTGGATTTCACTTAAAATTTTACAAAGCCTTAAAAGAAATGAATGGTTTTCTCTAGTTAGACACCTTCTTTGCACTTGATTTAAATTGTTACTTCAACTGAGGCAAGAGAAGGAGTTTATTTAGACTGAGGCATAGAAAAGTGATGCAGTGAAAAGGCATGGCTATTATTAGTATACTACCAAGAAATGACCCAAGATTTGAAATTGACTTGCTTTGTCTTTCAGCATAAATGATGTAACAATCCAATAAGCTTCTGCTTGGAAGAGAAGTTATTCTTTTTCTTTTTCATTTTTGATGACTTTTATAAGTGATTATTTGGTGTATGTTTTGGGTCACACCCAGCTATGCTCAGGGATTACTCCTCGATCTGGGCTCAGGAATCATTCCTGGCAGTGCTTAGGGGACCATATGGGATGGTAAATATTGAACCCAGGTTGGTGGCATGCATGCCAAGCACACTACCCACTGTACTATCTTCTCTGGCCACTACAGATGCTTTAAACCAGAAATCATAGATTGAGAAAATATTTCCTATAAAAATAAAGCTTTATGAGTAATAAATACTTGGATGTATAAGAAAATCAGGCAATCCTCTGAAAGGAAAAAAAGTCTTTATTTCAAAGAAAGAAAATTCAAGCTCATACCAAATATAGCACAAGGCTGATACCCACCCAGTGGTCAAATATGTTTTCCTGAGGGATTTTTCTGTGTTTATTTCACTAGCATTTTTCATTCTTGCCTTTTGGGGGTGGCCCTTCTCTAAAGCATTTCCTCATCCCAGCTGTTATGATGTTTAATTTAGAGTTGCCAACTTCTGATCTGTTGGTTCCAAGATACAGGATGAGAAAAATAAAGCTTTCCAGTATTTCAAAATCATAATAACCCACACCCACATTAGAATTAGGGCTTTCATCTCTAGTCAGAATTGAATTGTTTTCAACCCTAGCCTCATCACTCCTCTCCCCCGGAATAGCAGAACAATTACTAATGGTAAAGATCCATGTTCATGGACAGAATGACAATAATTTATGTCCTGCTCTCTACATGAATTGCTTACTGTTAAGGTCCAGTGGTCCTGCTGGGAGACTAGGTAGAGGAAAATTTAAAGGTAAACAGGACAGAGATTTAAATAAAAAATATCTAGATTTAGATGAAAAATTTATTGTCTATCAGACAAGAAATTTCTATTATTTTAATCATTAGCTTGTAGTACTGTATTATTACAGCTCTTGGAAACTAATGTGAAACTATTGACTGTTTTGCATTTGCATATGCATTTTAGAAATAATTTGTAGGGGCTGGAGTGGTATCACAGTGGTAGGGCCTTTGCCTTTCACACACGGCTGACCCAGGATGGACGTGGGTTCGATCCCTAGCATCCCATATATCTGCTGAGCCAGAAATGATTTCTGAACCCAGAGCCAGGAGTAACCCCTGAGCGTCACCAAGTGTGGCTCAACAAAACAAAACAAAACAAAACAAATTTGGAAAATTCCTTAAAACTTGGTGCTTTTTCAAAAATGTATGAATCTATAGATTTAATAAATTATTACATATTTCATCACCATTCTATATTGATGTAGCCCGATTTACGATAATTCCGAAGATAGTTTTTATGCAGAAATTGTTCCAACACCACTAGATTACCATTTAGATCCACAATGTCCTATGAATCCTTTTTACCTATTCTCCCTCCAGAGGTAAGTTGTTTTGAAGACCAGGCTTCCAATTCTGTCACCTTTGGTCATCCTGTTACATATTGAAAAAATTAATTACTTTTTTTTGGGGGGCCACACCAGTTTGATGCTTAGGGGGTTATTCCTGGCTAAGCTCTCAGAAATCGCCCCTGTCTTGGGGGGACCATATGGGACGCTGGGGGATCGAACCACGGTCCTTCCTTGGCTAGTGCTTGCAAGGCAGACACCTTACCTCTAGCACCAGCTCACCAGCCCCATCTTTTTTAAACACTGTGGCTACAAGGTTCATCATAATAAAGTTGGTTTTTGTTTTCACAAATGCAGTTGTTCATGGCTGAGTTTTAGTCATAAAATGTGCATTACTCTTCACCAGTGTATATTTCCCTACACCACTGTTCCCAGTTTTCCTCCCACATTTCCCTTGCTTGCCTGTGGGGAAAGCATTTACTCCTCCCTCTCTTTTTTCACTCTCTCTTCTTTTTCTTTTGTTTTAGACACTGTGGTTTGCAATATTGTTGCTGAAAGGGTATAATATCTATCACTTTATCTCCTTCCAGCACTCATCATTTCCAAGTATCAGTGTCATAGTGGTCCCTTTTCTGCACTAACTGGATTCCTCTGTTCTGTGTGGCAAGCTTACTCCCAGGACTGGAGCTCTTGACACTCTTTTCTATTGTCTCTGAATATTTTATCACAGTCTTTTTCATATCGCATACCTGAGTGCGATCATTCTATATCTATTCTTCTTCCTCTGACTCATTTCACTCAGCATAAGAGTTTCCATATCCATCCATGTATTGGAAAACTTCATTATTTTTCCTAAAAGCTGCATAATATTTTATTGTGTAGTTGTACCACTGTTTCTTTATCCACTCATCTGTTCTTGGGCACTTGAGTTGTTTCCAGATTCTGGCTGTTGTGAATAGTCCTACGATGAACATAGGGTGTGCAGATGCCTTTTTTGCATTGTTCTTTTGGTATCTTATAGTATAACACTCAAGTGGTATTGCCAGGTTATAGGGAAGCTCAATTTCTAGTTATTTGAGGAATATTCATATTGTTTTCCAAAAAGGCTGGGCCAGTCTACATAACCCCAGCAGTGAATGATAGTTTATTTTTCCTTGCAACCATTATTGCACTGGTTGTCCTTGTTCTTTCTGTTGTGTGCCAGGGTGATGCTCAGGGGTTACTCCTGGCTATGTGCTCAGAAATCGCTCCTTGCTTGGAGGACCATATGAGACACTGGGGGATCGAATCACAGTCCATCCTAGGCTAGCGTGGGCAAGGCAGAAGCCTTACCACTTGTGCTACCGCTCCGGCCCCCTGAAAGGTTTCTTTTAAGACAATACAAATCAACAGACACACTAAACTTCTACACAAAGATGACACTAAATCTCATGACAATTTCTCTCTCAATGTCAATGGACTAAATGCATCAGTTAAGAGACACAGAGTGGGGGCCGGTGAGGTGGCGCTAGAGGTAAGGTGTCTGCCTTGCAAGCGCTAGCCAAGGAAGGACCCCCAGCGTCCCATATGGTCCCCCCAAGCCAGGGGCGATTTCTGAGCGCTTAGCCAGGAGTAACCCCTGAGCATCAAAAGGGTGTGGCCTGAAAAACCAAAAAAAAAAAAAAGACACAGAGTGGCAAAATGGATCAAATAGCTGAATCCAACATTCTTCTGCCTACAAGATACACATTTGAATAGTCAGAATAAACATAGACTCAAAATCAAAGGTTGGAAGAAAATCATTCAAGAGAACAACTCCCTTAAAAAACTCCCCTAGAGTAGGGGCTGGAGTGGTGGTGCAGTGGTATGGCATTTGCCTTGCACACCACTGACCTAGGATGGGCCATGTTTTGATCTCCTGGTGTCCCATGTGGTTCCACAAGCCAGGAGCAATTTCTGAGTGCATAGCCAGAGTAACCCCTGAGTGTCACTGGGTATGGCCCAAACCAAAAAAAAAAAAAAAAAAAAAAAAGACAAACAAACAAACTGGAGTGGGCATATTAATATCAGAATCAGATGAGACACAAAATTTATTTTTTAATTAGGTTTATTTAAAATAATATTTTTATTTAAGCACCATGATTACAAACATAATCAGTCATAAAAAAAACCCCCCCTTCACCAGTGTAAAATTCCCACCACCATGGCCTCCCATTCCTCTTTTTCCCCACCCTCTGCCTGTATTAGAGACAGGCATTCTACTTTTCTCACTCAATAACATAGATGATACAAACTTTAGATTTAGCAAAGTTATAAAGGACAAAGATGGATGTTTCATAATAATCAAGGGCTATGTACAACAGGAGGAAATCATACTCCTAAACATATACACACCCAATGAAGGACCAGCAAATTATTTAAAGCAATTGTTGAAAAGTTTGAAAGGAAAAATTCAATAGCAACACAATAATCGTGGGAGACCTCAACACCGTTTTGTCACCCCTTGATAGATCAACCAAGATCAACCAGGCTTAAACCCAACAAGAATATATTAGTTCTGAAAGAAAAAATGGAAGATGTGGGCTAGTAGAAATATATGAGGCACTCTATTCCCAGAAAACTGGATATACATTCTTCTCCAATGCACATGGGTTCCTCAAAACAGTATGCCCTTTAAAGCAGACTGCAATTAATTTTTCAGAAAATCTATTACTGCTGAAATCTCTTACTAGGTAATGTAACAAGAGTATAAAATTAATGATAAATAATTGGAAATGTGAACCTGGATTTAGTTATTGAATCTTCCTCCCCTATAATGACTAATTCCTCTTTTTCAACTTTTATCTTTAATTTTCCAACTTTAGAACATTACAGGTTAGAATAACATGATGAGAACAGATAACCATTTGAAGGCTATGTATTTTTCAATTTCTTGCCCAAAGAGGAGGGCATGATAGTCAAGAGTTGGCTCATGCTCAGGGATGTGCTTTTCATGTATTATGTGTTTTTATGAAAGAGGCTCAGAGTTACGCTAGTCTTAACATTTCATATGCCAAGAGGACCGAATTTATCCCTGTAAGGTACACTGTGGTTCGTACACTATGTGCTTAATGAGTCTGTTTGGGGGTGAAGCTTGATTCTGAACCCCTTCGTATCTGACCTGTCATTATTTTCCTGATATTAGAGTTCCTGATATTAGACTTTGCCATTTGCTTTATATGAGTCTTTGCTATTGCTTTAAATCCAGCAAGATTGGTGTTTTTATTTTGCTGTGACAGTTCCAACAAAATTAGAGTTTGGCTTTGCAAAAATTATTTTGCTTTTATGAAGTCAGGCCTGGGTTTTGAAAACTCTTAGAATTTTTTTTCAGGACTTGAAGTTGTGAAAGTTAAATTCAGTCATTGATATATTTTTGTTTCACAAGGCTAGAGCATTAGTAAAATGGCCAAAGTGCTTGTCTTGCATGTGGCTGATCCAAGTTTACTTTCCAGCACCATTAATGGTTCACTAAACACTGCCAGGAGTGATTCCTGAGCTCAAAGCAAGGAGTAAATCCTGAGCACCAATGGGTGTGAACTAACCCCACCTAATTTGTGGATCCAAGAATGTGAATCACTGTTGGAATACAATGCTTTGCATGCGAAAGACTTCAAGTTACGTTTGCTGTTTTTGTTTTGTTTTAGGCTACACCTGAGGTGCTTAGGGATTACTTCTAGCTCTGTCTTGGAGGGGCTCAGCAGACCATATGAGTACCAGGGGTAAAACCTGTCACAAAAAAGCCACTTACAAGTAAATTTCTTACCTGCTACAGCATACATGAACAACATGTTGTTCTAGCCCTAAGACCTAAAGTTTGATCCCTCGCTTGTCTACATCATCCACTGTTCAGTTAACACCGCTGTATGTGCTCAGGGTTTACTGCCTGCTTTGTGTTCCTGATGATGCACAGGGGACCATATGTGATATCAGGAAACAAACCTAGATGCATGCAAGAGAAGTGCCCTACTCTCCGTGTTATCTCTCTGGCCTGAATATATATATATATACATATATATACATATATATTTTTTAATAAGACAACAGTTTCTAGACTATTGTTATGAAGAAATAGGTAAATAATGCAATGAGTGATTATTGATTAATTATAAAAATATATATGTAGTTTGTGGGGCCAGAGCGATAGCAGAGTGGTAGGGTGTTTGCCTTGCATGTGGCAAATCCAGGACGAACCTGGTTTGATCCCTGGCATCCCATACGGTCCCCCTAGCCAGGAGCTAATTCTTTTCTTTTTTCTTTTCTTTTCTTTTTTTTTTTTTTTTTGGTTTTTGGGCCACACCCGGCAGTGCTCAGGGGTTACTCCTGGCTGTCTGCTCAGAAATAGCTCCTGGCAGGCACGGGGGACCATATGGGACACCAGGATTCGAACCAACCACCTTTGGTCCTGGATCGACTGCTTGTAAGGCAAACGCCGCTGTGCTATCTCTCCGGGCCCTCTTTTCTTTTCTTTTCTTTTTTTTCTTCCTCCCTTCTTTTCTTCCTCCCTTCTTTTCTTCCTCTCTTCTTTCCTCCCTCCCTTCTTCCCTCCCTCCTTTCTTCCCTCCCTCCCTCCTTCCCTCCTTCCTCCTTCCCTCCTTCCTTCCTTCCTTCCTCCTTTCTTCCTTCCTCCTTCTCTTTCTTTCTTTCCTCCTTCCTCCCTCCCTCCCCCCTTCCTCTTTCTTTCTTTCTTTCTTCTTTCTTTCTTTCTTTCTTTCTTTTCTTTCTTTCTTTCTTCTTTTCTTTCTTTCTTTCTTTCTTTCTTTCTTTCTTTCTTTCTTCTTTCTTTCTTTCTTTCTTTCTTTCTTTCTTTCTTTCTTTCTTCTTTCTTTCTTTCTTTCTTTCTTTCTTTCTTTCTTTTCTTTTTTCTTTCTTTCTTTCTTTCTTCTTTCTTTCTTTCTTTCTTCTTTCTTCTTTCTTCTTTCTTTCTTTCTTTTATGAGTTCAGTTCTTTTTTTTTATCTTTATTTAAACACCGTGATTACAAACATGATTATAGTTGTATGATTACAGTCATGTAAAGAGCACCCCCCTTCACCAGTGCAACATTCCCACCACCAATTTCCCAGATCTCTCTCCTCCCCACCCCCCTACACCTGTACTCGAGACAGGCTTTCTACTTGCCTCATTCATTCACATTTTATGATAGTTTTCAGTGTAGTCATCTCTGCAACTGCACTCATCACTCTATGTGATGAGCTGCATGTCCTGAGCTGCACCTACCAGCCCTCATCTCTCTTGTCTCTGAGATACTGTTAAAAATGTCCTTCATTTTTCTTAAAGCCCATAGATGAGTGAGACCATTCTGCGTCTTTCTCTCTCCCTCTGACTTACTTCACTCAGCATAATAGATTCCATGTACATCCATGTATTGGAAAATTTCATGACTTCATCTCTCCTGATGGCTGCATAGTATTCCATTGTGTATATGTACCACAGTTTCTTCAGCCACTCATCTGTTGAAGGGCATCTTGGTTGTTTCCAGAGTCTGGCTATTGTAAATAGCGCTGCAATGAATATAGGAGTAAGGAAGGGTTTTTTGTATTGTATTTTTGTGTTTCTTGGGTATATTCCTAGGAGTGGTATAGCTGGATCGTATGGAAGCTCAATTTCCAGTTTGTGAAGGAATCTCCATATCGCTTTCCATAAAGGTTGTACTAGACGGCATTCCCACCAGCAGTGAAAAAGAGTTCCTTTCTCTCCACATCCCCGCCAGCACTGCTTGTTTTCCTTTTTTGTGATGTGTGCCAATCTCAGTGGCGTGAGGTGGTACCTCATAGTAGTTTTGATTTGCATCTCCCTGACGATTAGTGATGTTGAACATCTTTTCATGTGCCTTTTGGCCATTTGCCTTTCTTCTTTTTCAAAGTGTCTGTTCATTTCTTCTCCCCATTTTTTGATGGGGTTAGTTGTTTTTTTCTTGTATAGTTCTGTCAGTACCTTGTAAATTTTGGATATTAGCCCTTTATCTGATGTGTATTGGGTGAATAATTTCTCCCACTCAGTGGGTGGCCTTTGTATTCTGGGCACTATTTCCTTTGAGATGCAGAAGCTTTTCAGCTTAATATAGTCCCATCTGTTTATCTCTGCTTCCACTTGCTTGGAAAGTGCTGTCTCCTCCTTAAAGATGCCTTTAGTCTCAATGTCCTGGAGTGTTTCACCTACATGTTGTTCTATATACCTTATAGTTTCAGTTCTGATATCAAGGTCTTTAATCCATTTGGATTTTACCTTTGTATATGGTGTTAGCTGGGGGTCTAAGTTCGCTTTTTTGCAAGTGGTTAACCAGTTGTGCCAACACCACTTGTTGAATAGGCTTTCCCTGCTCCATTTAGGACTTCTTGCTCCTTTATCAAAAACAAGGTGGTTATATGTCTGAGGAACCTTCTCTGAGTACTCAAGCCTATTCCACTGATCTGAGGGTCTGTTTTTATTCCAATACCATGCTGTTTTTATAACTGTTGCTTTGTAATACAACTTAAAATTGGGGAAAGTAATGCCTCCCATATTCCTTTTCCCAAGGAGTGCTTTAGCTATTCGAGGTTGTTTGTTGTTCCAGATGAATTTCAGAAGTATTTGATCCACTTCTTTGAAAAATGTCATGGGTATCTTTAGAGGAATCGCGTTAAATCTGTACAATGCTTTTGGAAGTATTGCCATTTTAATGATGTTGATCCTGCCAATCCATGAGCATGGTATGTGTTTCCATTTCCGCGTGTCCTCTCTTATTTCTTGGAGCAGTGTTTTGTAGTTTTCTTTGTATAGATCCTTCACATCTTTAGTCAGGTTGACTCCAAGATATTTGAGTTTGTGTGGAACTAATGTGAATGGGATTGTTCTCTTAATGTCCATTTCTTCCCTATCATTATTAGTGTATAAAAAGGCCATTGATTTTTGTGTGTTAATTTTGTATCCTGCCACTTTGCTATACAAATCTATTATTTCTAGAAGCTTTTTGGTAGAGTCTTTAGGGTTTTCTAAGTAGAGTATCATGTCATCTGCAAACAGTGAGAGCTTGATTTCTTCCTTTCCTATCTGGATTCCCTTGATATCTTTTTCTTGCCTAATCGCTATAGCAAGTACTTCCAGTGCTATGTTGAATAGGAGTGGTGAGAGAGGACAGCCTTGTCTTGTACCAGAATTTAGAGGAAAGGATTTTAGTTTTTCTCCATTGAGGATAATATTTACCACTGGCTTCTGGTAGATGGCTTTGACTATATTGAGAAAGGTTCCTTTTATTCCTATCTTGCTGAGAGTTTTCATCAAGAATGGGTGTTGAACCTTATCAAATGCTTTTTCTGCATCTATTGATATGACCATGTGATTTTTATTTTTGTTGTTGTTTATGTTGTGTATTATATTGATAGATTTACGGATGTTAAACCATCCTTGCATTCCTGGGATGAAACCTACTTGATCAAAGTGAATGATCTTCTTGATGAGGCACTGGATCCTGTTCGCCAGGATTTTGTTGAGGATCTTTGCATCTGTGTTCATCAGGGATATTGGTCTGTAATTTTCTTTTTTGGCAGCATCTCTATCAGGTTTTGGTATTAAGGTGATGTTGGCTTCATAAAAGCTATTTGGAAGTATTCCTGTTTTTTCGATTTCATAAAAGAGCCTGGCCAGAATTGGTAGTAGTTCCTCTTGAAAGGTTTGAAAGAATTCATTCTTGAATCCATCAGGGCCTGGGCTTTTGTTTTTTGGGTAAATTTTTGATTACAGTTTTAATTTCCTCAATAGTGATGGGGGTGTTTAGATATGCTACCTCTTCTTTATTCAACCGTGGAAGATTATAAGAGTCCAAGAATTTATCCATTTCTTCCAGGTTCTCATTTTTAGTGGCATAGAGTTTCTCAAAGTATTCTCTGAATACCCTTTGAATCTCTGCAGTATCTGTAGTGATCTCCCCCTTTTCATTTCTAATACACGTTATCAAGTTTCTCTCTTTCTTTTGCTTTGTGAGTTTTGCCAATGGTCTATCAATCTTGTTTATTTTTTCAAAGAACCAACTTCTGCTTTCGTTGATCTTTCGGATTGTTTTTTGGGTTTCCACTTCGTTGATTTCTGCTCTCAGCTTTTTTATTTCCTTCTGTCTCCCTATTTTTGGGTCCTTTTGTTGAGCACTTTCTAGTTCTATTAGCTGTGTCATTAAGCTACTCAGGTAAGCTCCTTCTTCCTTCCTGATGTGTGCTTGCAAAGCTATAAATTTTCCTCTCAGTACTGCTTTTGCTGTGTCCCATAAGTTCTGATAGTTTGTGTCTTTATTGTCATTTGTTTCCAGGATCCTTTTGATTTCCTCCTTGATTTCATCTCGGACCCACTGGTTATTGAGTATGAGGCTGTTTAACTTCCAGGTGTTAAATTTTTTCTTCTGTGTCCCTTTGCAGTTCACATCTAACTTCAGAGCCTTGTGGTCAGTAAAGGCAGCCTGCAAAATGTCTTTGTTATTTTATGGAGTTATGTTTTATGTGCCAGCACATGATCTATCCTGGAGAATGTCCCATGTACATTGGAAAAGAATGTGTATCCAGGTTTCTGAGGATAGAGTGCCCTATATATATCTACTAGGCCTCTTTCATCCATTTCTCTTTGCAGGTCTAGTATATTTTTGTTGGGTTTCCATTTGGTTGACCTATCAAGTGTTGACAAGCCTGTGTTGAGGTCTCCCACAATTATTGTGTTATTATTGATATCCTTCTTCAGATTTGTCAACAATTGTATTAAATACTTTCCTGGACCCTCATTCGGTGCGTATATGTTTAGGAGAGTGATTTCTTCTTGCTGTACAAATCCCTTGATTAGTACATAATATCCATCTTTGTCCCTTACAACTTTTCTGAGTATAAAGTTTGTGTCATCTGATATTAGTATGGCCACCCCCGCTTTTTTTTTTTTTTATTTTTTTTTTTATTTAAACACCTTGATTACATACATGATTGTGTTTGGGTTTCAGTCATAAAAGGAACACCACCCATCACCAGTGCAACATTCCCATCACCCAAGTCCCAAATCACCCTCCTCCCCACCCAACCCCCGCCTGTACCCTAAACAGGCTCTACATTTCCCTCATACATTCTCAATATTAGGACAGTTCAAAATGTAGTTATTTCTCTAACTAAACTCATCACTCTTTGTGGTGAGCTTCCTGAGGTGAGCTGGAACTTCCAGCTCTTTTCTCTTTTGTGTCTGAAAATTATTATTACAAGGGTGTCTTTCATTTTTCTTAAAACCCATAGATGAGTGAGACCATTCTGCGTTTTTCTCTCTCTCTCTGACTTATTTCACTCAGCATAATAGATTCCATGTACATCCATGTATAGGAAAATTTCATGACTTCATCTCTCCTGACAGCTGCATAATATTCCATTGTGTATATGTACCACAGTTTCTTTAGCCATTCATCTGTTGAAGGGCATCTTGGTTGTTTCCAGAGTCTTGCTATGGTAAATAGAGCTGCAATGAATATAGGTGTAAGGAAGGGGTTTTTGTATTGTATTTTTGTGTTCCTAGGGTATATTCCTAGGAGTGGTATAGCTGGATCGTATGGGAGCTCGATTTCCAGTTTTTGGAGGAATCTCCATATCGCTTTCCATAAAGGTTGAACTAGACAGCATTCCCACCAGCAGTGGATAAGAGTTCCTTTCTCTCCACATCCCCGCCAACACTGTTTATTCTCATTCTTTGTGATGTGTGCCATTCTCTGGGGTGTGAGGTGGTATCTCATCGTTGTTTTGATTTGCATCTCCCTGATGATTAGTGATGTGGAACATTTTTTCATGTGTCTTTTGGCCATGCGTATTTCTTCTTTGTCAAAGTGTCTGTTCATTTCTTCTCCCCATTTTTTGATGGGGTTAGATGTTTTTTTCTTGTAAAGTTCTGTCAGTGCCTTGTATATTTTGGAGATTAGCCCCTTATCTGATGGGTATTGGGTGAATAGTTTCTCCCACTCAGTGGGTGGCTCTTGTATCCTGGGCACTATTTCCTTTGAGGTGCAGAAGCTTCTCAGCTTAATATATTCCCATCTGTTAATCTCTGCTTTCACTTGCTTGGAGAGTGCAGTTTCCTCCTTGAAGATGCCTGTAATGTCCTGTAGTGTTTTGCCTATGTGCTGTTCTATATATCTTATGGTTTTGGGGCTGATATCGAGGTCTTTAATCCATTTGGATTTTACCTTTGTACATGATGTTAGCTGGGGGTCTAAGTTTAATTTTTTGCAAGTGGCTATCCAATTGTGCCAACACCACTTGTTGAAGAGGCTTTCCCTGCTCCATTTAGGATTTCCTGCTCCTTTATCAAAAATTAGATGGTTGTATCTCTGGGGAACATTTTCTGAGTATTCAAGCCTATTCCACTGATCTGAGGACCTATCCTTATTCCAATACCATGCTGTTTTGATAACTGTTGCTTTGTAGTACAGTTTAAAGTTGGGAAAAGTAATTCCTCCCATATTCTTTTTCCCAATGATTGCTTTAGCTATTCGAGGGTGTTTATTGTTCCAAATGAATTTCAAAAGTGTCTGATCCACTTCTTTGAAGAATGTCATGGGTATCTTTAGAGGGATGGCATTAAATCTGTATAATGCCTTGGGGAGTATTGACATTTTGATGATGTTAATCCTGCCAATCCATGAGCAGGGTATGTGTTTCCATTTCCGTGTGTCCTCTCTTATTTCTTGGAGCAGAGTTTTATAGTTTTCTTTGTATAGGTCCTTCACATATTTAGTCAAGTTGATTCCAAGATATTTGAGTTTGTGTGGTACTATTGTGAATGGGGTTGTTTTCTTAATGTCCATTTCTTCTTTATTACTGTTGGTGTATAGAAAGGCCATTGATTTTTGTGTGTTAATTTTGTAGCCTGCCACCTTGCTATATGAGTCTATTGTTTCTAGAAGCTTTTTGATAGAGTCTTTAGGGTTTTCTAAGTAGAGTATCATGTCATCTGCAAACAGTGAGAGCTTGACTTCTTCCTTTCCTATCTGGATTCCCTTGATATCCTTTTCTTGCCTAATCGCTATAGCAAGTACTTCCAGTGCTATGTTGAATAGGAGTGGTGAGAGAGGACAGCCTTGTCTTGTGCCAGAATTTAGAGGGAAGGCTTTCAGTTTTTCTCCATTGAGGATAATATTTGCCACTGGCTTGTGGTAGATGGCCTTCACTATATTGAGAAAGGTTCCCTCCATTCCCATCTTGCTGAGAGTTTTGATCAAGAATGGGTGTTGGACCTTATCAAATGCTTTCTCTGCATCTATTGATATGATCATGTGGTTTTTATTTTTCTTGTTATTGATGTTGTGTATTATGTTGATAGATTTACGGATGTTAAACCAGCCTTGCATTCCTGGATGAAACCTACTTGATCGTAGTGGATGATCTTCTTAATGAGGCATTGAATCCTATTTGCCAGGATTTTGTTGAGGATCTTTGCATCTGCATTCATCAGTGATATTGGTCTGTAATTTTCTTTTTTGGTAGCGTCTCTGTCTGGTTTAGGTATCAAGGTGATGTTGGCTTCATAAAAGCTATTTGGAAGTGTTTCTTTTTGTTCAATTTCATGAAAGAGTCTTGCCAAGATTGGCAGTAGTTCCTCTTGGAAAGTTTGATAGAATTCATTAGTGAATCCATCTGGACCTGGGCTTTTGTTTTTCAGCAGACATTTGATTACTGTTTTAATTTCATCAATGGTGATGGGGGTGTTTAGATATGCTACATCCTCTTCCTTCAACCGTGGAAGATTATAAGAGTCCAAGAATTTATCCATTTCTTCCAGGTTCTCATTTTTAGTGGCGTAGAGTTTTTCAAAGTAGTTTCTGATTACCCTTTGAATCTCTGTCATATCAGTAGTGATCTCTCCTTTTTCATTCCTGATACGAGTTATCAAGTTTCTCTCTCTCTCTTTCTTTGTTAGGTTTGCCAGTGGTCTATCAATCTTGTTTATTTTTTCAAAGAACCAACTTCTGCTTTCGTTGATCTTTCGGATTGTTTTTTGAGTTTCCACTTCGTTGATTTCTGCTCTCAGCTTTGTTATTTCCTTCTGTCTTCCTGTTCTTGGGTCCTTTTGTTGAGCATTTTCTAGTTCTATTAGCTGTGTCATTAAGCTACTCAGGTAAGCTCCTTCTTCCTTCCTGATGTGTGCTTGCAAAGCTATAAATTTTCCTCTCAGTACTGCTTTTGCTGTGTCCCATAAGTTCTGAGAGTTTGTGTCTTTATTGTCATTTGTTTCCAGGAACCTTTTGATTTCCTCCTTGATTTCATCTCGGACCCACTGGTTATTGAGTATGAGGCTGTTTAACTTCCAGGTGTTAAAGTGTTTCTTCTGAGTCCCTTTGGAGTTCACAAATAATTTCAGAGCCTTGTGGTCAGCGAAGGTAGCCTGCAAAATTTCTATCCTCTTGATCTTATGGAGGTATGTTTTATGTGCCAGCATGTAGTCTATCCTGGAGAATGTCCCATGTACATTGGAGAAGAATGTGTATCCAGGTTTCTGGGGATGGAGTGTCCTATATATATCCACTAGGCCTCTTTCTTCCATTTCTCTCCTCAGGTCTAGTATATTCTTGTTGGGTTTCAGTCTGGTTGACCTGTCCAGTGTTGACAAAGCCGTGTTAAGGTCCCCCACAATTATTGTGTTGTTGTTGATATTATTTTTCAGATTTGTCAACAGTTGTATTAAATATTTTGCTGGCCCCTCATTTGGTGCATATATGTTTAGGAGAGTGAATTCTTCCTGCTCTACGTACCCCTTGATTAATATAAAATGTCCGTCTTTGTCCCTTACAACCTTCCTGAGTATAAAGTTTGCATTATCTGATATTAGTATGGCCACTCCAGCTTTTTTATGGGTGTTGTTTGCTTGGATAATTTTTGTCCAGCCTTTTATTTTGAGTCTATGTTTGTTCTGACTATTCAGGTGCGTTTCTTGTAGGCAGCAGAAGGTTGGATTGAGTTTTTTGATCCATTTAGCCACTCTGTGTCTCTTAACTGGTGCATTTAGTCCATTGACGTTGAGAGAAAGAATTGTCCTGGGATTTAACGCCATCTTTATTTCAAAATTTGGTGTGTCTTTTGGGTAGTCTTGTCTTAGATTAGGTCTTTCAGTTTTTCTCTTAAGACTGGTTTTGTGTCTGTGAAGTTTCTGAGCTGTTTTTTGTCTGTGAAACCATGTATTCTTCCATCAAACCGGAAAGTGAGTTTTGCTGGGTATAGTATTCTGGGTGAAGCATTCATTTCATTCAGTCTTGTCACAATATCCCACCACTGCTTTCTGGCATTGAGCGTTTCTGGTGACAGGTCTGCTGTAAATCTCAGGGAAGCTTGCTTGAACATGATTTCCCCTTTTGATCTTGCTGTTTTCAGAATTCTGTCTCTATCTGTGGGATTTGTCATTGTGACTAGGATGTGTCTTGGGGTGGTTTTTCTGGGGTCTCTTTTGGTTGGTACTCTTCGGGCATGCAGGATTTGATCACATATATTCTTTAGCTCTGGAAGTTTCTCTTTAATGATGTTCTTGACCATTGATTCTTCCTGGAAATTTTCTTCCTGGGTCTCTGGGACTCCAATGATTCTTAAGTTGTTTCTGTTGATCTTATCATAGACTTCTATTTTCGTCTGTTCCCATTCTTTGACTAATTTTTCCATTGTCTGCTCATTTGCTTTAAGTTTTTTGTCCAATCTCTCCTGCTGTATGGAATTGTTATGTATCTCATCTTCCACAGCACCAAGTCTATTCTCAGCTTCTGATACCCTGTCCCAGAGCTTATCCATTTTGTCATTCACTTCGTTTACTGAGTTTTTCAGGCCTGTTAGTTGACATGTTATTTCAGTTTGGAGTTTTGTCATTTCTGCCTTCATATTTTCTTGGTTCTTATTAGTGTTCTGTTCAACTCGATCCATGGTTTCTTGGAGTCTGTTGAGCACCTTCCATATTGCTAGTCTAAAGTCCTTATCTGAGAGGTTGATTAGTTGTTCAGTCATTATCTGGTCCTCAGAATTGTCATCTTCATTCTCTATGTCTGATGCTGGCCTGCGCTGTTTCCCCATTGTCACATTTGTATTGTGGGTTTTTCTACGTGTTGTAGTGGTATTCATTGTCTATATGATGTAGGCAGCACACTCCTCTGGCTCCTCCCTTTCTGGATGGGCTGACTTGCCTCTAAGGGAGGGGAGTCCTCCGTGGATGAAGCCTCACACTGGGTCAAATCTTAGGCCCGAGCATGTAACAGAGAAGACAGTCCAGAGAGAAATGTTTGCTTCTGTGATATAGCGCCGTTCTTAGTGTGATTTTTCCTTCTTGTTGCAATGGAGTTCTTTCCTTAGAAAGAGTGCACGGCCGCGTAGCGAAGCGGAGCGGCCGTGCTCCTCTGAGCCTCTTTTTGCCCCACTCGCAAGAGTTTCACGCAAGAGGACAGTAGACAGACATAGACAGGTCACACTCACAGTCTTTCACAGCTGAGCCCCACTGGGCCGGTGTACTTTCGCGGATTTTCCCCGCCTGGTGTCACACACAGGGAGCCAGCTTTTGCAAAGGATAGCCGGTTTTTATGCTCTGAAGTCCCTCCCTGAAAATGGCGTCTGGGCGAGCGAGGTTTCTGGAGGCTCTTTTTGCCCCACTCGCAAGAGTTTCACGCAAGAGGACAGTAGACAGACATAGACAGGTCACACTCACAGTCTTTCACAGCTGAGCCCCACTGGGCCGGTGTACTTTCGCGGATTTTCCCCGCCTGGTGTCACACACAGGGAGCCAGCTTTTGCAAAGGATAGCCGGTTTTTTACCCCCGCTTTTTTAAGGGTGTTGTTTGCTTGAATGATTTTCCTCCAGCCTTTGATTTTGAGTCTATGTTTATTCTGACTATTCAGGTGTGTTTCTTGTAGACAGCAGAAGGTTGGCTTCAGTTTTTTGATCCATTTCGCCACTCTGTGCCTCTTAACTGGTGCATTTAGTCCATTGACATTGAGAGAAATAATTGTCATGGGATTTATTGCCATCTTTGTGTAGAAGTTTGGTGTGTTTTTTGTTCTGTCTTGTTTTTAGAGTAGATCTTTCAGTTTTTCTTTTAAGGCTGGTTTTGAGTCTGCAAAGATTTTGAGCTGTTGTTTATCTGTGAAGCCGTGTATACATCCGTCAAACCTGAAACTTAGTTTTGCTGGGTGCAATATTCTTGGCGAAGCATTTATTTCATTGAGTTTTGCCACTACGTCCCACCACTGCCTTCTGGCCTTGAGTGTTTCTGGTGACAGGTCTGCTGTAAATTTCAAGGATGCTCCCTGGAATGTAATTTCCCTTTTCGATCTTGCTGCTTGCAGTATTCTATCTCTATCGGTGGGTTTCATCATGGTGACTAGGATGTGTCTTGGGGTGTTTCTACTGGGGTCTTTTTTAGCTGGTACTCTTCGGGCATGCAGGATTTGGTCACATTTTTTTTTTAGCTCTGGTAGTTTCTCTGTGATGATGTTCTTAACCATTGATTCTTCCTGAAGATTTTCTTCTTGGGTCTCTGGAACTCCAATGATTCTAAAGTTGTTTCTGTTGAGCTTATCAAAGACTTCTATTTTCATCTTCTCATATTCTTTGAGTAAATTTTCCATTGTCTGATCATTTGATTTGAGGCTTTTTTCTAATCTCTTCCGCTGTGTAAAGTTGTTATGCATCTCGTCTTCTAAGGCACTAATTCTATCCTCAGCTGCTGTTAACCTGTTGGAAAACTCATCCATTATGTTCTTCAATTCGTCTACTGAGTTTTTCAGACCTGTTATCTGATCTGATATTTCAGTTTGGAGTTTTCTGATTTCTATCTTCATATTCTCTTGATTTTTATTAGTGCTCTGATTTATACTTTCTTTGATATCTGTTAGCAACCTCCATATTTCGTCTCTAAACTCCATTTCTGAAAGACTGCTTAGGTAGTTGGTCGTTGTTGGGTCATCAGAGTTTCCATCTTCATTCTCTATGGTTGAAGTTGGTCTGCGTAGTCTCCCCATTGTCTCGCTTACGCTGTGGGTTTTTCTACGTGTTGTGGTGGTACTCATTGGTGAGGTGGAGTGCGCGGCCGCGAAGCGCAGTGGAGCGGCCGCGCTCCGGCCCCCAAACACTCACCTCAGCCGAGGCAAGCCGTCAGGGGATGCCTGGGGAGGCCCCCAAATGTCTGCCAAGCAAAGGAAACCAGCACAATCCACAACTCCAACAGAAAACATGCCTCAGCGAGACACGCCTTGAAGAGATTAATGCTGAATGAGGTCAAAGTTCCCAGGTTGATGCAGGCTGGGGGAGGTCCCAAAATGTCTGCCGGGCCTAGGGGTCCAGCAGTCAGCCTGATCCGCAACTCCGGCCCCAAACACTCACCTCAGCCGAGGCAAGCCGTCAGGGGATGCCTGGGGAGGCCTCCAAATGTCTGCCAAGCAAAGGAAACCAGCACAATCCACCCTCCCCATTCTCTAAGCTCCTTATCCTCTTTCTTTCTTTCTTTCTTTCTTTCTTTCTTTCTTTCTTTCTTTCTTTCTTTCTTTCTTTTTTTTTTTCTTTTCTTTCTTTCTTTCTTTCTTTCTTTCTTCTTTCTTTCTTTCTTTCTTTCTTTCTTTCTTTCTTTCTTTCTTTCTTTCTTCTTTCTTTCTTTCTTTCTTTCTTTCTTTCTTTCTTTCTTTTCTTTCTTTCTTCTTCTCTTTCTTTCTCTCTTTCTCTCTTTCTTTCTTTCTCTCTCTCTTTCTTTCTCTTCTCTTTCTTTCTCTCTTTCTTTCTTCTCTTCTCTTTCTCTCTTCTTTCTTTCTTTCTTTCTTTCTTTCTTCTTTCTTTCTTTCTTTCTTTTTCTTTCTTTCTTTCTTTCTTTCTTTCTTTCTTTCTTTCTTTCTTTCTTTCTTTCTTTCTTTCTTTCTTTCTTTCTTTCTTTCTTTTTTTTCTTTCTTTTTTTTTGGTCACACCCACTGACTCTCAGGGGTTACTCCTGGCTATGTGCTCAGAAATCTTTCCTGGCTTGGGGGACCATTTGAGACACTGGGGTATCGAATCACGGTCCATCCTAGGTTGTGTATGCAAGGCAGACACCTTACCGCTTGCGTCACAGCTCCAACCCTCAGGAATGATTTCTGAGCATAGAACCAGGAGTAACCCTTGAGCGTCACCAGTGTGGCCCAAATATACAGTTTGAAAATTGTTTTCTGCAAGACTTCATAATCAATGACTAGATGTATACTTGATTCTTCTAATGCATACTTTTTTCTGCATAATTTAAATACCAGCAAAATTGGAGATTTTATCATTTGTCAAACATAGTGTTTGATTTTTCTTTTTTATGGGGGGGTTACACCTGGCAGTAATCAGGTCTTATTCATCACTTTGTGCTCAGGTGTCACTATTGATGGTGCTTGGGAAACCATAAATAGTGCCGAAGATTCAACCTCCGGTTAGCAACATGCAAAGCATAGGCCTTGACCACTTTATAATCTCTGTGCCTCCCTAACCACTTTTTCTCTCTGACTGAACTACTAAGACAATCTTATTTTCGTAAAATTTATTTTTCCCCCCAGATTTTTATTTTAACATTATGATTTACCAAGTTGTTCATAATACAGTAGTTTTAGAATTCAATATTCAAACACTAATCCCAACACCAGAGTAACCATCCTTTTACCAGTGTTCCCAATTTTCCACCCACCATTATAGCCTGCTTCTGTGCAAGCACAAACACATTTACTTCCAATTGTTTGTTACAGTACAAAGAAAAATACAATTATCAATACTTAGATCAAGGGTTGATTTGAAATGATTTCTATATCTCTCCATGATGTTATTAAAGTCAGTATCTAAGGATTTACTGGGCTGTGATTGGGGCTAGTTGAACTTTCTGTTACTGTTTAGACTCCCTGAACTTGGTAGACTTCTATGTAACTTTCTCATTAGATTTTCTGTGAAACTACTGGGCTGACATTGCTATAAAAATTGAGGTGTCTGGGGCCGGAACGATAGTGCGGTGGTAGGGCGTTTGCCTTGCTTGTGGCTGCCCAGGACAAACCTGGGTTCAATCCCAGGCGACCCATATGGTCCCCCAAGCCAGGAGTGATTTCTGAGTGCTAGCCAGGAGTAACCCCTGAGCATCTCCGGGTGTGGGTCAAAAACAAACAATCAAACAAACAACAAAAAATTGAGGTGTCATGTGGCATCATGGTCCAGAATTTATGGATCTAAAACAGATATGGTGAATTGGAAGTTTAAGATTAAGTCTTGAAGCTTGGCTATTTCTGTTGGAGGGAGTAGGCCGTGGTGCTGGTCATATCGTTCATGCAAAAAGGCAAACTGCCCCTTCCCTTTTTCTGAGAAGGTCACAGAGTTATTAGCCAGAACTAAGTTACTTGGAAAGTATTGGTGGCCATTATTTTTATTTTGGTGGAGCTTAGTGAAGGAGCTGGCCCATATTTATGCCAGGAAGATAGTGACTGTGGGTAGGGCTGCTGGGTTTTCTTATTCTAGGATTATCCTAATCTTAGTCCAGAAATGCTTTTGTGTCCACTGTCATTCTTCAACAGTGATTTAAGACAATGACAATTTACTGTTTCTCACAAAATTGGGGGTTTTGAGCAGTTTTGCTAATCTTTTTTTTTTTTTTAAATTTTGATTTTGATTGGGTTACTCCTTGCTCTGTGCTCAGAAATCTCTCCTGGCAGGCAGGAGGACCAAATGGGATGCTGAGATTTGAACCATCATCCATCTGGATCAGCTGCGTGCAAGGCAAACACCCTACTAATGTGCTATCTCTCCGGCCCAGTTATTTTTTGGGTCACACCCTGCAGCGCTCAGGGTTTACTCCTGGTTCTAATCTCAGAAATTGCTCCTGGCAGCCTTAGGGGACCATATGGGACTCCGGGATTCAAACCACTGACCTTCTGCATGCAAGGCAAACACCTTACCTCCATGCTATCTCTCCAGCCCCTCTCCGGCCCAGCTCTGTTACTCTTTCCTAAACTCTCTCATGTAGCTATCGTAATTCATTGGGTTTGCTGAAGATGGATCATCTTTAGTATCATGTTCATCCAGGGTGCCTGTCAAGGACAGTTGGAAAGCTGAAACCTCTATAGTGATGTTCTCTATCACCATTCAAGCCTAAACTTTTCATATTCACTGGCTGTGTTCTAAGAGAACATAGGCTAAAACAGTAAGCAATCTTGAAATCTAAGTTCTGGAATGTTCACAATTTTCCTGTCTCATTTAAAAATTAATTATATTTTTACTTAAACATTTATTTGGGGGTTGGGTTACTTCTTTGTGCTTACAGATTATTTCTGGCTTTGCAGTTCGGAATTTCTCCTGGCAGATTCAGAGGGCAAAATGGGGTTCTGAAGATCAAACCAGGTTTGGTTGCATGCAAAGTAAATAAATACCCTACCTGTTATATTATGGCTCAGGCCCTTTCCTTTCACTGCCTCATTTTTTTGAAGATCAAAGCAAGTCTATATTTAGAGGGATAATATAAACCTCTATCTCTTTACTGGAGAAGCAACAAATCATACACTACAAAAAAAGGGGAATAATTACACAGCAAAGTTATTCTTTGGGGGAAATCTTATAATAGATTGTCACAATATTTATTAGGAGAAATTAAAGAGAAATTAATTAAGAAGATTCTAGCAGCCTGAATTCCTGGACACAGAATTAGAAGATCCAGAATAATTCATTTATATTTATTTATATGTATATATATGCTGAGACTTTATTATGTGCTGTTACTGGGGAATTAAAATATATAATTCTTTACATGAACAAATAAAAGTTATTAATTTTTCTTAAAATTTAGTTCTAATAAATGAACAGATACTTTTTCGATGCCTTTGTGCTTAGAATTATGATACTTATCTCTGAAATTCTTTGCTGTCTGTGATTGCCTCTATAAGTTATTAATGCTCTCTGCAGCTGTGT
The DNA here is from genome assembly GCF_024139225.1 of Suncus etruscus. Taxonomy (NCBI): domain Eukaryota; kingdom Metazoa; phylum Chordata; class Mammalia; order Eulipotyphla; family Soricidae; genus Suncus; species Suncus etruscus. Next base: position 39,150,324 of record NC_064859.1, on the reverse strand, counting down.
CTATGGATCCCATATTTTTGACCTAACAGCTGCCCTTAGGGTGTTTGATAGGGCATCTGAGTCGTGTTTGACTCCATCTGCTTTTTCTGTTTATACATTTTACAATATGGCACAGATGCCAAGAATAACCTCTCAAGGCCTAAAATAATTGGAATACTTGTTAGAGAAGGTTATAGAATTGTCTGGCTATACTTTATGTGCTGAATAAAGAAAGTATTGAGCATTAAGTTATAAATACTGGAATAAGATATCACATGGAGTCACAGAGCTGGAGGGAAAAATGAAATTATTTTTCTATCTTCATTTAAAAGATAAGAAAAGTAAGGTTCAGAGATACTAAATGACATGGTTACTTAAAGATATCTATTTGACAAATAAAACTAAACTACAACTTACAAATTCTGATTTACTTTCTGATAGTCTTTCCACAGGTACTTGCCTCCTTAAGAATGATTCCTGGGGCCGGGAAGGTGGCACTAGAGGTAAGGTGTCTGCCTTGCAAGCGCTAGCATAGGACGGACAGTGGTTTGATCCCATATGGTCCCCCCAAGCCAGGGACAATTTCTGAGCGCATAGCCAGGAGTAACCCCTGAGCGTCAAATGGGTGTGGCCCCCCCCAAAAAAAAAGAATGATTCCTAAGAAAGAAAAATTGTCTTGGTACTAACACTTCTGGAAATTTTGGGGGTTCCCAGGAAAGTGGGTGCAGGGTTTGGCAAAAGACAGAGCCACACTCATTTGTGGGGATGAATCTGAATTGAAGTACCTTTATTGAATGTTACAGTCATGCATTTTTAACATGGATTTTATGTGTGAGAAGTGACTGCCTACATCACCAGCTTTTCTGCAAGGTTAAAAATATTGTACATTTTTTGTTTTTCTCTTTGTTTTTGGGTCACACTCGGTGGCGGTGCTCAGGGATTACTCCTGGCTCTATGCTCAGAAATCACTCCTGGCAGGCTCAGGTGACCATAATGCATGTCAGAATTCAAACCACTGTCCTTCTGCATGCAAGGCAAACTAACGCCTTACCTCCACGTTATCTCTCCAACCACAAAATTGTAATTTTTTTTGTCAACAAAAAAGCTTATCTGTTTGGTCTATAAGTTTTTTAACAATAGTCAATTCACAGAAATTTAGTGTGGATTACAACCTTCTGAATGATAAACTCCAATTAAAAGACAGAGGGGAGTTGAGCCAGAGGCTTCTCTGGTATCAAAAGAGTAAATTTTAATATCCCAAGGTCTTTATTCTCAGGCTGGACCCTGGGTGTAAATTATAATATAAATTAAAAGATTATTAACTTTGCCAGGTGTTCCTATGAAGAGTTCCTTTTACCTGAATAAGCAGACTGCTTAAATAGACAGAATTTCTCTTAAAAGACTAACTTCACTTTGAGGATCACAGTTATTTTTTTGTGTTTCTCTTGATGATGATTTTCCCAGGTAAAGTGATATTTAATCAAGGCCATATTTATGTGTACTATTTTTGTCATCTGGAGGTAAATGCTCAACTCTATACATAGCACAGCAGAAGGGAAATTCTTTCTAGGCCAAATAAATGTTTGTAACTCTTAGTAAGCTTGAGAAATACCACCCTCACTTTTCAAGGAAGCCACTTCTCTTTGAAGTCTTTTCTCAGCCATCTTTGCGGGGAATCCCAGCAGGCTTTCTGATTTTAACTTTCCATAAACTGTGGTGGTAGTAAAAAAAGTAGTAAAATCTTAAATTTATCAAGTTAACTTAATGTGTGTCAAGTAGTATATATAAACGGTAATTTTCTTTTTTTTTCACATATTCTGTTTTCCTTTTATCTTTTTCCTTTTTTTTGTATTTTTCTTTTTTATTTTTTTATTTAACCAACTTTATTACATACATGATTGTATTTGGGTTTCAGTCATGTAAAGAACACCATCCATCACCAGTGCAACATTCCCGTCACCAATGTCCCAAATCTCCCTCCTCCCCACCCGACCCCCACCTGTACTTTAGACAGGCTTTCTATTTCCCTTGTACATTCTCATTATTAGGATAGTTCAAAACGTAGTTATTTCTCTAACTAAACTCATCCCTGTTTACAGTGAGCTTCATGAGGTGAGCTGTAACTTCCAGCTTTTTTCTCTTTTGTGCCTGAAAATTATTATTGCAAAAATGCCTTTCACTTTTCTTAAAACCCATAGATGAGTGAGACCATTTTGCGTCTTTCTCTCTCTCTGACTTATTTCACTCAGCATAATAGATTCCATGTACATCCATGTATAAGAAAATTTCATGACTTCATCTCTCCTGACAGCTGCATAATATTCCATTGTGTATATGTACCACAGTTTCTTTAGCCATTCATCTGTTGAAGGGTATCTTGGCTGTTTCCAGAGTCTTGCTATGGTAAATAGTGCTGCAATGAATATAGGTGTAAGGAAGGGATTTTTGTATTGTATTTTTGTGTTCCTAGGGTATATTCCTAGGAGTGGTATAGCTGGGTTGTATGGGAGCTCGATTTCCAGTTTTTGGAGGAATCTCCATATTGCTTTCCATAAAGGTTGAACTAGATGGCATTCACACCAGCAGTGAATAAGAGTTCCTTTCTCTCCACATCCCTGCCAACACTGCTTGTTCTCATTTTTTGTGATGTGTGCCAATCTCTGGGGTGTGAGGTGGCACCTCATAGTTGTTTTGATTTGCATCTCCCTGATGATTAGTGATGTGGAGCATTTTTTCATGTGTCTTTTGGATAAACGGTATTTTTCAATGATTCCTCTTAATTACCGAGGGCATTGTTAGTCTTCCCACCTATAGAAGAGGAGAATTCATCCTTACACAGGGGCCATGCTAATCTCTGTATTGTTCCAATTTTAGTATATATGCTGCCAAAGTGAGCGCTAGAGGAGGAGAATTCAAATAACTCTTATGAAGTCCAAACAGCAAACATTTTAGAAGATGGTTCTTAACAGAATTTCTAGCTACAGAGTTTATATTCTTTGTTATATTTTAATGAATGTGAATTACAGTTACAAAATTATTCCTGATTTTATTTTAGGAGTCTATTTTCAAACATCAATCTTTTCACCCTTGTCCACTTTTCTCTACCAATGATCTTGGTTTTCTTTCTGCTCTAAGACTGCCTTTTATTATAGGCACATTTCCTTTTTTCTTCTTCAGTTTATAATACTGTTACTGATAGGGTATCATAAATATCATTTTTCTTTACCTCTTTTCATCACCAAGTTCTGGTACAGAGTGACTCTCTCTATCATTGCCATAATGGTCACTTGCTCGATGTTCTACCACCTCCTTTCACCAAATGAGCAAGTTTACTACTAAGGACTAGTAAAGATCATGTTCCTAATCGATGCAAGTCCTACTCTATATAGGTGAAAATACAGACAAGTTCAGAGATAATTCTGAGTTTTTTGAGCTTACCTAAAAGATCGTCAGGTCATGAATAATTTTGTTGGAGGTAGAACATATATTTTTGTGGTAGAACACAAAATATTTAGGTTGTCTAAGTATTCAAATTCATTTGTAATTTTATTTTTTATGTTTTATTTTTTGACATATAAAATACTAATGAAAGTTGACAACTATGTAAATTAAGTGGTAGGATCAGAAATACAAAGCAGGGCCGGGTGGTGGCGCTAAAGGTAAGGTGCCTGCCTTGCCTGCGCTAGCCTTGGACGGACCACGGTTCGATCCCCCGGTGTCCCATATGGTCCCCCAAGCCAGGAGCAACTTCTGAGCACATAGCCAGGAGTAACCCCTGAGCGTTACTGGGTGTGGCCCAAAAACCAAAAAAAAAAAAAAAAAAAAAAAAAAAAAAAGAAATACAAAGCAGAAGAACATAAAAACCGACAAGCTTTTGCAGAAGCCAGGTCCCCTGTTTGGGACATCAGGCGGGGAAAATCCACGAAACTATGCCTGCCCAGTGGGGCCCAATTGTGAAAAACTGTGGGTGCTAACTGTATATGTCTGTCTACTGTCCTCTTGTGTGAAACTTTTGGGAGTGGGGCGAAAAGAGGCTCCAGAAAACACGCTCCCCCAGAGGCCATTTTCAGGGTGGGACTCCAGAACATAAAAACCAGCAAGCTTTTGCAGAAGCCGGGTCCCCTGTTTGGGACATCAGGCGGGGGAAAATCCACGAAACTACGCCTGCCCAGTGGGGCCCAACTGTGAAAAACTGTGAGTGCTACCTGTGTATGTCTGTCTAATGTCCTCTTGCATGAAACTCTTGGGAGTGGGGCGAAAAGAGGCTCCAGCAGAGCACGGCCGCTTCGCTGTGCTACGCAGCCGGGCGCTCTTTCTAAGAAAAGAACACCATCGCAACAAGAAGAAAAAATCACACTAAGAACTGTGCTATATCACAGAAGCAAGCATTTCTCTCCGGACTGTCTTCTCTGCCGCATGCTCGGGCCTAAGATTTGATCCAGTGTGAGGCTTCATCCATGGAGGACTCCCCTCCCTTAGAGGCAAGTCAGCCCATCCAGAAAGGGCGGAGCCAGAGGAGTGTGCTGCCAGCATCATATAGCCAACGAATACCACCACAACACATAGAAAAACCCACAATACAAGTGTGACAATGGGGAAACAACGCAGGCCAGCATCAGACATAGAGAATGAAGATGACAATTCTGATGACCAGATAATGACCAACCAACTAATCAACCTCTCAGATAAGGACTTTAGACTAGCAATATGCAAGATGCTCAAAGAACTCAAAGAAACCATGGATAGAGTTGAACAGAAAACTAATAAGAAACAAGAAAATATGAAGACAGAAATCACAAAACTCCAAACTGAAATAACATGTCAACTAACAGCCTGAAAAAGTCAGTAAACGAAGTGAATGACAAAATGGATAAGCTCTGGGACAGGGTATCAGAAGCTGAGAATAGACTTGGTGCTGTGGAAGATGAGATACATAACAATTCCATACAGCAGGAGAGATTGGAAAAAAAACTTAAAGCAAATAAGCAGACAATGGAAAAATTAGTCAAAGAATGGGAACAGATGAAAATAGAAGTCTATGATAAGATCAACAGAAACAACTTAAGAATCATTGGAGTTCCAGAGACTCAGGAAGAAAATTTCCAGGAAGAATCAATGGTCAAGAACATCATTAAAGAGAAAATTCCAGAGCTAAAGAATATATGTGATCAAATCCTGCATGCTGAAAGAGTACCAACCAAAAGAGACCCCAGAAAAACCACCCCAAGACACATCCTAGTCACAATGACAAATCCCACAGATAGAGACAGAATTCTGAAAACAGCAAGATCAAAAGGGGAAATTACGTTCAAGCAAGCATCCTTGAGATTTACAGCAGACCTGTCACCAGAAACACTCAATGCCAGAAAGCAGTGGTGGGATATTGTGACAAGACTGAATGAAATGAATGCTTCACCCAGAATACTATACCCAGCAAAACTCACTTTCCGCTTTGACAGAAGAATACATGGTTTCACAGACAAAAAACAGCTCAGAAACTTTACAGACACAAAACCAGCTTTAAGAGAAAAACGGAAAGACCTAATTTAAGACAAGACTAACCAAAAGACACACCAAATTTTGATATAAAGATGGCATTAAATCCCAGGACAATTCTTTCTCTCAACATCAATGGACTAAATGCACCAGTCAAGAGACACAGAGTGGCTAAGTGGATCTAAAAACTCAATCCAACCTTCTGCTGCCTACAAGAAACGCACCTGAATAGTCAGAACAAACATAGACTCAAAATAAAAGGCTGGAGAAAAATTATCCAAGCAAACAACACCCTTAAAAAGCTGGAGTGGCCATACTAATATCAGATAATGCAAACTTTATACTCAGGAAGGTTGTAAGGGACAAAGATGGACATTTTATATTAATCAAGGGGTATGTAGAGCAGGAAGAAATAACTCTCCTAAACATATATGCACCGAATGAGGGTCCAGCAAAATATTTAATACAACTGTTGACAAATCTGAAAAATAATATCAATAACAACACAATAATTGTGGGGGACCTTAACACGGGTTTGTCAACACTAGATAGGTCAACTAGACTGAAACCCAACAAGAATATACTAGACCTGAGGAGAGAAATGGAAGAAAGAGGCCTAGTGGATATATATAGGACACTCCATCCCCAGAAACCTGGATACACCATCTTCTCCAATGTACATGGGACATTCTCCAGGATAGACTACATGCTGGCACATAAAACATACATCCATAATATCAAGAGGATAGAAATTTTGCAGACTACCTTCGCTGACCACAAGGCTCTGAAATTATTTGTGAATTCCAAAGGGACTCAGAAGAAACACTTTAACACCTGGGAAGTTAAACAGGCCTCATACTCAATAACCAGTGGGTCCGAGATAAAATCAAGGAGGAAATCAAAAGGTTTCCTGGAAAGCAAATGACAATAAAGACACAAACTATCAGAACTTATGGGACACAGCAAAAGCAGTATTGAGAGGAAAATTTATAGCTTTGCAAGCACACATCAGGAAGGAAGAAGGAGCTTACCTGAGTAGGCTTAATGACACAGCTAATAGGACCTGGAAAGTGCTCAACAAAAGGACCCAAAAAATAGGGAAGACAGAAGAAAATAACAAAGCTGAGAGCAGAAATCAATGAAGTGGAAACCCAAAAAACATCCGAAAGATTAACGAAAAGCAGAAGTTGGTTCTTTGAAAAAATAAACAAGATTGATAGACCACTGGCAATCCTAACAAAGAAAGGAGAGAGAGAAACTTTGATAACTCATATTAGGATGAAAAAGGAGAGATCACTACTGATATGACAAGATTCAAAGGGAAATCAGAAACTACTTTGAGGAAACTCTATGCCACTAAAAAATGAGAACCTGAATAAATGGATAAATTCTTGGACTCTTATAATCTTCCACGGTTGAAGGAGGAGGATGTAGCATATCTAAACACCCCCATCACCATTGATTGAAAATTAAAACGGTAATCAAATGTCTGCCGAAAAACAAAAGCCCAGGCCCAGATGGATTCACTAATGAATTCTTTCAAAACTTTCCAGAGAGGAACTAAATACAATCCTGGCAAGACTCTTTCATGATATTGAACAAAAGGAAACACTTCCAAATAGCTTTTATGAAGCCAACATCACCTTGATACCTAAACCAGACAGAGATGCTACAAAAAAAAGAAAATTACAGACCAATATCGCTGATGAATGCAGATGCAAAGATCTCAACAAAATCCTGACAAATAGGATTCAATGCCCTCATTAAGAAGATCATCACGGGGCCAGAGAGATAGCAATGGAGGTAAGGCGTTTGCCTTTCATGCAGGAGGTCATCGGTTCGAATCCCAGCATCCCATATGGTCCCCCCGTGCCTGCCAGGAGCAATTTCTGAGCCTGGAGCCAGGAATAACCCCTGAGCACTGCCGGGTGTGATCCAAAAACCACAAAAAAAAAAAAAAAAAGAAGATCATCCACGGGCCCGGAGAGATAGCACAGCGGCGTTTGCCTTGCAAGCAGCCGATCTAGGACCAAAGGTGGTTGGTTTGAATCCCGGTGTTCCATATGGTCCCCCGTGCCTGCAAGGAGCTATTTCTGAGCAGACAGCCAGGAGTAACCCCTGAGCATCGCCGGGTGTGGCCCAAAAACCAAAAAAAAAAAAAAAAATCATCCACTACGATCAAGTAGTTTTCATCCCAGGAATGCAAGGCTGGTTTAACATCCGTAAATCTATCAATATAATACACAACATCAATAACAAGAAAAATAAAAACCACATGATCATATCAATAGATGCAGAGAAAGCATTTGATAAGGTCCAACACCCATTCTTGATCAAAACTTTCAGCAAGATGGGAATGGAAGGAACCTTTCTCAATATAGTTAAGGCCATCTACCACAAGCCAGTGGCAAATATTATCCTCAATGGGAGAAAAAACTAAAAAGCCTTCCCTCTTAAATTCTGGCACAAGACAAGGCTGTCCTCTCTCACCACTCCTATTCAACATAGCACTGGGAGTACCTTGCTATAGCGATTAGGCAAGAAAAAGATAATCAAGGTAATCCAGATAGGAAAGGAAGAATTCAATGCTTTCACTGTTTGCAGATGACATGATACTCTACTTAGAAAACCCTAAGAGACTCGTACCAAAAAGCTTCTAGAAACAATAGACTCATATAGCAAGGTGGCAGCCTACAAAATTAACACACAAAAATCAATGGCCTTTCTATACACCAATAGTAATAAGGATGAAATGGGACATTAAGAAAACAACCCCTATTCACAATAGTGCCACACAAACTCAGAATATCTTGGAATCAACTTGACTATAAAATATGAAGGACCTATACAAAGAAAACTATAAAACTCTGCTCCAAGAAATAAGGGAGGGACACACGAAAATTGTAACGCATACCCTTGCTCATGGAATGGGCCAGGATTAAACATCATCAAAATGGCAATACTCCCCAAGGCATTATACTGATTTAATGCTATCCCTCTAAAAGATACCCCATGACATTCTTCAAGGAAGTGGTAGGTAGGCACTTTTGAAATTCATTTGGAACAATAAACACCCTCGAATAGCTAAAGTCAATCATTGGGAAAAAGAATATGGGAGGGAATTACTTTCCCCACTTTAAACTGTACTACAAAGCAATAGTTATCAAAACAGCATGGTATTGGGAATAAGGACAGGCTCTCAGATCAGTGGAATAGGCTTTGGAATACTCAGAAAATGTTTCCCCAGACATACAATCACCTAATTTTTGATAAAGGAGCAGGAAATCCTAAATGGAGCAGGGGAAAGCCTCTTCAACAAGTGGTGTTGGTACAACTGGTAGCCACTTGCAAAAAATTGAACTTAGACCCCCAGCTAACATCATGTATGAAGGTAAAATCCAAATGGATTACAAGACCTCGATATCAGCCCCAAAACCATAAGATATATAGAATAGCACATAGGCAAAACACTCCAGGGACATTACAGGCATCTTCAAGGAAAAAACTGCACTCTCCAAGCAAGTGAAAGCAGAGATTTACTGATGGGGAATATATTAAGCTGAGAAGCGTCTGCACCTCAAAGGAAATAGTGCCCAGGATACAAGAGCCACCCACTGAGTGGGGAGAAACAAGCACCCAATACCCATCCAGATAAGGGGCTTTTCTCAAAAATATACAAGGCACTGACAGAACTTTACAGAGAAAAGAACATCTAATCCCGTCAAAAAATGGGGAGAAGAAATTGAACAGACACATTGACAAAGAATAAAATACAGATGGCCAAAAGGACACATGAAAAAGTGCTACCACATCGACTAATCATCAGGGAGGGAGTTGCAAATCAAAACAACATGAGATACCACCTCATACCCCAGAGAATGGCCACAATCACAAAGAATGAGAATCAACAGTGTTGGCGGGGGGGATGTGGAGAAAAGGAACTTCTATCCACTGCTGGTGGGAATGCTGTCTAGTTCAACTTTATGGAAAGCGATATGGAGATTCCTCCAAACACTGGAAATCGAGCTCCCATATGATCCAGCTATACCACTCTTAGGAATATACCCTAGGAACACAAAAATACAATACAAAAACCCCTTCCTTACACCTATATTCATTGCAGCACTATTTACCATGCAAGACTCTGGAAACAACCAAGATGCCCTTCAACAGAGGAGATGGCTAAAGAAACTGTGGTACATATACACAATGGAATATTATGCAGCTGTCAGGAGAGAATGAAGTCATGATATTTTCCTATACATGGGATGTACATGGAATCTATTATGCTGAGTGAAATAAGTCAGAGAGAGAGAATTCGAGAGAGAGAGAGAGAGAAACGCAGAATGGTCTCACTCATCTATGGATTTTAAGAAAACTGAAAGACATTCTTGCAATAATAATTTTCAGACACAAAAGAGGAAAAAGGGCTGGAAGTTCCAGCTCACAACAGGAAGCTCACCACAAAGAGGGATGAGTTTATTTAGAGAAATAACTACATTTTGAACTGTCCTAATAATGAGAATGTATGAGGGAAATGGAGAGCCTGTTTAGAGTACAGGCGGGGGTCGGGTAGGGAGGAGGGAGACTTGGGACATTGGTGATGGGAATGTTGCTCTGGTGATGGGTGGTGTTCTTTACATGACTGAAACCCGAACACAATCATGTATGTAATCATGGTGTTTAAATAAAAAAAAATGAAAGCAATACAAAGCAGAGCAAAAACAAGTAAATACCTTCTAAATTAGAACTAATTAGAATCGTTTTTGAAAGGCAAGTGTGGTTCGTAAGTAATAAGCAAATAAAGAATGGAGCAACATGTAATATGGGAGGTAGATAGGAGTCAGATTATGACATTCATTATATATTATTATAAGAGGTTTGGGTTTTTTTTTGTTTTGTTTTGTTTTTGGGCCACACCTGGTGGTGGTCAGGGGTTACTTCTGGCTCTGCACTCAGAGATGTTTTCATGCGAGGGTTTGGGGGACTTTATGGGAAGCCGGGAATTGATGGGACCCAGGATGGACCTGGGTTGACTACATGCAAGGCAAATGCCCAGTGTGCTATCTCTCTGTCCCCAAGAGGCTTGTTTCTTAATTGAGTGTAACTTCTGTAGTAAAAAAATTTATTGTGCCATTATTTGTCCTGCAAAATATAAACTATATTATAAAACTGACTATAAACTACAAAACAACATAAAAGTAAAAAGCTGCAACTATTTGAAGTCATTATAGTATAGAGAAATGAATGAATTAGAATTTGGAAGAATGTTAACAGAAGACAAAATAGTACTGGCGGGAATCTTCATGAGAATTTCTCACATGAGAATAGGACACACTCAGTCCACAGAGTTTTTAAAACTCCAGTGAAAATTTTCATGGCTTTCAAAAGCATAATAGCTTTATGGGGAGCGAGGAGCAATATAGAGGGGTTAAGATACTTGCCTTACATGTGATTGACTCTGGTTCAAGTCATAAATCACATGGTACTCTGAACATTATCAGGAGTAACTCCTTAGCACAGACCCAGGAGTAGTCCAATTGCAAAACCAAAAATAATAAACTTTTGAAACTAGAGCAATTGAATATTTTAAGTGATACTTTAATAATTAGGAAGCCAAGTTACTGAGATTGTTATAAAAATTTTATATGTGAACTATTCTGAAATTTCTCACTGATACCTAAAATGCAGATACAATTTATATTAAAGAATCTTGTGAAAATTTAGATAAAAGAGCAAAAATTTTAACTGTTATCAAAGAGACAGAATTTTCTGTATGAGTTCAACTGACTTCAACCTTAAAATTAAAAAAAAATCACTCGGTGTTGAAGAGATAGCAAGGAGGCAGGGCTTTGCCTTGCGTGTGGAAGGATGGTGGTTTGAATCCCGGCATCCCATATAGTCCCAGAGGCTGCCAGGAGCGATTTCTGAGCATAGAGCAAGGAGTAGCGCAGCAAGGTGTGACCCAAAAGCCAAAAAAAAAAAAAAATTAACAGAAATTGCTGTGAGCCAATTCTGTTCGCAAGACGCCAGCGCCTGCAAACAGATCCTTCGTGGAGTTTCGGGAAAAAATCCGCGGGGAGAGAGTGGGCACACGAAACGGCGAAATGATGGAACAATATTGTAGAAATGAATGAAACCACGCAGATTGCATGGGGACTTACGTCTCAAAGGACGAAGACAATTTTATTTTTTGAGCTGGCTGCTTTTAAAAGGCTGAGGCAGGGAAAAGCAGGGTGCAAACTCTAGACATCAAAGAAACTGGGAAAAGAAAGACCCTGGCTTCAATTAGCATATTAAAGAGCTGATACTGAAGGTGAAAAGGCAGTTTGTTTTGGGTTCGCTTTGTTTTGGGTAAAACAGAAGAAACCAGGTAATTATCAGGGAAGTGGGAAGAGAGAGGAATGTTTCAGAGTTTTGGGGGGGGAGTGAAAATTACTTTGTTTTGAGCTAAGTATATGGAAAAACCTGATCTTGGCGCCAAAGTAGGAAAAATTACAGGGAGCTGTTAAGTGGGAGACTTTTTGGCTGGATTGTACTGTCCTTGTTAGAAAGAATTTACTAAGGCCTGATTTCTAATATTGGTTAAAAATAAAGAGAGAGATAGTTACAGCCACTTATGGAATTATGGCCAAACCATCCACGCAAAGGGTCAAGTGATTTTGACTGCTCTAAGCTGGCCTTTTTGGCAAATAATTCCTTTTTCAGGAGAGCACTACACTTTGGTGTGTGCCTCTCCTGAGTGGGGTGTGGCAAGAAATAAAATAGAATCAAGAGACTCAGAATATATATCTGTGTATATATATATGTATATATATATATATATAGAGAGAGAGAGAGAGAGAGAGAGAGTATAAAATAAATGGGATACAATTAAAGCTATTAACAGAAGATGAAGTAAGACAAGACCCTTTCTCAAAACAAAATAAAATCAAGAAGAAAACCACACATAGCCAGGAGTAACCCCAGAGCATCATAGGATGTGGCCCAAAAGCAAAAAAAAAAAAAAAAAAAAAAAAAAAAAGTAACAGGGGTGAGGCATATGTTTACCTAATTTGAAGCTCTACTACAAAGCCATAGTTTATCAAAACAGTATGGTATTGGAACAAAGACAGAGTTTCAGACCAATGGGTCAGAATGGAATATTCAGTGACAAATTCCTAAGTATATGGTCAACTAATATTTGACAAAAGAGCCAAGAATTTGAAATGGAACAAAGACAGTCTCCCCAACAAATGGTGTTGGAACAACTGGATAACCACATATAATAAAGATTGATCCATACCTCATCCCTTACATAAAAATTCAAAATGGATTAAAGACCTTAAGATCATACCCAGAGGCATAAATTTTACTGAGGAAAACATAGCAGAACATTTCAAGACTTATACCTCATAAAAGTCTTGATGATAGGATGCCAATGGCAAAAGCTACAGCATCAAACCTAAATAAGGGGCTGGAGAGATAGCATGGAGGTAAGGAGTTTGCCTTTCATGCAGAAGGTCATCGGTTCGAATCTCGGTGTCCCATATGGTCCCCCGTGCCTGCCAGGAGCAATTTCTGAGCATGGAGCTAGGAGTAACCCCTGAGCATTGCTGGGTGTGACCCCCCCCCCCCAAAAAAAAACCCTAAATAAATGGGACTACATCAAACTAAAAATTTTCTGTATGGCAAAAGAAACATGGGCTAAATTCAGAATACAGCTAACTGAATGGGAAATAATTTTTGCACTCAACATAACAGATAAAGGTTTAGTATTTAAGATATAAAAATTACTCACAAAGGTTAGCTTCACAAAACCTAAAACAAACATCAAAATATGGGAAAAGGAAGTGAACAGGCACTTCTCTGAGGAGGACTAACAGATGGCACATAAAAATGTTCATCATCAGGCCCGAAGAGATAGCACAGGGGCGTTTGCCTTGCAAGCAGCCGATCCAGGACCAAAGGTGGTTGGTTCGAATCCCGATGTCCCATATGGCCCCCCGTGCCTGCCAGGAGCTATTTCTGAGCAGACAGCCAGGAGTAACCCCTAAGCACCACCGGGTGTGGCCCAAAAACAAAAACAAAAAAAATGTTCATCATCACTTATCATTACCAAACAAGATAAGTGAATTATCATTAAATGAAAAATAAATGTTTAATACTATATTCATCAGTGGGGCACAAGAAATTGATCCACAATAAGATAATGTGTGATACTCATTAAATTACTTAAAAGAACACATTAGTGGGGCTGGAGTGATAGCAGAGTGGTAGGGTTTTTGACTTGCATGCGGCTGATCCAGAATAGACCTTGGTTTGATCCCTTGCATCCCATATAGTCCTCCAAGCCACGAGAGAATTCTGAGCTAGGAGTAACCCCTGAGCATCACCAGGTGTGGTCTATAAAACAAAACAAAACAAAAATAACCCAAAAACCACAAACCAAAAAAAAAAAAATAAAACCAAAAACCCAAACAAAACCCATCTAAAAGGACACTAGTAAAAAGCAGAGTATGGTGAGGATGTGGAGGACCTAACTGTATCTCAAGTTGTTAAGTATAAATTTATATTATTAGTTGCCCAAAAGCTCAATTCCTGGGTATATATCCAAGAGAATGGAACAAAAACATTTACAGACTTGTATTCAGATATGCATAGATTTGTTCCTAATAGAACCAAGTGACTACCTATTGGTAAAGGATAACTAAAATGTGGTGTAGTCCTATGATAGTTTAATAGAAAGTGATAATACATGTTACAGATTTGGACTAACTCAAGCAAAATCCTGTTAATTACAAAAAACCAAAAATCTTTTGAATATTATCTGTAGAAAAACATATTAATTATGGAGACCTGGATGGAGGTGGATGTTGGTGAAATGAATGGAGGGGCCTTTCTCTGCTGTCCTGGGTCACACACCTGCCACCCTTTCCTTCCAGCCAGTGGGTCTGAGGATTCAGGATAACCGTGAGGAAATGATCCACAGCAGTCAGGTTTTAGGAGACATCAACTTTATTCAGCCCCTAGCCACCACGTGTGGCTCCTAAACTTTAAAACCTTTTAAGCCAGTTCCATAATTAGCCCTGCATTCAAGCCTGTCTCTTCTCCTTCCATCCTGCTTCTCGCTCCACCTCCCTTGCTCCTTCTCTCTGAATCCATCCTCAATCCCCTCAGAAAATCCTTTGGTTACCTTCCAAAGACCCCCTCCCAGAAATGGGCAGGTCTTACCCATCAGGTAAGGTTATGCAGGAAGATGAGGGTGGGGTGCATCTCCCCCCTCCTTGAATAATTAATGAAGAAGCTCAGAGACACCTGCTGGTGGCATGGAGGGCAGTTTGAAAAGGGGATTGCTTAAATCTTGGAGCAGCTCTCCAAAGACCCCTCCCAGAAAGTGACAGGTCTTACCATCAGGTAAGATTATGCAGGAAGATGGGGGTGGGGTGACATAATCTTCTAGAATATATCTGAGAAGTCCATGAAAACACACTATAGACACGAATTGTTGGATGTATAGAACTGAGAAAGAAAGGGTAGGAGATTTATTAAAATTGGCATGATGATTAAAAACTTTGATATCAGACCCCAAACCATAAGGTATATAGAACAACATGTAAGTAAAACCCTCCATGACATTGAGACTAAAGGCATCTTCAAAGAGAAAACAGTATTCTCCAAACAACTGGAAACGGAGATAAACAGATGGGACTCTATCAAGCTGAGAAGTTTCTGCACCTCAAAGGAAATAGTGATTAGGATACAAAAGCCACCCACAGAATAGGAGAAACTATTCACCCAATATCCATCAGATAAGGGCTAATAACAAAGATATACAAAGTACTGACAGAACTTAAGAAAAAAAATCTAATCTATCAAAAAATAGGGAGAGAAATGAATGGACACTTCCACAAAGAAGAAATACAAATGGCCAAAAGGTACATGAAAAAATTCTCCACATCTCTAATCATCAAGGAGATGGAAATCTGTTGTGTATGTAAACTTTTTTTTGAGAGGGGCCACACCCGTTTGATGCTCAGGGGTTACTCCTGGCTAAGCGCTCAGAAATTGCCCCTGGCTTGGGAGGGACCATATGGGACACCGGGGCATCGAACGCGACACCTTATCTCTAGCGCCACCTCTCTGGCCCCGTATGTAAACATTTTTATGGGATTATTATGTTACTGACCCTACCCTGGTCGGTGATTGTGCCCTACCCTAGGGTGTGACCTGGCATTCTGCTCCCACCCTAGGGTGGTACCTGATTCTGCTCCCACCATTGGGTGGTATCTAACTTCTAGGGTGGTACCTGATTCTGGGGGCATAAAAGCAAGGGTCTGTGGAAGGTGAGGGGCTTTTTTCCTGAGGCCTATTTTTAGGCCTTTTGGCTTCAGCCTCTTCACGGAATAAAGAGCTGTTTTCTTCAGAAGCCCGACTGCCTGTTGGCTTTCTTCCTGCTGCATTCTCCTGAGGGTAATAGACGCGTGGTCCAAGCTGGAGGAGAAAGGCCTCATCCTTCATCCCTCCATCAGTCAACCTCATCAGGGGCTGACTTGCAACAAAGCAACAATGAGGTGCCATCTAATGCCAAAGAGACTGGCACACCTCACAAAGAACAAGAACAATCAGTGCTGGTGGGGATGTGGAGAGAAAGGAACTCTTTTTTTTTTTTTTTTTTTTTTTTGGTTTTTGGGCCACACCCGGCGTTGCTCTTGGGCTACTCCTGGCTGTCTGCTCAGAAATAGCTCCTGGCAGGCACGGGGGACCATATGGGACACCGGGATTTGAACCAACCACCTTTGGTCCTGGATCAGCTGCTTGCAAGGCAAACGCCACTGTGCTCTCTCTCCGGGCCTGAGAAAGGAACTCTTATTCACTGCTGGTGGGAATTCCGCCTAGTCCAGCCCTTATGAAAAACAATGTGGAGATTCCTCAAAAAAAAAAAAAAAACTGGAAATTGAGCTCCCATATGATCCAGCTATACCACTCCTAGGGATATTCTCTCTCTCTCTCTCTCTCTCTCTCTCTCTCTCTCTCTCTCTCTATATATATATATATATATATATATATATATATATATATATATGTAGGTATGTCTTTTACACACCTATGTTCATTGTAGCACTATTTACAATAGCCAGAATCTGGAAACAACCCAGATGTTCTTCAATAGATGAATGGTTAAAGAAACTGTGGTACATAGACACAATGGAATATTAGACAGCTGTCAGGAGAGATGAAGTCATGAAATTTTTCTATACATGGTTGTACATGGAATCTATTATGCTAAGTGAAATAAGTCAGAGGGAAATAGACACAGAATAGTCTCACTTATCTATGGTTTTAAAAAATTAATGACATTATTGTAATAAGGCCAGAGACATTAGAGTTTAAGGGCCGGAAGGACTGACTCACACAAGACTGGCTCATCACAAAGAGTGATGAATGCTGTTAGGGAAATAATTACACTAACAACTAGCATGACAATCAATGTTAATATATTGTAATTCAGGCAGGGAGCAGGGGAGATGGGAGGGGGGCCCTGGTGGTGGGAAGGTTGCACTGGTGAAAGCGGGTGTCTTTCCAACCCCAAATTCTTTAGTTATTTTTTTTATTTCATTGAAATAATTGTGATCTGCAGAATCCTTCATAGTTGAATTTTAGATATATGATGAGTCAGGGCCCTTCTCATCGCAGTGTCAGCCTCCCTCCACCTATGAACCCAGAGTGGATCTTATATCACCATCCTTCCCCCCGCCCCCCCCCCACTCCAGCCTGCCAGTATAAAAGGACCGTTTAAGTTTAGGGTGTTTAAATTTAGGTTCCTTGATTCTATTATTATTGAATTTGGTTTGGATATTTCTGTCCTTATTTATTTCCCCACCAATATATCTGAGACCACTTGCCTCTGGTCCCCAGCCTTTCTTTATGCCTAACTTTTATTTTTATAGAAAAATGCGGGAATATTTGTAATTTCTTTAGTTTTATAAAGGTTCAGAGAGTTTAATACTTTGCCTAAGATTCACATAACTTTTTGGTAACAAAGACCCAAAGTCAGTCACTTTCTTGATTTTTTATTTTATTTTAATTTAAGGTAATATCAAAAGTAACTGCCCAAGCTACTGTTATTGGCTACATATTTTGCTTTACATAAGATAGTATTGTTGAATTTATTTTATAATGAGACTGGTATAAATATTATATTTTTTACTTAATTTTTCTTTGTCAAAGAGGTTTTCACCATAGCCTTTAGATGGCACAAGTTAGCTAACTGACGGTTGTTTTGTAGCTATACAATTCTAGAAGGTTCAAGAAAAAAAATATTTTTTTTTTTTTGATTTTTGGGTCACAACGGGCAGCGCTCAGGGGTTGCTCCTTGCTCTACACTCAGAAATCACTCCTGGGGAGACCATATGGGATGCCGGGATTTGAACCACCAACCTTCTGGGTGCAAGGCAATGCCTTACCTCCATGCTATCTCTCCGACCCTTTTTTTCTTTTTCTTTTTTTTTTAGGTTCAAGAAAATTTTATGGAAAATGGTAGTATGAAATAGTAATTTAAACAAAGTAGATATGTTATCAGCAAAGTCTTCTTGTATTTAGTCTTTTCAGCTAGATTGTCAGAAATTACTAAGAATAAATGACTCTTGGGCAAGATTATGGGTTAAGAACTAGAGTTTGAAAAGACTTAAAATTGACAGGATATGAATTTGAAATGTAGGAGACCTCATTTTGTCCTAAGTTTTCCAATACTTAGAAAAAATTTTTTTCTTTCTGCTATATTTCTTTCTTCCTTCCTACCTTCTTTCCTCCTTCCTTTTTCTTTCCTTTCTTCTTTCTCTCTCCTCCCTCCCTCCTTCCTTCCCTCCCTCCCTCCTTCCTTCCTTTCCTCCCTTCCTCTCTCCCTCCCTTCCTTTTCCTTCCTTCCTTCCATCCTTCTTTTTCCTTCCTTCCTTTTCTTTCCTTCCTCTTCCTTCCTTCCTTTTCCTTCCTTTCTTTTCCTTCTTTCCTTCCTTTTCCTTCCTTTTCTTTCATTCCTTTTCCTTCCTTCCTTTCCTTCCTTCCTTCCTTTTCCTTCCTTCCTTCCTTCCTTCCTTCCTTCCTTCCTTCCTTCCTTCCTTCCTTCCTTCCTTTTCTTTCATTCCTTTTTCTTCCTTCCTTTCCTTTCCTTCCTTCCTTCCTTTTTCTTCCTTCCTTTCTTTTTCTTTCTTCCTTTTCCTTCCTTCCTTCCTTTTCCTTCCTTCCCTCTCCTTCCTTTTCCTTCCTTCCTTCTCCTTCCTTCCCTCTCCTTCCTTCCTTTTCTTTCCTTACTTCCCTTTTCTTCCTTCCCTTTCCTTCCTTCCTTCTCCTTCCTTTCTTTTCCGTCCTTCCTTTTCCTTCCTTCCTTTTCTCCTTTTCCTTCATTCATTTCCACCTTTCCTTGTTCTTCCTTCCTTTTCCTTCCTTTTCTCTTTTTTCTTTTCCTTCCTTCCTTTTCCCCTTTTTCTTTTCCTTCCTTCCTTTTACCCTTTTCCTTTCTTTCCCCTTTTCCTTTTCCTTCCATCCTTCCTTTCCCCCTTTCCTTTTCCCCTTTTCCTTTTCCTTCCTTTCTTTCCCCTTTTCCTTCCTTTCTTTCCCTTTTCCTTCCTTTCTTCCCCTTTTCCTTCCTTCCTTCCCCTTTTCCTTCCTTCCTCTTCCTTCCTTCCTTCCTTCCTTCCTTCCTTCTTCCTTCCTTCCTCTCTCCCCCTCCCTCTTCCTTCCTTTCTTCCTTCCTCCTTCCTTCCTTTCCTTCCTTCCTTCCTTCCTTCCTCCTTCCTTTCTTTCCTTCTTTCCTTCCTTTCTTCCTTCCTCCTACCTTTCTTTTATTCTTTCCTTCCTTCCCTTCCTTTCTTTTCCTTCCTTCTTTCCTTCCTTCCTCCCTCCCTCCCTCCCTTCCTTCCTCCCTCCCTCCCTCCCTCCCTCCCTTCCTTCCTTCCTTCCTTCCTTCCTTCCTCCTTCCTTTCTTTCCTTCCTTCCTTCTTTCCTCCTTCCTTTCTTTCCTTCTTTCCTTCCTTCCTTCCTCCTTCCTTTCTTTTCTTCTTTCCTTCCTTCCTTCCTCTCTCCCCTCCCTCTTCCTTCCTTCCTTCCTTCCTTCCTTCCTTCCTTCCTTCCTTCCTTCCTTCCTTCCTTCCTTCCTTCCTTCCTTCCTTCCTTCCTTCCTTCCTCCTTTCTTTTTTTTTTTTTTTGGTTTTTGGGCCACACTCGGTAATTGAACCTCGGTCCGTCCAAGGCTAGCGCAGGCAAGGCAGGCACCTTACCTTTAGCGCCACCACCCGGCCCCCCTCCTTCCTTTCTTCCCTTCCTTCCTTCCTTCCTTCCTTCCTTCCTTCCTTCCTTCCTTCCTTCCTTCCTTCCTTCCTTCCTTCCTTCCTTCCTTCCTTCCTTCCTTCCTTCCTTCCTCCTTCCTTTCCTTCCTTCCTTCCTTCCTTCCTTCCTTCCTTCCTTCCTTCCTTCCTTCCTTCCTTCCTTCCTTCCTCCTTCCTTTCCTTCTTTCCTTCCTTCCTTTTCCTTCCTTACTTCCTCCTTCCTTTCTTTTCTTCTTTCCTTCCTTCCCTTCCTTCCTTTTCCTTCCTTCCTTCCTCCTTCCTTCCTTCCATTAGCTAGCAATTTACTGATCACCTACTTACCTTTCAATCACCTACCTACCTACTAATCACTTACTTAACTATCTATCTACATACCGATCACCTTGCTACCTACTTACCTACCTACCTTTGATCTCCTTCTTTATCATAGGTATAGTAGGCTATCACCAATAACTATAGTAGAATAACTTATCAGGATATAAGGTACTAAACCTACCATAGGTTTGTGTATTACAATACCCCTCTTCAGTGAAGAAAATGCTTATTAAACACATAACACAATTTCTGACATTTCTAAAACTTTTCTTAGCTTTTGCTCTCACTCTTCTCATCAAAACTAGGAAGAACCATTTTTCTGATCAACTTTCTTTCTTTGTTTTGGAGCCACACCCTGCTGTGCTCAGGGGTTACTCCTGGTTCTGCACTAAGGGATCACTCCCGGTGAGCTTGCGATACTATATGAGATGCCAAGGTTTAAATCTAGGGCAGCCCATGGTAAACAAGGGCCCTACCCACCTACTATCTCTCCAGCCACTTGGCCATCTTTAAAAAAATAAATATATGGGATTGGAGCAAAAGCACAGTTCCAAAGCATTTTCTTTACACGTAGCCAACACAAGATGAACCCCAATTCAAATCCTGGCATCCCATATGGTCCCCTGAGCCTGCCAGGAGTGACTTCTGAGCACACAGCCAGGAGTAACCCCTGAGCACAGCCTGGTGTGGCCCCCAAACCAAAAAAAATTATGTGATTTTTATAAAATATTATTATAAATATAATTATAAATAAACAAAATATATAGTTTTAAAGATGTTAATGATTGAGTTCCTATCATAAAATATAAAACACCCTCACCAATGTACATTTCCTACCACAATGTCCCCAATTACCCTCTTACACTCCTCTGCCATCCCCCTGCCTGCTTCTGTGGCAGGCATTTTTCTTCCCTCTTATTCCCTCTCTCCTTCCCTCTCTCTGTCTCTTCCTGTCTCTCTGTCAGTCTGTCTCTCTCTTTTTCCTTTAAGTCAGTGTGGTAGTTTCCTTGGCCAACTTTTTATGGCTTGCATATTTATGGGTTGAAGTTTTGACTTCCTACCATTCAGGCTTCTAAAATAAGGCATGTTGTTCTAAGAAAAAGGATAAGGGTAGAGATAGTACAATATCTTGTTTCTCCTCCAACCTGCTCCAAGAATCTTCATAGTCCTGTACAAATATTTAAAATTGTAAATGAACTGTAGGGAGTCCAGGAGATGGATTCAGTAGGTAAAGGTGCCCGCCTGCCCACATTCACTTAGCATAGACTGCAGCTCTACTGTCAGGAACCTGTGGCACCAAAATAGAGTATGTGGTTTCTGGAATGCTACAATTTAATGTGTCCAGGCACTACAAATGAAGGAGACTTCTCCGTAGTGAGCTGTTCATAAGTACCACAACCAAAACAAACCCCTGGTGAGCATGCAACCAAATATAAATTACAGCCAAGCTTATAGGCTTATGGGATGATAAGTCTTCCTAACAGCAACAAAGGGAAGGAAAATAAATTAAAATATTAAAATAAAAATTTGAGGAGAGCCTGGAAAACTCCCAATGATGCTGATGCTCAGTGGTTACTCCTGGCTCTTCATTTAATAATTATTCTAAGCAGTGCTTAGAACATATGGGATGCTGGGTATCAAGCCTAGGTTGGCTTCATGTAATGCAAATACCCTACCCATTATGTTTTCATTCTGAAGTTAAAATAAAGATTCCATTGTCACTAAACAACCTTCACTACTTACTATAAAGCTCTTGGAACCAAATAGGCGTATCATGTCTTTTTTGACTTCTAACACAGCAATGCTCATACTTCTCCCTCTCTCTTTCCCTCCACTGCTTCCTCCCTCCCAACAGTAAGTGTTCTTTATAATAATTCATTGAATGTTCAAAATATAAATGAGAAGCACATCTGGAGGGGAAAGATCACAGTGAAGGGGTTAAGGATGAGGATCTCTTCACTTGATTCCTGGGAAAGAGAAAGACATGGGCTGAGCTAGGGAGAAACAGGAATGGTCTGTTCAGAAAAAGATATGCTTTCCTTCTGGGGACTCTCCTCTCCTCCATGCTGGGCATTGGTTTTCCAAATATCCATTCCGGGAAGAGCATGGTGGCTGGAGAGCATCTCTCTTGCCCATCCAATCACGTGACACACAGCTCAGTCCCCACGTGACAATGAGCTCAGTCCCCATTGTGCTGTCATCATCCCACTGACATGGGGTGGGTTCAGGGCTCATGCAGGGTCCAGATTTCTCACTGGCCAATGAGGTTGGAGACACTGAGCTTTGCCCACACATAAATTGCACTGTACATTCTGTGGCAAAGTCATCTGGTGCCCAGCATGGTTTCTCAGGACCCTCGAAAGTTTCTGGGACAAGCAGATGATGAAGGTAAGTGTCAGAGCTCGGATAATTGTTGTTGTTTATCAGGGAAGGAAACCTGCATGCAGTTCAGTATATATGTATAGCTGAATTTATGGTCCTTGCATTTTCTTCTTTTTTTTCCTCATTACCTATTTACTTTTTTTTCCCTGCCTCTCATTTTCTGGCTCTCTGTTCAGCTATTTTTTCTCTGCTGTGCCCCTAATCCTAAACACCTCTTACCTCTCCTCCTGTAAAATTACTCTTCATTGGAGCAGTCTGAATATCCACTCAGGCATGAGCCTGCCAAATAAAAGTCTCTAGGACAGTGGCTGTAAAGTCACCCATGACAGATTGAAGGGGTCATGAACAGGTCTCTCCAGATAAAGACCTGTCCCCCATAAAAAAAATTGTGAAACCAGCAGGCACATATTCATTTAAGCAAAACACTGTCCAAAAATATTTAGCAAACGGCTTCCACTTTCATTCTTGTGTTTCTGGCATCACCCAGCATCCCTTTCTCTTCCTTCCCACTATGGAAAACTTTTCTACAAAGGTGGAAAACCCTGCCCTTACAGCGCTAAGTTCAGATAAGAATATTAAGGACCAGAGTGCTCAAGACATTTTTGGGAGTGGGACTGGCCCCCCGACTGTAATTTTAGTCAAGAGTGACCCTCCAGTAGTATCATCAGTGGTCACTGCCACCCCAAGGAAACCTGTCAACATAAGGGGCAAATTTTTTTCTTTGATATTGAATTCTGAGGCAGATAAAGTTATTTTTCAAATTGAGAAAGTCCCAGGCAAGTGGGAACTGTTTGCAGGACCCAAAGTGCAAAGTGTGGGCAACTTTCCACCAGAAACCTTTGAAACTAGGATTTTATTAAATGGGTTAATTCACATGAAGATTCTGGTTTTGTTGAGCCATTAGTGCCAGAGGTTTAAAAAACAACTTGTTAGGGCAGGATATACTGGGAGCAGGCAGAAGCATATGGTTTCAAATAAAAAAGGATGATGTACCCCCCCCCAAGAGTTCAGGCCACTGTTCCAAGGGTCCCCTTAATTAAAAGAGGAGGGGCCGGAGAGATAGCATGGAGGGTAGGGTGTTTGCCTTGCATGCAGAAGGATGGTGGTTCAAATCCTGGTATCCCATATGGTCCCCCGAGTCTGCCAGGAGCTATTTCTGAGCATAGGGTCAGGAGTAACCCCTGAGCGCTGCCGGGTGTGACCCAAAACAAAACAAAACAAAACAAAACAAAACAAAAAGGGAAGGAGGACTTAGTCTAGGCGGAACAGTGGCCTCTGTCTTCAAACTGGAACCTTCCAGGGGTCTCAAACTCAATTTACCAAGGGGCCGCAGGAGGCAAAGTCGGGGTGATCCTTGAGTGCAAAGTCAGTAGTAAGCCTTGAACATTGGGGGGCGTGACCCAAACAACTAAAACAAAACAAAACAAAAGAAGATTCCTCTAGGGCAGGGCCACAAAAGAGGGCAGTAAACGGCCCACGGGCCGCGAGTTTGAGACCCCTGAAAGTTTAAACCACATAATCAAGGAACAACTAAAACTTGGCCACTTTAGACCATCAACCAGCTCGTGAAAGACCTCTGGAAGTGGCATATGTTGCAAATTTTAAAAAGATTAATAAGAGAATGAAAATTCAGAAGACCCCCCTAAGGGGTATGCCATGGATTCTAGCCATTCCTAGTAACTTGAACTTGGTAATTATTGACATCAAGGATTGTTTTTTCTCTATACCCCAAAGGGATGAGGATTATGAAAAATTTGCTTTTTATTCATTTTTTGTCAGTTTATGTTCTGTGTTTTCATTTAAATTGTGTGTTCAAATTGTGTTGTGCTTTTTACTATGTTTATGATTGAGTATTGCAGATCTTTCAAAATTGAAGTAAAATGAGTCTTAGTCTATATTTCCGAGGCTTTACAATTTAAGTTACTGTAGTACTTGGATTTGAAAAGCACTAGTTATCCTTGACATGTTATTTTGGAAACTATTGCACATTGCCTATTTCTCATTTGCTGAAGTTGCATAATTAATCTTGTAAAGCCTTGGTAACTTGATACTTTGTATTTAGAAATATAATATATTATGTGCCCTGTAATAAAATGTGCAATTTGGATTTTTATTAATAAAAGATAAATCCACAAGGTTGTTTTTGTAGTGAACTCTTTTGAACCTATGATTGGTAAACACTAACTTTTAATTGTATTACCTGTTTAGAAGTAATTGCAGATAAAAGCCTCTTATTTTTATGATCAGGTCAAGAAGCAACTTCTTTGCTTCACATTAGTATAACATGTTAAACTATTTGCATTTACCAAACTTACCAATTCAGTATTTAGTTAAAACACCAAAGTAGCAAGAAATTATAAAATCTGTTTTTAGAAACTGCAAAATTCTGTGCCTGAAACAGTTAAAGAAAGAGAATTATTTTGCATAATGTTCTGTTATTAAAAAAATGAGCAAAGTAACTAATCATGTGTGTAGTGAGGTCATACCTTCAAGAGTGTAATTCCTCTAGATTACAAATCTTAAGAATTTTTTAAAAGAAAATTTATATTTTGTAATGGTCTAAAATTTTTGTTAATCTGGCACATAGAATTTTAGTATGAAATACTTATAAGCACAGTAAGAGACCATAGTTTCTAAATTTATTTTATTTTTGGTTCAATGTTTTAACTAGAAGTCTTCTTTTCAAATATGATTTAAATAATTAAAAAAGGAATACTCATTATTTTGGGGCATTTAAAATAGGCTAAACTTGCCTTAAAAGAACAAAAATAGAATTCCTGGTAATTTACAAGTTATTAACTTGAGGTCTTCAAAAGTTAAAACATTTGCTTGTTACTTTTTGTATGTTTTTGTTTTTTTGGCCACACCCGGTGACACTCAGGAGTTATGCCTGGCTATATGCTCTTTCAGCTGGTACTCTTCTGGCATACAGAATTTAGTTGTATGCATTCTTTATCTCTGGGAGTTTCTCTGTAATGATGTTCTTGACTGTTGATTCTTCCTGGAGATTTTCTTCCTGGGTTTTTGGGACTCCAATGATTCTATGTTGTTTCTGTTGAATTTATCGAACATTTCTATTTTCATCTGTTCAAAATCTTTGAGTATTTTTTCCACTGTCTAATGATTTGTTTTGAGGTTCTTTTCCAGTCTCTTCTGCTGTATGGAGTTGTTATCCATCTCATCTTCCAGCTCACTAATTCTGTCTTCAGCTGCTATTACTCTATTGGAGAGGCTTTCCATAGAGTTTCTAATTTCCTCTACTGCATTTTTAAGTCCCGTTATTTTAGTTTGTAGTTATCTGATTTCTATATTTGTTGTCTGTTCAGATTGATCTATGCTTTCTTTGAGTTCTATGAACATCCTTCATATTTTCATTCTAAACCCTCATCTGAAAGGTTAATTAGGTGGTTGGCATTTTTTGGGGTCATTGGAGCTGCCATCTTTATTCTCTATGCATGTTGTTATCCTGCGTTGTTTTCCCATTGCCGAGTTTGAAGTGTGATTCTTATTCTGTGTTGCGATGAGGTTCTTGTTCTATAAGAAGTGTGCGCAGCTCCCTTTGCTCTGTTGCTACGATCTTTTTTTTTTTTCCTTCTGTGTTCTTTGATTGGGGATCAGGAAGTAGCCCAGGGTATCACTTTTAAAAGAGTCCTCTGTAGCCCAGAACCAGGCAGGAATTAGCCTCTGTCCTTGTGGGCAGAGGCACTCCTACTTGAGGTTAGGCACTGAGAGCTGATTTTGTTGTGTTCTTCTTTGATTCCCACCGGGGATCAGAAAGTCCCCTGCTTGTTTCTTAAGTTAGTTTTGGTCACCTTAAATAGGTATCGTTTATGTTTAAAAATTGTAAATTTAAGAAATTATTATAGCTGTTTTACTGTTTATGTTATTCTGATATAAGCTATCTCCTTTGAGAAAGTGCCCTCAAAGAATGAAACAAGGAGGAGAAATTTAGAAAAGAGGAGTGCAGGTGTGTGATTTGCAGACATAGCTACTGCATTTTTAGGCATCAACACATCAATATTTTACAGTAGTATCACAGGAAACCTGATGGTTTAATTGTATAATAATCTAGCCACTTCATTGAGCCTAACCAGTAGTATAGGAAGATTACGAGCACCACAATACAGTGCAGTGAATCTTTATATGCTAATGCTAGTAATGCTATAAAGAGTTACAATAATCATTTCAAATTGACCCATGCTGATCTAAGACTTGAAAATTTTAGCTGCTTTGTGTTGTAACAAGCAATATGAAGTAAATTTGTTTGTGCCTCTATGGAGGGAGGCTATGGTAGTGAATAGGTGAGTGGGGATGCTGGTGAAAGCATGATCACAGTGTTGTGAGTTGGTGTTTAAACATTTAATGCCTGAAACAATTATATTATAAACTACTTGATAAATAATGAAGTTATAGTAAAAAATTAGAAAAATATAGAGAAGAAAAGTGTTTGACACAAAGACAGGATGTGTGGGGGTACAGAAAGGAAACTGGGGAAACTGGTGGTAGTAAATGAACACTGGTGAAGGAATAGGTGTTGGAAATATTATGTGACTGATATTCAACTATCCTATAATATTATCTATTTTTTAAAATAATATCTTTATTTAAGCTCCATGGTTACAAACATGTTTGTAGTTGGTTTCAGTAATAAAAATGTACATCCGGTTACAAACATGTTTGTAGTTGGTTTCAGTAATAAAAATGTACATCCCCTCCAGGGCTGGAGAGATAGCACAGCAGTGGGCATTTATCTTGCAAGCAGCCGACCCAGAACTGATGGTGGTTCGAACCCCAGCATCCCAGAAGCAATTCCTGAGCACAGAGCCACGAGTAACCCCTGAGCATTACCGGGTGTGGCCCAGAAACTAACAAACAAAAAAAAGTACACCCCTTTACTAGTGCAACCTTCTAGACATCAATGCCTTCCCATCTTTCTTCTCCCTGCTCCCCTTTCTGACTTCGAGACAGCATTCTATTTCTCTCACCATTGTTACATAATAAAAATTTAAACTATATTTAAAGTGATTTAATAAAAAAATTTAAAAAGAATTATAGGCCTCAACTATATACAAATACACAGAGCATCTGTAATTTAGATTCTGAACAGATAAAGATGATTTTGCTTAATCCTATTTTATATTTAGACTTAAGAATCAAATTTAAAATTTAAAATTTAAAGTAATTTAAAGTAAATGCATCACATACTTGACATAGTTTTGCATAATACATACATTTGTTTCCAGGTAAGTGAAAGCAATCTTATTATTTAAAAAATAGAAAGAAAAAAGAAAAAGGAAGATAATAAAGAAAATGAAAAAGAAAAGAAAAATGAAGTACATTAGCAAGAACATTTTGAAAATTATTGTAGCTCCAATGAAGTCATTAATATAATGGCAGAAAGTTTAGTAAGCTCTGGTAATGGTCCATTATGTTAAATTTGAGTATTCCTTTTAGGATGATAGCATCAAATGAATTTAGTTGTCCAGAAATTCAAAGCACTATTACTGATGCTGTCACTTTTAGGGTCATGTACTCAGCTACCAGGCTTCTTGAAAGAAGGAAGACATGAGGAGATGGTACCCACACTCACTCCAAAAAGCTCTGGTGATATCAGCTCTAATTCTTGAAATTTGGTCAGATTGGTGTCTCCAAAGGGAATAATATAGGGGTGCTGAGGCAGGGCCATTGTCAAAATGGTGGTTCTGAGTGATGGATACAGCAGGCATAGCTTTGGCAGGACAAAGCCTTGGCCCTCTCTCTCCTCCTGAGATAGAAAGCTTTCTGCTACATGAATGGTATACCTATGATTTTTTTTACTGCTTGATTTTTTTTGAGAAAAGAGTGAGTCTTGGGAGCTGATCAGATGCAAGCATGGTGATTCATGTTTAAAATACTTATTTAATTTTATATCTTATTGGACATGCCTCACAGTCCTTACCTCAAAGCAAATTAGTAATCTAGGAGTCCAAGAGTTGGGGGGGGGTGAGTGGGAAGTCAAGAGATTCCTAATTAAAATGAGTATATTTATAGGTAAATTTAGCCCAGTTCTAATCTGGCACTAAAGGCCCAAAGGTAACTTTTTTGTGGGGGAAGTAGAGTTGGGTACTAAAGAAATTATGCTCTTGACCTTGTTTCAAAATAATGTGAATAAGTATAATTGGTTTCAGACAAATCCCTTTACACTATTATTAGACTACTTGTACCAGTGCTGTGGGTATTTGAGGATATACAGGAACCACTTCCACTCTATGATGGTTAAGCAGAGGGGCACAGAAATGTAATATAGTTTAGGAATTTGTGAGAGCAGGAAAGAAGGGCTGCTTTAGATAGCACCATGTGAGTGTCTGAGTCTTTTGGGATTTTGGTCATAATTCTAGGAGTAAAATATAGCAGGTTTTATAAAGCTGAATGCTCTCCAGTGCTGCAGGCATCCACTAGGACTAGATGGGAAAGGAAATGATTCAAAAAACACTTGCATGAAGAACTAGATATTTCTTAAAAATTACCCATTTTTATTTAATTTTTGGGATTGGGCACATTTGGTAATATTTAAGGGGCCACTCCTGGAAATGTCCAGAGGATCTGGGGATTAAACCAGGGGTGGCCTCTTGCAAGGCAGTTTATTATTTCTTGTATCCCTTAGTTCCACCTATACACTTATTTATCTCCTTTTCTGTGTTTTCTTTGGACCATCTTCATTAGACACTTTCCATTTTCTGTATTATTAACTCATTTCCATGTACCTTCATTATTTTGTGTGGTGTAAGTGTGTTCAAATCTCAGATAATTAAAAACATGTTCAAATCTCATATAATTAAAGCATGTTCAAATTTTATATAATTAAAACATGTTCTTATTTCATATAATTAAAGACAAAGACACAATATGCCTTCATATTTACTCTCTGTCTTTTTTAGTTGCTGTTCTTTATTCTTGTCTCTCTTCAGGATCAATCTTCTTGAAAGTATTATCTTATTTTTTTAGTTACACTTCATCCTCCTCAATCTATTTTTTTTTTTGTGTGTGTGGCTTTAGGGTCACACCCGGTGGCTCTCTGGGGTTACTCCTGGCTCCGCGCTCAGATGCCTCTCCTGGAAGGCTCTGGGGATTGTTTGAGATGCCGGAAATCCAACCACCGTTCGTCCTGTGTTGGCCGCTTGCAAGGCAAATGCCTTACCACTGTGCTATTGCTCTAGCCCCATCCTCAATTCATTTTAACTTGGCATTTCTCTCCAATGAAATGGAGCACAAAAGACACATAGTAACTTCAGTCTTTTTTTCCACTTTTCTCTCTTATTATCCAGTGGAACATAACTAACATATAGTAGTTGTTGATTTATTGAAGTGAATAGTCCTCTCAGTGTCAAACAGTTGTTTAAAATTATTTATTTTTTTCAGGGTCCTTCTTTCAATATTTCTTTCACTGAGTCCCTAAAGGTCAGTAGTTTCTGAGGATCTCTCAGCTATTAATATTTCCACTCTATTGCTTTTCTCTGAATGATCTAATCTAAACACATGGCTTCAACTATATGCTATGAAGTATTATCTTCAAATTTATACGGGAAATTTATTTTCTAAATTCTCTCCACAATACATTCCCATTGAGCTGAACTCATCTCCCTTTTCAACTTGATTTTCATTTGTGCCCTTTGCTTCATGTATGACAGCAAGTAACTCAAAAATAGAAGTTATCTCATTTCTTTATTTTTGGGGGGGAGTGCACTGAGCAGTGGTCAGAATTCTGTGATCAGTGGGTCTGTCCTGGGGTACTCAGGGCATCATATTTGGTGTCAGGGATCAGATGTGATCTGAGATCAAACTAAGGTCAGCAAGATGCAAGGCTAGTGTCAAATCTCAAGTACTCTCTTTCACTCAGCCAAGTTTTTACTTACATCTTGTATTTAGTCAATCATGAAATCCTACCAATGCTGCTTCCATAATAGTTCTCAGATTCAAAACTTAAAATATCTTCTTGCAGTTCATTGCTTAATTATCTAGCTAGATTTATGAATTATCTATGTTTTCACTAGTTTACAAAGTAAAATATTATATAACACATAATATACTCAGTACATGTTTGCTTAATGAGTCATTAAAAGATTATCTAGAGAATAATCATTTTGGAGTATAGCTAAACACAAACATGACCAATTCTTTAGTAAATCTATGGTCTATGAATAAACTTTCAACTCTCAATTCCTGTGGTTCATGAACCTCAATTATGTAAATAAGATCTTATTTTACAAATAAAATATTTAATGTCAATTAGAACAGCAGCATAATTTTTGGTCCTCATAGTAACAAAAAGCTGTAACAAACAGAAATAATATAGAAATGAAGGTACAAAAGTACATTTATTCATCTAAATCTTTTCTGTTTATGTTGTCTTAACAGTTCAATAACTCATCTGTAAATTTATTAAGATTCATTGCATTCCAAAACTATCACATGCTTAGCTCTATTTGCTTATCTTTTTTCTGCTGGGAAACTACTGGTTTGTGAAATGCCTAAAAACAACTCTCCACTTCATATTAATTAGTCAAAGATTAAGAAGATTGATATGTTTTGCTCCTAGATTATTAGAGTAAACATGCACAATTATCCTTTGGAATGCTTACAGAGTGATTTTATTAATATTTACATAAATAAAGTGCTTACATTGTATTAATGATACATTTTCTGTATTCTTATGATGGAAATGCACAGTTGCAACTTTCTATTCTTTTAATTAAATAGCTTTGCTTAAACCGTCTACTACTTATAATTAAATTTTTTTGTTTTTGGTCCACACCCAGCAGTGCTCAGGAGTTACTCCTGGCTCTGCACTCAGAAACTACTCCTGGCAAGCTCTGGGGATCATATGGGATGCTGCAAATGGAACCCAGTTCAGCACTTGCAAGGCAAAGCCCTACCTGCTTTACCTCAGTTTCTATAATTAATCTTTTTTTTTTTTTTTTTGGTTTTTGGGCCACCCCTGGCGGTGCTCAGGGGTTACTCCTGGCTGTCTGCTCAGAAATAGCTCCTGGCAGGCACCGAGGACCGTATGGGACATCGGGATTTGAACCAACCACCTTTGGTCCTGGCTCGGCTGCTTGCAAGGCAAACGCCGCTGTGCTATCTCTCCGGGCCCTATAATTAATCTTAAAAATTTTTTTTTTACTTTAATCAAAGTGGATTACAAATTTTTCATAGTAATATTTTAGGTTCATAGTGATAGTGAATCAGGGGCATTCCCACCACCAATATTGCCCTCCCTCCACCCCTGTTCCCAGCATGCATCACATATTCCCATCTTTTAACCCCCAGGATGCTAGAATAGGTGGTTAGGTGGTTCTCTCTGTGTCTAGTATGTTGTAAATTGGGTATCGTTTCTGTTGTCATTTGGATTTGGTGCTCAAGCTTGAACCTTTTTTTTTTATTTCTACTTAATGTTCATGTGACTGTTTGGTCTTGGTACCCTCCATTATTCCCCCTCCATTTGTGAGGTGGACTAAGATGGTTCAAGTTGTGTGGTTCTGTTTGAAAGAAAGAGAAAAAAATAAAATGGGGCAAAAATTAAACAAGCAAAAAATGAGAGAGGAGTCTTTCTAGAGGCTATATGTATCAGTTTTAGAGCAGAGAAGGGAAAGGAAGAAAAACCTAACAACAGTACAAAAAAAAAATCAAACAAAAAACTCAAAAAGCACTCGCGCAATATAGACAGCTGCCATACAGCAACCATGGTCCTGAAATAAAAACAAAACAAAGCCCAAAAGAAAGAAAGAAAGAAAACAATGGCAACAAACAACAATAACAAAATTTAAAAATTTTCTTTGTTTCCCTTTTTATTTTTCTTGCATAGGCACAGTAAATATTGGGGAGACTAGAAAGGAAATTCTCTTGGCCTAAGAGATACAGGGTTTCTCCACCCTTGAAATATACTGTCATGGGAATAACCACAGGTTCTGTACATGCTCTTTTACTCTCACTTAGGTCCTTCTGTGGTGTCTGTGAACTTTCCACTCTGTTATGGATGATAAAATCGTGCCTCTGTAGCTAGAGATCTTGATATTCGCACAGGTCAAAGAATGGAGCCTAGGACGAAGTCTTTCTTTATGGTTCTCGGAGTTGTGATCCATCACTGTTGTTTTAATCAGTCTTCTGTAATTGGTGGTCTTGGTTTTTGACCTGTTCATTGGATGAAGCCTAGGATAGAGTCTTTCATTATGTTTCCTGATGGTCTGCTCAGTTGCATTGTTTCAGTCAGACCTCTGGAATTAGAGATCTTAGAGCCTAGACTATGGTCCTTTTTATTGGTCCCAGGATAAGTTATGCCCTGTCATGATTATCAGAGTCAGTCTTCTGTAGATAGCAAACTTGACTTTTGTACATATCAAAGGATGACATGTCTTCTGATTTCATCTTATCGTTAGGATGTGAGGTAAAACTACCTGTTTTAGACCAAGTTGTTGCCATTTCCTCGTTGTCAGGATGTCATATCAAAACTGACATATGTTGGCAGAGCAGTATTAGGAATGTCCCAGAGGGAGATTGGTTCTTGGGGCTGTGGCGGAGAGCTATGTCAGCTCTATGTCTGAGATCTCAGGTTCGGGGTTGGACGGTCGCTGTCTAATCACCTGGAATCTAAATTGGGTCCATATGACATATGTTCATTGTGGGAAGTGTCCCTTTATTGTAATGTGTATGAGTTTTTATCCTTCGTAGATAAGAGCTTGTTTCTATACATACAATTTCCCCTTCTTTGGTATGCCTTTGCAAGATGACATGGTTCTATATTATATTGCTGGTGCATTTAGGGGTGAGAGTGTTAGGCTCCCTCCCCTCTGTGTCCTGGTTTTGACCTGAGCTATTATCCTAGGCAAGATTTTTCTTGCAGGTTTTTGTATCAAACAGAACTAATACAGATGGAATTAAGGAAGAAAAGAAAACAGAAGCATAACCAAAACAATATCTCTATATAAATATTTATATATATATATACATACTCATATATGTAAAGGAAAAATAAAGAAGAATAAGTTTAAAAATTAAGGGATTAAGGTGATGCAGAAGACTACCTTACATTTGGGGATAAACAGACTAAGAGGTGGTGTTATCAATAGTAATAAGGAAGAAATGGACATTAAGAAAACAACCCCATTCACAATAGTGCCACACAAACTCAAATATTTTGGAATCAACTTGACTGAAAATGTGAAGGACCTATACAAAGAAAACTATAAAACTCTGCTCCAAGAAATAAGAGAGGACACATGGAAATGGAAACACATACCCCGCTCATGGATTGGCAGGATTAACATCATCAAAATGGCAATACTCCCCAAGGCATTATACAGATTTAATGCGATCCCTCTAAAGATACCCATGACATCCTTCAAAGAAGTGGATCAGGCACTTTTGAAATTCATTTGGAACAATAAACACCCTAGAATAGCTAAAGCAATCATTGGGAAAAGAATATGGGAGGAATTACTTTCCCCAACTTTAAACTGTACTACAAAGCAATAGTTATCAAAACAGCATGGTATTGAAATAAAGACAGGCCCTCAGATCAGTGGAATAGGCTTGAATACTCAGAAAATGTTCCCCAGACATGCAATCATCTAATGTTTGATAAAGGAGCAAAAAATCCTAAATGGAGCAAAGAAATCCTCTTCAACAAGTGGTGTTGGCACAACTGGCTAGCCACTTGCAAAAAATTGAACTTAGACCTCCAGCTAACATCATGTACAAAGGTAAAATTCAAATGGACTAAAGACCTTGATATCAGACCCGAAACCATAAGATATATAGAACAACACATAGGCAAAACACTCCAGGACATTGAGACTACAGACATCTTCAAGGAGGAAACTGCACTCTCCAAGCAAGTGAAAGTAGAGATTAACAGATGGAAATATATTAAGCTGAGAAGCTTCTGCACCTCAAAAAAATAGCGCCCAGGATACAAGAGCCCCCCACTGAGTGGGAGAAACTATTCACCCAATACCCATCAGATAAGGGCTAATCTTCAAAATATACAAGGCACTGACAGAAATTTACAAGAAAAAAACATCTAATCCCATCAAAAAATGGGGAGAAGAAATGGACAGACACTTTGACAAAGAAAAATACAAATGGCCAAAAGACACATTAAAAAATGCTCCACATCACTAATCATCAGGGAGATGCAAATCAAAACAACTATGAGGTACCACCTCACACCACAGACATTGGCACACATCACAAAGAATGAGAATAAACAGTGTTGGCGGGGATGTGGAGAGAAAGGAACTCTTATCCACTGCTGGTGGGAATGCCGTCTAGTTCAACCTTTGTGGAAAGCAATAAGGAGATTCCTCCAAAAACTGGAAATCGAGCTCCCATATGATCCAGCTATACCACTCCTAGGAATATACCCTCGGACCACAAAAATACAATACGAAAACCCCTTCCTTACACCTATATTAATTGCAGCACTATTTACCATAGCAAGACTCTGGAAACAACCAAGATGCCCTTCAACAGACAAATGTCAAAAGAAACTGTATATACACAATGGAATATTATGCAGCTGTCAGGAGAGATGAAGTCATAAAATTTTCCTATACATGGATGTACACGGAATCTATTATGCTGAGTGAAATAAGTCAGAGAAAGAAAGAAAAACGCAGAATGGTCTCACTCATTTATGGGTTTTAAGAAAAATGAAAGACATTCTTGCAATAATAATTTCAGACACAAAAGAGAAAAGAGCTGGAAGTTCCAGCTCACCTCAGGAAGCTCACTACAAAGAGTGATGAGTTTAGTTAGAGAAATAACTACATTTTGAACTGTCCTAATAATGAGAATGTATGAGGGAAATGGAAAGCCTGTCTAGAGTACAGGCAGGGGTCGGGTGGGGAGGAGGGAGATTTGGGACATTGGTGATGGGAATGTTGCACTGGTGATGGGTGGTGTTCTTTACATGACTGAAACCCAAACACAATCATGTATGTAATCAAGGTGTTTAAATAAAATATATAAGAAAAGAGGTGGTGTTATATATGTCTTTAACTTATCAAGGAAATATAGGCCTTCCTTTTGTCTTTTGAGATTTTCTTATGAGGTGTGGAATCCAGGGTACATTTTCATCACACACACTGGTCTTCATGAGATTGAGAAAAGATTTGCTGCAAAGAGGTCTCAGGTAGAGTTCTTAAGCTGGGGATCCTTCTGGAGCTGAGTCCAGTATCAAACAAGAGTCCACATTTGGGAGAGGTGAGAAGGAGGGCCACACAGCATGAGTCAGCAGGGGTGTTTGTTGTAGTTTCTTGCTGGGGACGAGGTGTTGATCTGAGTGGGACTTCACTGTACCTTATTTTAGTTCTACAGTGATTTGAAATTTTCCCCTGATTTCAAAGAGAAAAGTTAACTGGGATGTTCTGCATTGTGGTCCAGTTTCTTAGAGAAGAGTTCAATAAGCTAATATGATTTGCTTTGTATGTATACTTTTTCTTATACAAAACTCTGACTTTGAAGTAGGATTATTTTACTTATTCTAAAGCATACTCTAATATACTTTATAATTAACATGTTCTAAAATATATTATAGAACAAATAAAATCACAGTAACATATCTAAGACTAATGTGGTGGGATATAAACTCAGGTCTTTTCAACTGTTTAATTTTTTCTTTTCATATTTTGATATTTTTGCTGACCTTTGTTTCTATTTTTCATATAGTTCTTATTTAAAGATGTGTATCTGCAATAATTTATATCACACACTTTAAAATGTCTTCTTTAAAAATTTACGGCATTGGGCCCGGAGAGATAGCACAGTGGTGTTTGCCTTGCAAGCAGCCGATCCAGGACCAAAGGTGGTTGGTTCGAATTCTGGTGTCCCATATGGTCCTCGGTGCTTGCCAGGAGCTATTTCTGAGCAGACAGCCAGGAGTAGCTCCTGAGCACTGCTGTGTGGCCCAAAAACAAACAAAAAAATTTAGGGCATGAAGGTACATTATATTATTTATTTGTTGGAGGCTGTTTGATTTGGGTACTGATGGAGCTAGTCCTCATTTGTTGCTTGGCAGTGTTCAAGAACCATGCAGTGCATTAGATTGAACTAGGAAATTTCACATGAAAACCATATGCTCCAATCCTTTGAGTTATCTTGCTGGCCCTTAAAAAGTATAATTTATTATAATTTATATAAAATATTTATTGAATAGCATTACAATTAATTGTGGGGGATACAGAGTTCTAAATTACAGTGGTGAAGTAATGCTATCACTCTGGTGGTGGGTGTTATTAATGATGTTGACATTACTAATTATTAAGACATTATAATGTTTAATTATTAAGTTATTATTAATATTAACATGATTTATTGTAAATCACGATTGCCTAAATTAAAAAAATTAAGAAAGGGCTGGAACGATAATACAGCAGTAGGGCATTTGCCTTGCAAATGGTATCCCATATGGTCTCCTGAGTCTGCCAGGAGTGATTTTTGAGCGCAGAGCCAGGAGTAACCCCTGAACATGCTGGTTGTGGCCTCCAAACCAAAACACAAACAAAACAAAATGAAACAAAACAGTAACAAAACAAAGAAGTTAAGCAAGAAAAAGCTCTAAGTAAGTCTTTTCAATATTCAAGGACAAAGACATAAGAACATCAATGGCCTTCCAAATTAGTGGAAATAAAATATTTATATATTTTTTATTAAAAAATTTTTATATTTTATCTTTATTTTTAAGTGATAGTCAACAAGATTTTTTATGCCTGTGTGTACACAAAAAAGAGTTACAAATATCTGTTGTCCATTTTTGAGTAGAATTAACTGAGGTTTTTCATTATGTCTATTTTTTCAGACATTGTAAACAAGTATTTTTTTCCAAATATTTATTTTTTATTTATTTTTAAAAGAATATCCCATTCAGGGGCCTGAGTGGTGGCACAATGATGGGGCATTGGCCTTCCATGTGGCTGACCTAGGAAAGATCACAGATATGGAATGCCAAGCCAGGATTGATTTCTGAGTGCAGAGCCAGGAATAACCCCTGAGTGTCACCGGTGTGGCCCAAAAACCACCCCCCCCCAAAAAAAACCCTGAAAACAAAAAACAAAACAAACAACAAAAAAAGAATGTCCCATTCCTTGTTCATTGGAGAACTTATATTGGGCTTTAAAAATTAATTTATTCTCCAGTTGATTGGACAATGACCACTCACCCCTGAACCATGGATATCACCTAAAGAAACAAACATGATTTTCTACATCAGCACCAGGAACAAATTCTACCAAGGAAGGCCCCACTACAGCCATGTCACTGACTTACTCCAAAGACAGTTCTTATGTCACCTGACAACTGGGCAATATCAAAAGTCTGCTTTTAGGGCAGGATTCTCTGCAATGCTAACTAACGGTAAGACAGAACCAGAGGACACTACATAGCACCCGGAATTCGACATAGCACCTATACAGAAACCAGGATCTACAACTGCAGCTACCAGACAGCAACAACTATGATAGTGAAGAACTGACCACTAATAATGACTATGGGGTTGGGAAACCTAGTATGCCTAGAGCCTGGTGTTGGTCTTATGCCAAAATACTTCAGAATCTCCCTGTGTTTTAGGCCAAAGGTCTTTCAATTCTTTCCATATTTTGCTGTGCCTATGCAAATGACATCTGCCACATACACATCTTTTATTTTAGTGTATGTCCCATTTCTAAAAAAAAGGGAGGGAGTGTACTAAACTTTCAAAATATTGTATCAACAATTTTATTGGTGAGTCAATAATTTTCACAAATATAACTGCTGATGAACTCTCTTCCCTTCTATTTTCATCTTTTTTTTTCTAAATTCTCTATTTTTGTTCTCTGTCTGAATAACTTCACTTTCTGTCATCCTAAAACAAATGTATATAATTAGTTATGTCAACCATGGAATTTATTTTCTTCTAATAAATTAAAAAAATGAAAATAATCAAGATTAAAAGATTTATTTACGTACTATGGTTACTGACATGTCTGTAGTTGGGTTTCAGTCATTAAAAAAGTATATCCCCTTTCATCAGTGCAACCTTTATGCCACCAATCCCCCTATTTTCCTCCCCCATCTGTCTTTGAAACAGTATTCTATTTCTCTCACTCACTACCATTGTCATAATAGTTGTTGGTGTAGTTATTTCTCTAACTGTGCCCACCAATCTTTGTGGTAAGCTTCACATCATGGGCTGGTCCTTTCAAACCTCACATCTATTGTCTCTGGGTATTATTACTATACTATCTTTTAATTTTATTAAATCCCACAGATGAATGATACTATTATATATCTCTCCCTTTGACTCATTTCACTCAATAGTTCCATGTCCATCCATCCATGTATAGAAAAATTTCATGACTTAATTTTTTCTGACAGTTGTTTAGTATATGTACCACAGTTTCTCTAGCCACTCATCTGGGACATCTGGGTTGTTTCCAGATTCTGGCATTGAAAATAAAGCTAAAATGAACATAGGCATGCAGAGGGCATTTTTTAAATTATTATTAAGCAGAAGTGAAGCACATACTTACACTCTTGGAAAATGTTCATTTAGTGTCCTATGTGCATTTTATGGCTGAAACCCAATTACAAACATGTTTGTAACCAGGGTGCTTAAATAAAGATATTATTACTAAAAAAATAAAATAACTAAAAATAAAAGGAGTCCACACAGTGAGCAGAATAAAAATAGTTAAAGATGACTATGAGACTGTGTTACTTTTATGGACATTCTGAGTCCTGTGAGATACCCAGGGACTAGCATCCTGGCCTGGTTCTCTAATATATGTCTCCTTAATTGTAGCATAAAACTTTTTCCAAATATTTTTTTTTTACCAGTGTTGACCTATCTGATTTTATTTGGTGTACCGTTTATTGATCTTATGATAGGATTTTGTGTTTCAGGTTCACTTAGTCCTGTTCATTGTATCTAATACTTGTCTGAACTTGTCAAGATGGTTACCTTATGCATTCCCTTGGAATTATTTAATATTTGTTTGCCCTTCCAAGCTTGCTGTTTTAAGCCCTTTTAACTTAAAATGTTTTTTTAAATAAATGATGCTCAACTAAATATGACTTTACCATTCAGGGAAAATTTGACAATGTCTGGAGACTTTTTTTGGGTTGTTACAGCTATAGAAGAGGGTGGGGACATTGTTACTGGCATCAAGATCAAGGACAGAAGTATGAGGTCATATGTGACTATGTTCAGATAATTCTTACCACAAGGCATTATTGATAAAAAAAATTGTTAATAGTGTTAAGAATGAAACATTATGGTTTAGTTGATCTGAGAAGTTTAGGATTGTCACTCTCCTTGGATGACTAATATCGATCATACACATATAATTTTCTTATCAGACTAATTTTGATGCTTTTTAATTTTCTCCAGACTCATCAAAGATTACAACTCTTTTTAAATAAAAATGAAGTATAACAACCTCAATTATTAGTAGCAATTGTGTAGTTTGACACTTAAAACAAGGTTCTTTTTAACAATGAGATATCTAATATCAGTGAGAATGGCATATATCAAATGCTGGCAAAGAAGTGGTCAAAAAGAAATTCTTAACTAGTGCTAGTGGAAATGTTGTCTGTTCAACCCATGTAGAAAATTGTTATAGAGTCCTCAGAAAAGTTATAATTGAACTACCATTTGACTCAGCTATTTAATTTTTGGGTATCTATCCTAGGCCTTAAAACATTTATTCAAAAAGGATATATGCATACCATTATTTATTATAGCAATGATTACAATAAATAAGATATAAAATCAATCTAGGTGTCCAGCCACAGATAAATGGCTTATGAAGATGTGGTACATATAAACAATGGAATACTAGGCAGCTGCAAGAATAATGAAATTATGCAATTTTCTACAATTTAGTTGGAACTGCTGCAAGAATAATGAAATTATGCAGTTTTGATTGATAATAATGATAAATAATGATAAAATTGATAAATAATGAAATTATGCAATTTTCTACATTCTAGTTGGAACCAGAGGATATTATGTTGAGCAAAGTAACCTAGAAGAAGAAATAAAAATGTGTATGATCTCAGTATGATCTCAGATCTCTGTGGCACATAAATGCTTAAATAACCTTTGATCCCAAAAATCTATGAAAAAAAGACAGAAAAGAAAAGAAATTAAGGCTGGAGGAAGAAGATGAGAAAGAAAAGTATAACAGGGTTTTGGACCTTAATTATATTGGGAATGTGGAAGATTGGTGAAGCTATATATCCAAAGCACAGACTCAAAAACACTGAAAAAATGAGATCTAAGCTGAAACCACCAAATTTTAATGTGCCTGCCAGAGTGGCAGGTGGAAGGTAAAGGAGGTCAGTTTGGGGAAAAAGATGATAGAGTACAGGAGTGCTGGTGATTAAATTTGACACCGATGGTGGAATTGGCATTGAAATTTTATATGCCTAAACTTCAACTATAACCTCACAAACCATTAACCATATTTTCCAGCATATAAGAAGACCCCTACTTTTTCTGTTAAAATATAGGGTTTGGGCTATATTTGCCATATAAGACTACCTCTCTTTTAACACACACCAAATGGAAATTAAAAAATGTAAGAGAAAGAGAGTAGCACCCTCAAAGGTTAACAGTATATGTTTAATAAAGCTAGACTTTGGAGTGCCAACAGTCATTTTGCATTTGTCATTTGTAGTGAGTGACTGTGATTTTTTAAATTGTGATCTTCATTGAGAGCAGGGAGAGGGGGCTCCTTCAAGAGCAGTTGGCTGGGGTGCAGTGATTAATAGGACAGCTAGAAAGAAACAGAATGCCTCCTCTGTGACCATGAAAGCTGAACAGAGAACTGAGCACCAGAAAGCCACATACCTGGCAGCTGGAT
The DNA here is from genome assembly GCF_024139225.1 of Suncus etruscus. Taxonomy (NCBI): domain Eukaryota; kingdom Metazoa; phylum Chordata; class Mammalia; order Eulipotyphla; family Soricidae; genus Suncus; species Suncus etruscus. The sequence goes on along the minus strand of NC_064859.1, from coordinate 39,108,971 downwards.
GAGATGTGGTGCTAGGTAACTCAGCTTCTATGAGTGCCCTGAAAGATGAATCAGGACAAGCAGAGGACTGAGTGATGATATTTCAGCTGCATGGGATGTGGTGGTAAGGGGTGGGGGAGCGGATTAGTCATCCCTGACTCTGGAGTAAGTTTCAGCATGTCGTATACCAGCATATAAGACAACCATTGACTTTTAAGAAGTTTTTTATGGGTTAAAAAGTCGTCTTGGGGTTGGAGTGGTGGCGCAAGTGGTAAGGTGTCTGCCTTGCCTGTGCTAGCCTAGGACAGACTGCAGTTTGATCCTCCAGCTTCCCATATGGTCCCCAAGGCCAGGAGTGATTTCTGAGCGCATAGCCAGGAGTAATCCCTGATCATAACTGGGTGTGGCCCAAAAACCAAAAAAAAAAAAAAAAAAAAAGAGTATCTATATGCTGGAACATATGGTAGATAAAAAAAAAAAACACCAAGGTTTCGGGGCCAGAGTGATAGCACAGTGGGTAGAACATTTGTTTTGCATGTGGCCAAAATAATTTGATCTCTAGCAAATTATATGGTCCCCCGAGCCACCAGGAATAATTTCTGAGCACAGTGTCAGGAGTAAACCCTGGGTGCTGCAGAATGTTGCCCCAAAACCAAAACCAATAAACAAAAAAAAACCCAAACCCAAAGAAACCCAAAAAAAACAAGGTTCTTTCTCACTTAAAGGTTTTTAATAGTACATTGATACATTATTTATGTATCCTTGAGTTGACAGTGAGTGGCATCTACTGGCTCAGCACAGATGGGACCCAGAGAGAGGTGTCAAGATGTGATGAATCCCCATTGCCCCAGTGGCAGCAGGAGAGATGTTCACCTCACTGCTCAGATGGGACCAGGTGAGACCTGAGCAATGAGAAGAGCACAGCCACTCTGCTCCACAGCTGCACTCCTCATATCCTCTCGTCAATGAAATCAGCACCACACACACACACACACACACACACACACACACACACACACACACACACACACACACACACACAAAAGAAATAGCACACCACAAAGAACTTAGTAGGGAAACAATGTAGAATACCGCCATATTTAGAGAATGAAGATGGCTGCTTTGCAGACCCAACAAGTACCGGCTAACTATATAGCCTCTAGAATATAGACTTTAGAGAGGAAATATTGATAATGTTCAAAGAACTCAAAGAAACCACAGAAAGAACCAAAAATAAGAATAATCAAGAGATTATGAAAGTAGAAATAAAAAAAAATCAAACTGAAACAATAGGATTGGAAAACTTGTTAGGTGAAATGAAAAGCTCACTGGTAAGCTTCACCAGCAGGTTTCTGCTGAGGACAGAATCAATTAGCAGGAAGATGAGATGCATAACAACTTCATAGAACAGAAGAGGTTGGAAAAGAGACTTAAAATAAATGATCATATGATGGGAAAAAAAACCTCAAAGATTGTGAACAGATGTTTAGACTACTTATTCTCCACCCAGGGTGTGGTCTAGTTTATCCCTATTAAAAATCATGGATCTCAGGAAAATGCTTTCTTGCATTTCTGGCTTTTCCTGCTGATATATCTGCTTCTTTTTATTTTTAAATAATTTTTTTGACCAAAGTGAATTACAAATCTTTCACAGTAATATTTTAGGTACATAGTAACATTGAATCAGGGGCATTTCCACCACCAATATTGTCCTCCCTCCACCCCTGTTCCCAGCATGCATCCCATATTTTGACCCCCTGGGCTGGTAGTGTAAGTGGTCCCCTCTGTGTCTAGTTTGTTGTAGATTGGGTTTTGATTCTCTTTTCATTTGCTTTAGATTTGGTGTTTTAATTTGATCATTATTTTTTATTTCTACTCAATGTTCACACGACGGGACTTGGTACCATACGTTATTTCCCCCTCAGTACAAGATGTTTCAAGTTATGTGGTGTTTGAAGAGAAAAAAGGAGGCAAAAAATCACACAAACAAAAAACTGGGAGGAGTCCATCTAGAGGTTATATATATATATATATATATATATATATATATATATATATATATATATATATATATATATATATGTCAATTTAAGAGAAAAAAGGGAAGAAGAAAGAAAAAATAACAAAAATACAAAAAATACAACAAAAAACAAAAAACCCAAGAAAATAAACAAGCAAAACCAAAACTACAGTGACAAAAAGTTAAACAAAGAAAACCCATGAAAGGCACCACAGCAACAACCAAACAACCAAATAATAACGAAGATATTGATATAAAAACAAAACAAAATAAATCACCTGAAAACATAACAAAAATTTTTCTTCTTCTTCTTCTTCTTCTTCTTCTTCTTCTTCTTCTTCTTCTTCTTCTTCTTCTTCTTCTTCTTCTTCTTCTTCTTCTTCTTCTTCTTCTTCTTCTTCTTCCTCTTCTTCTTCTTCTTCTTCTTCTGCATAGGCACAGTAAATATTGAGGAGAATAGAAAGGGAATTCTCTTGGCATAAGGGTTTGTCTGTCCTTGAAGCATATTGTCATGGGAAGTGTACAGAAGAGGTTGGAAAAGAGACTTAAAATAAATGATCATATGATGGAAAAATCATCAAAGATTGTGAACAGATATTTAGACACTTGTCCTCCACCCCAGAGTGTGGTCTAGTTTCTTCCTATTGAAAATCATGTACTGTCATGTACAGGCTCTGTACAAGCTCTTTTACTCTCCCCCAGGTCTTTTTGTGGTGTCTGGAAACTTTCCTCTCAGTCTTGGATGATAAAATCAGGCCTCTGTAATTAGAGATCTTGATGTTTGCACAGGTCATAGGATGGAGCCTAGGATGGAGTCTTTCTTTACAGTTCTAGAAGTTCTGTTCCATCACTTATTTTAATCAGTCTTCTGTAGTTATTGGTCTTGAGTTTTGCACGGATCCTAGGAAGAAACCTAGGATAGAGTCTTTCATTATGTTTCCAGAAATTCTGGTCAGTTGCAGTTGTCTTAGTCAGATCTCTGAAATTAGAGATATTGATTGTTGTACAGATATAGGGCAAAGCCTAGGCTAGGGTCTTTTTTATTGGTCCCAAGATAAGTTTTGCCCAGTCATGGTTGTTACAGTAAGTCTTCTGTAGTTAGCGATCTTGGCTTTTGAATAGATCAAAGGATGACGTGTCTTCTGATTTTATTTTATCGTTAGGTGGTGAGATATGACAACCTGCTCTTAGATCAAGTTGCTGCCATTACCTCATTGTCAGGATGTTCTATCAAAACTGGTGCATGTTGGTGTCAGAGCAGTATTAAGAATGGCCCAGGGGCTGGAGAGATAGCATGGAGGTAGGGTGTTTGCCTTGTATGCAGGAAGGTGCTGATTTGAATCCCAACATCCCATATGGTCCTCCGAGCCTACCAGGAGCAATTTCTGAGTGTAGAGCCAGGAATAACTCCTAAGCACTGTCGGGTGTGATAAAAAAAATAAAGAATGTCCCAGAGGGAGTTTGGTTCCTGGAGCTGTTGAGGAGAACTCTGTCAGTTCTATGCTTGAGATCTAGGGTTCAAGGTTGGATGGTTGCTGTCTAATCACATGGAGTCTAAGTTGGGACCACATGACATATATTCAAGGTTGGAGGTACCCCTGTATTGTAAAATGTGAGTTTGTATCCCTAGTAGATAACAGCTTGTTTTTATACATAAAATCTCACCCTTTTTTTAGGATGCCTTTGCAAAAAGAAATAGTGCTATATTATATTGCTGGTGCATTTGGGGGCGAGAGTGTCATGCTCCATCATCTCTGTGCTCTGGTATTGACCTTAGCTTTTATCACAGGCAAGACTTTTTGTAGGTCTTTGTACCAAGCAGAAGGAGGTTTTTGTACCAAAACAGGAGAAGTTAAGGAAGAGAAGAAAACAAAAACAAGACTATATATACATACACACACATATATATATATACATACATATATAAAGGAAGAAATAAATAAAATTAATTTTAAAAAGTAATTAAAACCGATAGATGAGAGTATTCTCCATCTATCTCTCTCAATCTGACTTATTTCACTCAATAGATTCCATGTACATCCATCTAAAGGAAAATTTGGATATTGTAAATGGTGCTGCAATGAATATAGGTGTGAGGAAGGGATTTTTGTGTTCCTAGAGTATATCCCTAGGAGTGGTATAGCTGGATTGTATGGAAACTCAATTTCCAGTTTTTGGAGAAATCTCCATATTGCTTTCCATAAAGGTTGAACTAGAAGGCATTCCCACCAGCAGTGAATAAGAGTTCCTTTCTCTCCACATTCCTGCCAGCACTGCTTGTTCTCATTCTTTGTGATGTGCGCCAATCTCTGTGGAGTGAGATGGTTACTCATAGTTGGTTTGATTTGCATCCCCCTGATGATTAGTGATGATTAGCATTTTTTCATGTGTCTTGTGGCCATTTGTATTTCTTCTTTGACAAAGTGTCTATTCATTTCTTCTCCCCATTTTTTGATGTGATTAGATGTTTTTTTCTTGAAAAGTTCTGTCAGTGCCTTGTGTATTTTGGAGATTAGCCCCTTATCTGAGGGGTATTGGGTGAATAGTTTCTCCCACTCAGTGAGTTTGTTTTATTAATGTCCATTTCTTCCCTATCATTATTGGCGAATAAAAAGCCCATTGATTTTTGTGTGTTAATTTTGTAGCCTGCCACCTTGCTATATGAGTCTATTGTTTCTAGAAGCTTTTTCGGTAGAGTCTTTAGGGTTTTCTAAGTAGATTATCATGTCATCTGCTAACAGTGAGAGCTTGACTTCTTCCTGTCCTGTCTGGATTCCTGATATCTTTTTCTTGCCTAATCGCTATAGCAAGTATTTCCAGTACTATGGTGAATAGGAGTGGTGAGAGAGGACAGCCTTGTCTTGTACCAGAATTTAGAGGGAAAGCTTTTAGTTTTTCTCCATTGAGGATAATATTTGCCATTGGCTTGTGGTAGATGGCCCTAACTATATTGAGAAAGGTTCCTTTCAATCCCATCTTGCTGAGTTTTTATCAAAAATGGATGTTGGACCTTATCAAAGGCTTTCTCTGCATTTACTGATATGATCATGTGATTTGTTTTTCTTGTTGTTGATGTTGTATATTATGTTGATAGATTTATGGATGTTAAACCATCCTTGCATTCCTGGGATGAAACCTACTTGATCATAGTAAATGATCTTCTTGTTGAGACATTCGATCCTGTTTGTCAGGATTTTGTTGAGGATCTTTGCATCTGTGTTCATAAGAGATATTGGTCTATAATTTTTTTTTGGCAGCATCTCTATCTGGGTTTAGTATCAACGTGATGTTGGCTTCATAAAAGCTATTTGGAAGTATTCCTGTGTTTTCAATTTCATGAAAAAGCCTGACCTGGATTGGTAGTAGTTCCTCTTGAAAGATTTGAAATAATTCATTCGTGAATCCATCAGGGCCTGGGCTTTTGTTTTTGGGCAAATTTTTAATTAAGGTTTTTTTTAAATGACAGACATTTATTAGAATATATTATGACAAATCTTACACAGTGATATTTAAGGCACATAACGAAAAATCTTACACAGTGATATTTAAGGTACACAGAGACAATAAATGAGGGCCTTTCCACCAGCAGTGTTGTCCTCCCTTCATCCCAGTTCCCAAGCATATATCCCTTATCTCCCTCCTTTATCCCCCAGAATGCTAGTGCATCTAAAAGCATATATGTTAACACTAATGTAAACCATTTTTTTGCAGTTCCAGATATTTTTACTAGTGGTTTCTTAAAGATTTGGAGTCAAAGAAGCACTGTAAAAACAATGTTAGTGTGGCAATTATCATTTGCATGGGCCCACCAAAGTATTGAAGTCATGGAAAGGAAAAACTTTGGCCTAAGTACAAGGAGATCCTACCCTTGAAGTTTCCTGACATAAGACCATTTCTAGGCTCCAGGCAAACTAGTTTGTCCAATCCCGGTCATTGTCTGTAGTACCATTACAGTTATATTTTTCACAGTCTCTGTTGTTGATCTCACGTTTCTGTATTGAAGGTCCTGGAATCTGTATATCCTACATTAAAGTAAGGATGGTGCGGAGTGGCATCTAATTTCAACTCGCAATTAACGGGCAATACAGAAAGCCCTGTCCAGTATGCAGGTCGTTGTTGTTTTTTAAATCTTTTCCGTGTTAAGGGAAGACTCTTTTGAATAAATCGATGTCAGAGCAGCAGTAGGGTCTTCTCTGGTAGAGGATTGCTTCCAGGTGATGTCATAAACAACGTTGAAATTTTTCATAGATGGCTTCCCTGGTTCAGGGGTGACTGGAAAATACCGAAACCTTTGAGGCCTGTGCCAGATCATCATGTCAATGTTCAGGGTTTGTAAAGTTTCATTGCACCACAAGATTTGTGTGTTCCTATCTCTATTTGATAAGAACTTATTTGTGGGGCTGACAAGGTGGCGCTAGAGGTAAGGTGTCTGCCTTGCAAGCGCTAGCCAAGGAAGGACTGCGGTTCGATCCCCCGGCATCCCATATAGTCCCCCCAAGCCAGGGGCAATTTCTGAGCACTTAGCCAGGAGTAACCCCTGAGCATCAAACAGGTGTGGCCCAAAAAAAAAAAAAAAAAAAAAAAGAACTTATTTGTATGTATAGTATTTTCCATTTTAATGTGCCCATGCAAACAAGGAATAATGCCACCTGGCATTATCAGCACATAAGGGGGACGCAAGAACAAGTCCAACAATCCCCGTGACCTGGTTCAAACATAAGAATTAAACTGAGGCACTCTATCACCAAAATTTCTTATTGAACAGTTTACAGTGAGATTGGTGCCTATGGGGATGCTAGAACAAGTCCAACAATCCAATTGGCTTGGTTTTTATATAAATGTTAAATGGAGGGACACTTCTACAAACTTCCTTATTTAACAAATAACAAAGGGAAGGAAAGATAGAGAGGGACTTTTTCACCAAAATACCTTATTGAACAGTTCACAAAGACGGGTGGTGTGGTCTCTGTACCAACAAGCTGGCATGTGCAGAGTTCTCCGAGTGTCCACGTGGAAGGGCTCCAGTGGAATGCACTCACTCTTGGCACCGGTGGGGTCACAGGCGCGGGGGTCTCTGCACCCCAGTGGGAGCAGCTCCGGGCCCCTGCAGTCGCTCTGAGGGGGCGCGCAAGATGGTGGGCTCGGAGGTCTCCGGGCGCTCACATGGGAGGGCCTTAGGGGAACGCACTCACCCTGGGCACCAGTGGGGTCAAAGATGCGGGGGTCCCTGCACCCCAGTTGGAGCAGCTCTGGGCCCCTGCAGTCGCTCTGGGGGGTGCGCAAGGTGGCGGGCTCGGAGGTCTCTCTTCTCCCCATTTTTTGAGGGGATTAGATGTTTTTTCTTGTAAAGTTCTGTCAGTGCCTTGTATATTTTGGAGATTAGCCACTTATCTGATGGGTATTGTGTGAATAGTTTCTCCCACTCAGTGGGGGGCTCTTGTATCCTGAGCGCTATTTCTTTTGAGGTGCAGAGGATTCTCAGTTAATCTCTGCTTTCACTTGCTTGGAGAGTGCATTTTCCTCCTTGAAGATGCCTTTAGTCTCACTGTCCTGGAGTGTTTTACCTACGTGTTGTTCTATATATCTTATGGTTTCGGGTCTGATATTGAGGTCTTTCATTCATTTGAATTTAACCTTTGTACATGATGTTAGCTGGGGGTATAAGCTCAATCTTTTGTAAGTGGCTAGATAGTTGTGCCAACACCACTTGTTGAAGAGGCTTTCCCTGCTCCATTTAGGATTTCTTGCTCCTTTATCAAAAATTAGGTGATTTTATGTCTGGGGAACATTCTCTGAGTATTCAAGCCTATTTCACTGATCTGAGGGCCTGTCCTTATTCCAATACCATGCTGTTTTGATAACTATTGCTTTGTACTACAGTTTAAAGTTGGGGAAAGTAATTCCTCCCAATATTCTTTTCTCGAACGATTTCTTTAGCTATTCTAGGGTGTTTATTGTTCCAAATGAATTTCAAAATTGCCTGATCCACTTTTTTGAAGACTGTCATGGGTATCTTTAGAGGGATTGCATTAAATTTTACAATGCTTTGGGGAGTATTGCCATTTTAATGATGTTAATCCTGCCAATCCATGAGCAGGGTATGTGCTTCCATTTCTGCGTGTCCTCTCTTATTTCTTGGAGCAGAGTTGTATAGTTTTTTTTTTTTGTATAGGTCCTTCACATTTTTAGTCAAGTTGATTCCAAGATATTTGAGTTTGTGTGGCAATATTGTGAATAGGGTTGTTTTCTTAATGTCCATTTCTTTCTTATTACTATTGGTGTATAGAAAGGCCATTGATTTTTGTGTGTTAATTTTGTAGCCTGCCACCTTGCTATATGAGTCTATTGTTTCTAGAAGCTTTTTTTGTAGAGACTTTAGGGTTTTCTAAGTAGAGTATCATTTCATCTGCAAGCAGCAAGAGCTTGACTTCTTCCTTTCCTATCTGGATTCCCTTGATATCTTTTTCTTGCCTTATCACTATAGCAAGTACTTCTAGTGCTATGTTGAATAGGAGTGGTGAGAGAGGACAGCCTTGTATTGTGCCAGAATTTAGAGGAAAGGCTTTCAGTTTTTCTCCATTGAGGCAATATTTGCCTCTGGCTTGTGGTAGATGGCCTTAACTATATTGAGAAAGGTTCCTTCCATTCCCATCTTGCTGAGAGTTTTGATCAAGAATGCGTGTATACCTTATCAAATGCTTTCTCTGTGTCTATTGATATGATCATGTGATTTTTCTTTGTCTTTTTCTTGATGTTGTGTATTATGTTGATAGATCTATGGATGTTAAACCAGCCTTGCATTCCTGGGATGAAACCTACTTGATCGTAGTGGATAATCTTCTTAATGAGGCATTGAATCCTATTTGCCAGGATTTTGTTGAAGATCTTTCCATCTGTATTCATCAGCAATATTGATCTATAATTTTCTTTTTTGGCAGCATCTCTCTCTGGTTAAGGTATCAAGGTGATGTTGGCTTCAGAAAAGCTATTTGAAAGTGTTCCTGTTTTCTTGATATCATGAAAGAGTCTTGCCAAGATTGGTAGTAGTTCCTCTTAAAAGGTTTGAAAGAATTCATTAGTAAATCCATCTGGGCCTGGGCTTTTGTTTTTGGGCAGACATTTGATTACTGTCTTAATTTCCTCAATAATGATGGGCGTGTTTAGATACACTATACCCTCTTCATTCAACCGTGGAAGATTATAAGAGTCCAAGAATTTATTCATTTCTTTCAGGTTTTAATTTTTAGTGGCATAGTTTCTTAAAGTAGTTTCTGATTACCCTTTGAATCTCTACCATATCAGTAGTGATCTCTCCTTTTTCATTCCTAATAGGAGTTATCAAGTTTCTCTCTCTTTCTTTGTTAGTTTTGCCAGTGGTCTATCAATCTTGTTTATTTTTTCAAAGAACCAACTTCTGCTTTTGTTGATATTTTGGATTGCTTTTCGGGTTTCTACTTCATTGATTTCTGCTCTCAGCTTTGTTATTTCCTTCTGCCTCCCTTTTTTTGGGTCCTTTTGTTGAGCACTTTCTAATTCTATGAGCTGCATCATTAAGCTTTTCAGGTATGCCCTTTCTTCTTTCCTGATGTGTGCTTGCAAAGCTATAAATTTTCCTCTCAGTACGACTTTTGCTGTGTCCCATAGGTTCTGATAGTTTGTGTCTCCATTGTCATTTGTTTTCAGGAATGTTTTGATTTCCTCTTTGATTTATTCTCGGACCCACTGGTTATTCAGTATGAGGCTGTTTAACTTCCAGGTATTAAAATTTTTCTTCTCTGTCCCTTTGTAGTTCACATGTAATTTCAGCGACTTGTGGTCAGTGAAGGTAGCCTGCAAAATTTCTATCCTCTTAATATTATGCAGGTATGTTTTATGTGCTAGCATCTAGTCTCTCCTGGAGAATGTCCAATATACATTAGAGAAGAATGTGTATCCAGGCTTCTGGGGTGGAGTGTCCTGTATATATTTATTAGGCCTCTTTCTTCCATTTCTCTGTTCTGGTCTAGTATATTCTTGTTGGGTTTCAGTCTGGTTGACCTGTCAACCGTTGACAATGCCGTGTTGAGGTCTCCCACAATTATTGTGTTGTTATCGATATTATTTTTCAGATTTGTCAACAATTGTATTAAATATTTTGCTGCCCTCATTCAGTGCATATATGTTTAGGAGAGTGATTTCTTCCTGCTGTATGTATCCCTTGATTAATACAAAATATCCATCTTTGTCCCTTACAACTTTCCTAAGTATAAAGTTTGCATCATTTGATATTAGTATGGCCATTCCAGCTTTTTTATGGGTATTGTTTGCTTGGATGATTTTCCTCTAGCCTTTTATTTTGAGTCTATATTTGTTCTGACTATTCAGGTGCATTTCTTGTAGGCAGCAGAAGATTGGATTGAGTTTTTTGATCCATTTAGCCACTCTGTGTCTCTTAACTGGTGCATTTAGTCCATTGACATTGAGAGAAATTATTGTCCTGGGAGTTAATGCCATCTTTTTATTGAAGTTTGGTGTGTCTGTTGGTCAGTCTTGTCTTAAAGTAGGTCTTTCAGTTTTTCTTTTAAGACTGGTGTTGAGTCTGTAAAGTTTCTGAGCTTTTGTTTGTCTGTGAAACCATATATTGTTCCTTCAAACCTGAAAGTGAGTTTTGCTGGGTGCAGTATTCTAGGCGAAGCATTTATTTCATTGAGTTTTGTCACTATGTCCCACCACTGCCTTCTGGCCTTGAGTGTTTCCAGTGACAGGTTTGCAGTAAATATCAAGGTTGTTCCCTTGAATGTAATTTGTTTTTTTTCGATCTTGCTGCTTTCAGAATTCTGTCTCTATCTGTGGGATTCGTCATTGTGACTAGGATGTGTCTTGGGGTGTTTTTTCTCTTTTAGTTGGTACTCTTCGGGCATGCAGGATTTGATCACATGTATTCTTTAGCTCTGGTAGTTTCTCTTTAATGATGTTCTTGACCGTTGATTCTTCCTGGAGATTTTCTTCCTTGGTCTCTGGGACTCCAATTATTCTTTTTTTTTTTCTTTGGTTTTTGGTTTTTGTGCTCAGGGGTTACTCCTGGCTGTCTGCTCAGAAATAGCTCCTGGCAGGCATGGGGGACCATATGGGACACCGGGATTCGAATCAACCACCTTTGGTCCTGGATCAGCTGCTTGCAAGGCAAACGCTGCTGTGGTATGACTCCAATGATTCTTAAGTTGTTTCTGTTGAGCTTATCATAGACTTCTATTTTCATCTGTTCCAATTCTTTGAGTAATTTTTCCATTGTTTGATCATTTGCTTTAAGGCTTTTTTCCAATTTCTTCTGCTGTGTGGAATTGTTATTCATCTCATCTTCCAGTGTACTAATTCTATCCTCAGGTGCTGTTAACCCATGGGAAAGCTCAACCATGTTTTTCTTTAATTCATCTACTGAATTTTTCAGACCTGTTATTTGACATGAAATTTCAGTTTGGAGTTTTCTGATTTTTATCTTCATATTCTCTTGATTCTTATTAGTGTTCTCTTCTATACTTTCTTTGAGTTCTTTGAACATCTTCCACATTGCGACTCTAAACTCCTTATCTGAGAGACTGACTAGTTGGTTGTTCATATTCAAGTCATCATAGTTGCCATCATCATTCTCTATGTCTAGCGCTGGCCTGCGTTTTTTTCCCCATTGTCACACTTGTATTGTGGGTTTTTCTATGTGTTGTGGTTGTATTCATTGGCTAAATGATTTGCATGGCCGCAAAGCAAACTGGAGTGTCTACTCGCTGGCTCCTCTATTTCTGGGCATGTAAACTCACCTCCAGCGAAGGCTAGCCGTCCACAGATGAGCCACACACAGGATGAAATCAGGCTGAAAATGCAATACAGTACAGAAGACAGGCAGATAGGGGTGCTGGCATCTGACGTCCAGCAAAGTTCAGTGGCTTCCCCTTTCTGGGCTTGTAAACTCATCTCCAGGGAAGGCTCCAGGAAAGGCGAGTCGTCCTCAGATGAGCCACACACAGGATGAATTCATGCTGAAAATGCAGCACAGCACAGAAGACCGGCAGATAGGAGTGCTGGCATATGAATTGCAACAGAGTTCAGCGGCTTCCAGGGTGGGTTTTTCTACGTGTTGTGGTGGTACATATAGAAAGGTGGAGTGCTTGGCCGTAAATAGAAGTGAAGCAGCAGAACAACTGTACTTAGATGGCTTATGATATGAACTTAAGTGGCCCAGCTAAGTCACACTATCCAGCCAGGAAAGACTCACCTTAGAGGGAGCGAGCCTGAGGGGTTGAATGCTAGGGAACTTCCAAGTGCCCAGGCTGTAAGCAGCAGCGGCAAAGCCTCAAAATGGCTACTGTGCTTCAGAAGCCAAGCAGAGTCAGCTGGTTCCAGAGTTTTTGGCCAGGAAAGACTCACCTCAGAAGAAGTGCGCCATGAGCGAATGGATGACAGGGACAATCCAAGAGCCCAGGCAGTAGGTAGCAAGCATTCAGCACCTTAAAATGGCTGCTGTGCTTCAGAAGCTAAGCAGAGTTAGCTGGTTCCAGAGTTTCTGGCCAGGAAAGACTCACCTCAGAAGGAGTGAGCCCTTAGGCGAAGGATGCCAGGGACTCTCCAAGTGCCCAGTCTATAGGCAGCAAAGCCTCAAAATGGCTGCTGTGCTTCAGAAGTTTAGCAGATTCAGCTGGTTTAAGAGTTTTTGGCCAGAAAAGACTCACTTTAGTGGGAGCAAGCTCTGACGGAATGGATGCCAGAAACCATCCAAGTGCCCAAGCTATCGCAGCAAGTAGACAAAGCCTCAAAATGGCCGCTGTGCTTCACAAGCAGAGAAGAGTCAGCTGATTCCATAGTTTCATAGAAAGACTCACCTCAGAAGAATCGAGCCCTGAGGGGATGGATGCCAGGGAACATCCAATTGCCCAACTATAGGCAGCAAGCAGGCAAAGCCTCAAAATGGCTACTGTGCTTCAGAAGCCAAGGAGGGTCAGTGGGTTCCAGAGTTTCTGGCCAGGAAAGACTCACCTCAGAAGCAGCGAGCCCTGAGGGGATAAATGCCAGGGACCATCCAAGTGACCACGCTTTAGGAAGCAAGCAGGTAAAGCCTCAAAATGGCTGCTGTGATTCATAAGCCATGCAGAGTCAGCTGATTCCAGAGTTTCTGGAGAGGAAAGACTCACCTCAGAAAAAGCAAGCCCTGGGGCCGGGCGGTGGCGCTAAAGGTAAGGTGCCTGCCTTGCTTGCGCTAGCCTTGGACGGACCTCGGTTCGATCCCCCGGTGTCCCATATGGTCCCCCAAGCCAGGAGCAACTTCTGAGCACATAGCCAGGAGTAACCCCTGAGCGTTACCGGGTGTGGCCCAAAAACAAAAAAACAAACAAACAAAAAAAAAACAACAACAAAAAAAAGAAAAAGCAAGCCCTGAGGAGATGGATGCCAGGGACCATAAAAGTGCCCAGGCTGTAGGCTGAAAGCAGGAAAAGCCTCAGAATGCTGCTGTGCTTCAGATCCAAGCAGAGTCAGCTGGTTACAGAGATTCCGACCAGGAAAGACTCACCTTGGGGTAGCGAGTCCTGACCGGATGGATGCCAGGGACCATCCAAGTGCCCAAGCTATAGACAGCAAGCAGGTAAAGCCTCAAAATGGCTGCTGTGCTTCAGAAGCAGAGCAGAGTCAGATGGTTTCATATTTTTTGGTCAGGAAAGACTCACCTCAGAAGAATAAGCCCTGAAGGGATGGATGCCAGGGACCATCCAATCGCCCATGCTGTAGGCAGCAAGCAGGCAAAGTCTCAAAATGGCTGCTGTGATTACGTAACCAAGCAGAGTCAGTTGGTTCAAGAGTTTCTGGCCAAAAAAGACTCACCTCAGAAGGAGCGAGCCCTGATGGGTTGGATGCCAGGGACCATCTAAGTACCCAGGCAGTATGCAGCAAGCAGACAAGCCTCAAAATGGCTGCTGTACTTCAGAGGCTGAGCAGAGTCAGCTGGTTACAGAGTTTCTGGCCAGGAAATACTCACCTTAGAGGGAGCGAGCCCTGACAGGATAGATGCCAGGGACCATCAAAGTGCCCAAGCTATAGGCAGCAAGCAGGCAAAGACTCAAAATGGCTGCTTCAGAAGCAGAGCAAAGTCAGCTGGTTCTATAGTTTCTGGTCAGGAAAAACTTAACTCAGAAGAATGAGCCCTGAGGAGACGGATGCCAGGGACCATCTAAGTGCCGAGGCTGTAGGCAGCAAGCAGGCAAAGCCTCAAAATGGCTGCTGTTTTAGAAGCCTAGCAGAGTCACCTGGTTTCAGAATTTCTGGCCAGGAAAGACTCACCTCAGAAGGAACGAGCCCTAAGTGGATGGATGCTACAGACCATCCTAGTGCTCAGGCTGTAGGCAGCAAGCAATCAAGCCTCAAAATGGCTGCTGTGCTTCAGAAGCTGAGTGGAGTCAGGTGATTCCAGAGTTTCTGGCCAGAAAAGATTCACTTCAGAAGGAGCGAGCCCTCCAGGGACCATCCAAGTTACCTGCTTATAGCAGCAAGCAGGCAAAACCTCAAAAAGGCTGCTGTGCTTCAGAAACAGAGCAGGGTCAGCTAGATCCAGAGTTTCTGGCCAGAAAAAACTCACCTCAGAAGGAATGAGCCCTGAGGGAATGGATGCCAGGAACAATCCAAGTGCCCAGGCTGTAGGCAGCAAGTTGGCAAAACCTCAAAATGGCTGCTGTGTTTCAGAAGCCGAGCAGAGTCAGCTACTTTCAGAATTTCTGGCCAGGAAAGAATCACCTTTGAAGAAACGAGCCCTGAGGTGATGGATGCCAGGGACCATCCTCGTGCCCAAGCTATAGGTAGCAAACAGGGAAAGCCTCAAACTGGCTGCTGTGGTTCAGAAGCAGAGCAGACTAAGCTGGTTCCTGAGTTTTATGCCCAGGATAGATTCACCTTGGAACAGCACTGAGCGAAGGATGCCAGGGACCATCCAAATGCCCAGGCTTAGGTAGCCAGCAAGAAAAGCCTCAAAATGGCTGCTGTGCTTTAGAAGCTGAGCAGATTCAGCTGGTTCCTGAGTTTCTGGCCAGGAAAGACACCTCAGAAGAAGCGAGCCCTGAGGGGATGGATGCCAGGGACCATCTTAGTGCTCAGGATGTAGGGAGCAAGCAGGCAAAGCCTCAAAATGGCTGCTGTGCTTCAGAAGCCTAGCAGAGTCAGGTGATTCCAGCGTTTCTGGCTAGAAAAGACTCACTTCAGAAAGAGCGAGCCCTGAGGAGATGGATGCCAGGGACAATCCAAGTGCACAGGATGTAGGCCGCAAGCAAACAAAGTCTCAAAATGGCTGCTGTGCTTCAGAAGCCTAGCAGAGTCAGGTGATTCCAGAGTTTCTGGCTAGAAAAGACTCACTTCAGAAAGAGCGAGCCCTGAGGAGATGGATGCCAGGGACAATCCAAGTGCACAGGATGTAGGCCGCAAGCAAACAAAGTCTCAAAATTGCTGCTGTGATTCAGAAGCCTCGCCATTCTTAAGAAGGAATGAGCCCTGAGATGATGGATGCTAGGGACTATCCTAGTGCCCTGGCTATAGGCAGCAAGCAAAAAAAGCCTCAAAATGGCTGCTGTGCTTCATAATCTGAGCAGAGTAAGCTGGTTCCCAAGTTTCTGGGCAGAAAAGACTCACCTCAGAAGAGCCCTGAGTGAATGGATGCCAGTGACCATACAAGTGCCCAGACTTTAAGCAGCAAGCAAACAAAGCTGCAAAATGGCTGCTGTGCTTGAGAAGCCGAGCAGAGTCAGTTGGTTCCTGAATTTCTGGCCAGGAAAGACCTCAGAGGGAGTAAGCCCTGAGGGGATGTATGCATGGAAAGATCCAAGTGCCAAGGCTGTAGGCATAAAATAGAAAAAGCCTCAAAATGGCTGCTGTGGTTCAGAAGTCGAGCAGAGTCAGCTCATTCCAGAGTTTCTGGCCAAAAAAGACTCACTTCAGAAGGAGCGAGCCCTGAGGGGATGGATGCCAGGGACCATCCAAGTGCCCTGGCTATAAGCAGCAAGCAGGCAAAACCTCAAAATGGCTGCTGTGCTTCAGAAGTCAAGCAGAGTCAGCTAGTTCCAGAGTTTTTGGCCAGGAAAGACTCACCTCTGAAGGATCGAGCCCTGAGGGGATGGATGCCAGGGACCATCTTAGTGTCCAGGCTATAGGCAGCAAGTAACCAAAGCCTCAACATGGCTGCTGTGCTTCAGAAGCTGAGCGGAATCGGGTGATTTCAGAGTTTCTGGCCAGAAAAAGACTCACTTCAGAAGGAGCGAGCCCTGAGGGGATGGATGCCAGGGACCATCCAAGTGCCCTGCTAAAAGGTAACAGCAGGCAAAGCCTCAAAAAGGCTGCTGTGCCTCAGAAGCCAAGCAGAGTCAGCTAGTTCCAGAGTTTCTGGCCAAAAGAGACTCACCTCAGAAGGAGCAATCCCTTAGGGGATGGATGCCAGGGACATGCCAAGTGCCCAGGCTGTAGGAAGCAAGCAGACAAAGCCTCAAAATGCTGCTGTTTTAGAAGCCTAGCAGAGTCAGCCTGTTCCAGAATTTCTGGCCAGGAAAGAATCACCTCCAAAGGAACGAGCCTTGAGGTGATGGATGCCAGGGACCATCATAGTGCTCAGGCTATAGGCAGCATGCAGGCAACGCCTCAAACTGACTGCTGTGCTTCAGAAGCAGAGCAGAGTCAGCTAGTTTCAGAGTTTCTGGCCATGAAAGACTCACCTCAGAAGGAGCAATCCCTGAGGGGGATGGATGTCAGGGATAATCCAAGTGCCCAGGCTGTTGTCAGCAAGCAGGGAAAGCCTCAAAATGGCTGCTGTTTTAGAAGCCTAGCAGAGTCACCTGGTTTCAGAATTTCTGGCCAGGAAAGACTCACCTCAGAAGGAACGAGCCCTAAGTGAATGAATGCTACGGACCATCCTAGTGCCCAGGCTGTAGGCAGCAAGCAATCAAGCCTCAAAATGGCTGCTGTGCTTCAGAAGCCGAGCAGAGTCAGGTGATTCCAGAGTTTCTGGCCAGGAAAGACTCACTTCAGAAGGAGCGAGCCCTGAGGGGATGGATGCCAGGGACCATCCAAGTGCCCTGGCTGTAGGCAGCAAGCAGGCAAAACCTCAAAATGGCTGCTGTGCTTCAGAAGCCAATCAGAGTCAGCTAGTTCTAGAGTTTTTGGCCAGGAAAGACTCACCTCTGTAGGATCGAGCCCTGAGGGGATGGATGCCAGGGACCATCTTAGTGCCCAGGCTGTAGGCAGACAGCAACCAAAGCCTCAACATGGCTACTGTGCTTCAGAAGTCGAACGAAATCAGGTGATTCCAGAATTTCTGGCCAGAAAAGACTAACTTCAGAAGGAGTGAGCCCCATCCAATTGCCCTGCTTATAGGCAGCAAGCAGGCAAAGCCTCAAAATCACTGCTGTGCTTCAGAAGCCGAGCAGAGTCAGCTGGTTCCAGAATTTCTGGACAGGAACGACTCACCTCAGAAGGAACTAGCCCTGAGGGGATGGATGCCAGGGACTATCCTAATACCCTGGCTGTAGGCAGCAATAGGCAAAACCTCAAAATGGCTGCTGTGCTTCAGAAGCCGAGCAGAGTCAACTGGTTCCAGATTTTCTGACCAGGAAAGACTCACCTTATAGCAAACGATCCCTGAGGGAATGGATGCCAGGGATCATTCAAGTGCCTAGGCTGTAGGCAGCAAGAAGGTAAAGCCTCAAAATGGCTGCTGTGCTTCAGAAGTCGAGCAGAGTCAGCTGCTTCCCTAGTTTCTGGCCAAAAAAAGACTCACCTCAGAAGGAGCGAGGCCTTAGTGATGGATGCCAGGGACCATCCAAGTGCCCAGGCTGTAGGCAGCAAGCAGGGAAAGCCTCAACATGGCTGCTGTGTTTCAGAAGGCGAGCAGAGTTACCTGGTTCCTGAGTTTCTGGCCAGGAAAGACTCACCTTAGTTGGAGTGAGCTCTGAGGGGATGGATGCCAGGGACCATTAAAGTGCCAAGGCTATAGGCAGCAAGCAGGCAATCCTCAAAATGGCTGCTGTTTCAGAAGCTGAGCAGAGTCAGGTGGTTCCAGAGTTTCTGGCCAGAAAAGACTCACCTATGAAGGAGTGAGCCCTGAGTGGATGGATGCAAGGGACCATCCAGGTGCCCAGGCTTTAGGCAGCAAGCTGGCAAGTCTGAAAATGGCTGTTTTGCTTCAGAAACTGAGCAGAG
The DNA here is from genome assembly GCF_024139225.1 of Suncus etruscus. Classification (NCBI taxonomy): domain Eukaryota; kingdom Metazoa; phylum Chordata; class Mammalia; order Eulipotyphla; family Soricidae; genus Suncus; species Suncus etruscus. The sequence goes on along the minus strand of NC_064859.1, from coordinate 39,090,781 downwards.
TCAACTGGTTCCAGAGTTTCTGGCCAGGAAAAAACTCACCTTAGAAGAGCGAGCCCTGAGGGGATGGATGCAAGAGATCATCCAAGTGCCCAGGCTGTAGGCAGCAAGCAGGCAAAGCCTGAAAATGGTTGCTGTGCTTCAGTGGCCTAGTAGAGTCAGCTCGTTCCAGAGTTTCTGTATAGGAAAGACTCACCTCAGAAGGAGCGAGCTCTTATGGGATCGATGTCAGGGACCATCTAAGTGCCCAGGATGTAGGCAGCAAGCAGGCAAAGCCTCAAAATGGCTGCTGTGCTTCGAAGCTGAGCAGAGTCAGCTGGTTCCAGATTTTCTGGTCAGGAAAGATTCACCTTAGAAGGAGCGAGCTCTGAGACGATGGATGCAAGGACCATCCAACTGCCCAGGCTGCAGAAATTTGGGTAAAGTCTCTTTTTTTATGTTTTCTTATTGGTCTATCAATCTTGTTTATTTTTTCAAAAAATCAACTTCTCCTTTCGTTGATCTTTCAGATTGTTTTTTGCATTTCCCCTTCCTACATTTCTGCTCTCAGGTTTGTTATTTCCTTCCGTTTACCCTTTTTTGGTTTATTTTGTTGATATTTTTCTAATTTTACAAGCTGTGTCATTAAGCCTCAGTTTTGGCCCTTCTTTTCTGATGTGTGCTTGCAAAGCTATTAATTTTTCTTTCAGGACCGCTTTTGCTTTTTCCTATAGTTTCTTATCTGTTGTGTCTTCATTATCGTTTGTTTCCAGTAATGTTTTGCTTTTCTCTTTCATTTCATCTAGGGCCCACTGATTATTCAGTAGTAACCTGTTTTATTTCCAAGTATTATTGTTTCTTCTGTGTCCATTTGTAGTTCACAACTAATTTCAGAGCCTTTTGGTCAGCAAAATAGCCTGCAATATTTCTATTCTTTTGATTTTATGGATGTATCTTTTATGTGCCAATATATGGTCTATTCTAGAGAATGACCCATATACATTGGAGAAGAATGTGTATCCAGGTGTAGTGTGTATCCTTGGTGTAGTGTACTATATATAAATCTACAAGGACTCTCTTTCTTTTCCTTTTCAGGGCTAGCATATTTTTGTTGGTTTTCAGTCTCGTTGACCTATCAAGTGGTGACAGAACCGTGTTGTGGTCTTCCATAATTATTGTGCTATTATTGATGTCTTCTTTCAAATTTCTCAATAATTCTAATAGATATTTTTCTGGTCTTTTATAGTGTGCCAATATGTTTAGTAGTGCAATATCTTTCTGTTGCAGATAACCCTTTTTTAGTACGAAGTGTCCGTTTTTTTCCCTTACAACTTTTCTCTGTCTAAAGTTAGTGTCATCTGATATTAATATGGCCACCCTGCTTTTTTCAGGGTTTTGTTTGCTTGAATGTTTTTTCCAGTCTTTGCTTTTGAGTCTATATTTGGTCTGACTATGTAAGTGTATTTCTTGTAGGCAACAGAGTGTTGTATTCATTTTTTTGACCGATTTAGCCACACTATGTCTCTTACTTGGTGCACTTAGTTTATTGACATTGAGGGAAATGATTGCCATGTGATTTCATGTCACCTTTGTGTATAAGTTTGGTGTATCTGTTCATCTGTTTTGTCTGAAAATAGACCTTTCAGTTTTCCCTTTAATGCTGGTTTTGCATCTGTAAAGTTTCTGAGCTGTTGATTATTCATGAAACTCTGTATCCTTCCTTGAACCCTGAATGTGTGTCAGGCTGGGTGCAGTATTCTAGGTGAAGCATCCATTTCATTCAGTCTTGTCACAATATTCCACCATTGTCTTCTGGCCTTGAGAGTTTCTTGGGACATGTCTACTGTAAATCTTAAGGGTTTTCCACAAACAGGGATGAGTTTAGTTAGAGAAATAACTATGTTTTGAACTATCCTAATAATGAGAATGTACGAGGGAAATAGAAAGCCTGTCTAGAGTACAGGTGGGGGTTGGGTGGGGAGGAGGGAGATTTGGGACATTGATGATGGGAATGTTGCACTGGTGATGGGTGGTGTTCTTTACATGACTGAAACCCAAACACAATCATGTATGTAATAAAGTTGTTTAAATAAAAAAAAGAAACCCACCATGAATGGGGAAAGTGAGGAACTGTTGAAGGGGAGCACTGAACAACTCTCCCTGCAGGAGAGTGTGTGTTGGAAATGTGATGCATTAATAATGCTGCAAAATGGGGCTGGAGAGATAGCATGGAGGTAAGGCGTTTGCCTCTCATGCAGAAGGTCATCGGTTCGAATCCCGGCGTCCCATATGGTCCCCCGTGCTTGCCAGGAGCGACTTCTGAGGTTGGAGCCAGGAGTAACCCCTGAGCACTGCCGGGTGAGACCCAAAAAAAAAAAATAATGCTGCAAAATATGGTGACACAAATAAATAAAACAATTATCTTGTCTTAAAAAATCTTAAGGGTGTTCCTTTGACTGTAATTTCCCTTTTTGATCGTGCTGCTTTCAGTATTCTATCTCTATCAATGGGATTCTTCATTATGAATAGGTTATGTCTTGGAGTGTTTTTCTTCTGGTCTCTTTTACCTGGTACTCTTCAGGCATGCAGGATTTGATTGCTTGCAGATTTTTAGCTTTAGGAGTTTCTCTGTCATGATGTCTTTGACTGTTGATTCTTCCTGGGGATCTCTTTCCTAGGCCTCTGGGACTCCAATTATTATGATGTTGTTTCTGTCAAATTTATCAAAACTTTTATTTTCATCTGTTCACATTCTTTGCATACATTTTTCATTGCCTGATCATTTGCCTTAAGGTTCATTTTTAATCTTTTCTGCTGTATGGATGTTCAGCATTTCATCTTCCACTTCACTGATTCTGTCCTCAGCTGCTGTTACCTTGTTGTAGAGGCTTTTTATTGAGGCTTTTTCAGTTGATCTACTGTGTTTTTCCGATTTTTTTTTCAGTTTGGAGTTTTCTAATTTCTGCCTTTGTGTTCTGTTCAGCTAGAGCTATGTTTTCTTTGATTTCTATGAGGATCCCCCATATTTCTATTCTAAACTCCTTAACTGAGAAATTAATCAGATGGTTGGTATTTTTTGGGTCATCACAGCTATCACATTCACTCTTTCTACATGTTGTTTGACTGTGAGGTTTCCCCATTGCCATCCTTGCAGTTTGATTTTTTTGTGTGATATGATATAGTTTAGTAGTTAGAAAGTGCACATTGGCATGCTCTAGGAGCCTCTAGCAGACAGCTTTTGCTGGGCTCATCCTGGCCCTCTCTGCAGAGCTTTAAATGACAGAACAGAAGAGAAATATTCAAAGCTGACAGGTCCCCTCAGTCTCTCCCAGTCGTCAATCTCACAGCAGGTCCAGACTCCTTTCACCTGCCTTCACAGACAAAGGAGTCACCTCTCTGCCTTGTGCCTCTTTCTCAGGCTAGCTTTCTCAGACTAGCTTCAGGATACAGAAGAGAAGAGAAACATGCAAAGCTGACAGGTTCTTTTAGTCTCCCCAGTCGTCAAACTCACAGCAGGGCCAGATCCATCCTGCCTACCTTCATAGACAAAGGAGTCACCTCACTGCGTGGTGCCTCTGGTAGCCAGTTTTCACTCACTTGGTCTTTCTTGGCCTATCAGCCTGAGAGCCTCCAGGAGACAATTTTTGCAGGGCCATTCCTGGCCCTCTTGGAAGAGCTTCAGGAGACAGAAGAGAAGAGAAACATGCAAAGCCAATAGGTCCCCTCAGTCTCTCCCAGTCGCCAATCTCACAGCAGGGCCAGACTGCTCCCCCTGCTTTAACAAATAAAGGAGTCACTCTCTGCCTGCTGCCTCTCGTATCCAGTTTTCACTCACTCAGTCTTTCTTGGCCTTTCAGCCTGAGCACCTCCAGGGAACTCGTTTTGCTGGGCCCTTCATGGCCCTCTCAGGAGAGATTCAGGAGGCACAATAGAAGAGAAACATGCAAAGCCAACAGGTCCCCTCAATCACTACCAGTCGTAGTTGCACCTGGATTAAACATGCAAAACTGACAGGTCCTCTCAGTCTCTCCCAGTTGCCAATCTCACAGCAGGGCCAGACTGCTCCCACCTGCCTTCACAGACAAAGGAGTCACCTCTTTAACACAATATTTTCTAGATCCATCCATGTTACTGCAAAATCCATGATCATATCATTTCTAACTGCTATTCCATTGTGTATATATACCACATCTTCGTGGTTGAATTATCTATTGTTCAGCATCAAGGTTAGTTCCAAATCTTGGCTATTGTACTGAGTGCTGAAATAAATAGTGGAGTGCACACATACTTTGGGATGATTTCATTTTAACTTGAAGATAGATACCCAGGAGAGCAATTGCTGGGTGATATGGCAGCTCAATTTTGAGCTGAGCACTCTTCACACTGTTTTCCAGTGTGAAAACAGTTGGGGTTGGATCAGGCAGCATTCCCACCAGCAGTGGATGAGAGTTCCTTTCTTACCACATCTTTGCCAACAGAGATTGGTCTCATTATTTTTGATGTGAGCCATCCTTACTGGTGCAAGTTGGTACCACATTGTTGTCTTGATTTGGATATCCCTAATGATGAGTGATGGTGAGCATATTTTCATGTGTTCACTGGCCATCTTTTGATCTTCCTCGAAGAAGTGTCTATTCATTTCTTCTTCCCATTTCTCAATGGTTTTATAATTTTTGGAGCTCACCTTTCTGAGTGCTTTGTATATCCTATATATAAAAACCCCTTTATCAGCCCTTTATCTGACTTGTTGAGTGCAAAAGTTTTTTCCCAATCTGTTAACTGTCTTCTAGTATTAATGAGGGTTTCCTTTGCCATGCAGACACGTTTTAGTTTGCTGTAATCCCATTTATTTAGGTTTGATGCTGAATTTCTTGCCATTGTCATTCTGTCCTCAAAGACTTTTTTGATACATATGTTTTGTAGTGTTCTCCCTATTTTCCTCAATAAACTATAGATTTGGGTCTGATTTCAAGGTCTTTAATTCATTTTGAGTTAACTTTTGTGTAAGGTGTGAGGTATGAATCAATCAGACAAGAGAAAAGAATCAAAGGAATTCAAATAGGGAAAGAGAAACTCAAATTATCTCTTTTTGCAGATGGTTATCCAGTTGTTCCAACACCATTTGTTGAAGAGACTATCTTTGGTCCATTTCAAGTTCTTGGCTCTTTTGTCAAATATTAGTTGACTGTATATTTGGGGGTTTATCTCTGGATATTTTGTTCTAGCCACTGACCTGAGACTATCTTTGTTCCAGTACCATGCTGTTTTGATCACTATGGCTTTATAGCAAAGCTTCAGGTTAGATAAAGAGATGCCACCCAGCCTTTTGTTTTTCAGTATGTACTTGGACAACATAGGTCTTTTGTAGTTCCAGATAAATTTTATAATTGATTGTTCTAAGCCCTTAAAAATGATGCCTGAATTTGGATAGGGATTGCATTGAATCTATATGGAAGTTTAGGTAAGATTGTCATTTTGACGATATTGTTTCTACCTACTCATGAGCATCGAATATTCTTCCATTTCCTTAAGACCTCTTCAATTTCTTTCAGAAATGTTTTGAAGTTTTTATAAGATGGTATGGGTCCTTCACTTCTCTTGTATGGTTGATTCCTAGGTACTTAATATTTTTGGGTACTATTTTAAATGGGATTGTTTCCTTAACCTCTTACTCCTCTACTTCGTTATTTGTATAGAAGAAAAGTTCTGTCTTTTGTGTATTGACTTTGTAGCCAGCCAATTTGTTGTATTGGTTTATTGTTTTTAGGAATTTTACTGTGGACTCTTTCAGGTTTTCAATGTATATCATCATATCATCTGCAAAAAGAGATAATTTGAGTTTCTCTTTCCCTATTTGAATTCCTTTGATTCTCTTCTCTTGTCTGATTGCTATTCTAAGATTTCTAAAACTATATAGAATAACAGTGGAGAGAGTGGACAGCCTTGCCTTGTTTCTGATAGTGAAAATACTTTCAGTATATGTTCGCCATTAAGAATAATGTTTTTCTCCAGGATAGACCACATACTGGCACATAAAACTTACCACCATAAATCAAGAGATAGAAATAGTGCAGGCTAACTTTGCTGACCACAATCCTCTGAAGTTATATGTGAACTACAAAGGGACACAGAAGAAATACTTTAATAACTGGAAATTAAATTGCCTGCTACTGAACAACCAGCATTGCATAGATTGAATGTAATCCCTCTAAAGATACCCATGATATTCTTCAAAGAAGTGGATCAAACACTTTTGAAATTATTTTGGAACAATAAGCACCCTTAAATAGCTAAAGCAATCTTTGGGAAAAAGAATATGGAGGCATTACTTTTCCCAACTTTAAATTGTATTACAAAGCAATATTTATCAAAACAGCATAATATTGGAATAAAGACAGATCTTCAGATCACTAGAATAGGCTTGAGTACTTAGAGTTTGTTCCCCAGACATACAATCCCCTAATTTTTGACAAAGGAGCAAGAAATTCTAAATGGAGCAAGGAAAGCCTCTTCAACAAGTGGTGTTAGCACAACTGGCTAGCACTTGCATAAAATTGAACTTATATCCCCAGCTAACATAATGTACAAAGGTAAAATTCAAATGTATTAAAGACCTTGATATCATACCTGAAACCATAAGGTATATAGAACAACATATAGGTAAAACACTCCATGACATTGACACTAAAGGCATCTTCAAGGAGGAAACTGCACTCTCCAAACAAGTGAAAGCAGAAATTAACAGATTCGAATATATTAAGCTGAGAAACGTCTGCATCTCAAAGGAAATAGTGGAGAAACTATTCACCCAAAACCCATCAGATAAGGGACTAATATCCAAAATATACAAGGCACTGGCAGAACTTTACAAGAAAATAACATCTAATCCCATCAAGAAATGGACAGACACTTTGATAAAGAAGAAATACAAATGGCCAAAAAGACTCATGAAAAAATGCTCAACATCACTAATCATCAGGGAGATGCAAATCAAAACAACGATGAGGTACCATCTCACACCATAGAGACTGGCACACATCACAAAGAATGAGAACAAGCAGTGATGGCGAGGATGTGGAGAGAAAGAAACTTCTATCCACTGCTGGTGGGAATGCCATCTAGTCCAACCTTTATGGAAAGCGATATGGAGATTCCTCCAAAAACTGAAAATCGAGCTCCCATACGATCCAGTTATCCCACTCCTAGGAATATACCCTAGGAAAACAAAAATACAATACAAAAATATTTTCCTTACACCTATATTTATTGCAGCACTATTTACCATAGCAAGACTCTGGAAACAACCAAGATGCCCGTGAGCAGATGAATGGCTAAAGAAACTGTGGTACATAGATGAAGTCATAAAAATTTTCTAAACATGGATGTACATGGAATATATTATGCTGAGTGAAATATTCAGAGGGAGAAAGACTCAGAATAGTCTCATTTATCTATGGGTTTTAAGAAAAATGAAAGACATTTTTGCAATAATTTTTAGAGACAAAATAGAGGAGGTCTTGAAGTTCCAGCTAACTTTATAAAGCTCACCACAAAGAGTGATGAGTTTAGTTAGAGAAATAACTACATTTAGAACTATACTAACAATGAGAATGAATGAGGGAAGTAGAAAGCCTGTCTAGAGTACAGGCGGGGGTGGGTTGTGGTGGAGAGAGATTTGGGACATTGTGGATGGGAATATTGTACTGGGGAAGGGGGCTTTTCTTTACATGACTGAAACCCAACCATAATCATTTTTTTTTGTAATCAGGGTGTTTAAATAAAGATATTTTTGAAAAAGAATAATGTTGGCTGTGGGCTTTATATAGATAGCTGTAACTATCTTGATGAAGATTCCTTCTAGTGGTATTTTGCTGAGTGTTTCATCATAAATGGGTGTTGGATTTTATGAAACACCTTCTCTGCATTGATTGATATAATCATGTAATTTTTGTCTTTCTTGTTGTTGATGTGGTGTATGATGTTGATTGATTTGCATATGTTGAACCATCCTTGCATCCCTGGATGAAACACAATTGTTCATGGTGTATAATCTTTTTGAAGTTTTGCTGGAGCTGGTTTACTAAGATTTTGTTGAGAATTTTTGCCTCTACGTTCTTTAGTGAGATTGGTATGTAGTTTTCTTTCTTGGTGGTTTCTTTGCATTCTTTGGGAATATGTGTGGTATTAAGCTCATAAAAGAAGTTTGGAAGTATTCCTGTCTTTTCAATATTTTGGAAGAGCCTGTGAATTAGTGGTATAATTCTTCTCGGAATGTTTGACAGAATTCGCCTGTAAACCATTGGACCTGGACTTCTGTTCTTGGGGAGTTTCTTAATTACTGATTCAATTTCCTCAGATGTGATTGGCCTGTTTAGGTTTTTTTTTTACAGCCTCCTTATCCTGTCTCAGAAGTTGATATTTTTCCAAAAATTTGTCTGTTTCATCTGGTTCTCTAACCTGTGTATAGTTGCTCATAATAAACCCTCATGATGTTTTGGATTTCTTGGAATTCTGTTGTAATCTCTCCCCTTTTGTTTGTAATCCTATTTATTTGAATGTTCTCTCTCTCTCTCTCTCTCTCTCTCTCTCTCTCTCTCTCTCTCTCTCTTTTTGTGGTGAGTCTTGCCGGCGGTTTGTCTATCTTGTTTATTCTTTCGAAAAACTAAATCCTGGTCTCATTGATTTTTTTGTATTGTTTTATTTCCTTTTATGGTGCTTAGTTCTGCTTAGGTTTTTATTAGTTCTTGTCTGCTGGTTGTGTTTGGGTTTTTTTTTGCTGCTGTTTTTAAAGGTGTCCCTTTAAACTGCTGATGTTTTTTTTATTTTCCTCTTTTCTGACATAGGCCTGTATTGCTATGAATTTTCCTCTAATTACTGCTTTAGCTGTGTTATACAGATTTTAGACAATTTGACTCTTCATTATCATTTGTCTAAAGGAATATTTTTTATTTCTTCCTTGAGCTCCTCTTTGATTCAGCTGTTGTTGAGCAGCATGTTGTTTAATATCCGGGTGTTGGACTTTCTTCATAGCTTCTTTTTTCCTTATAGTTTAAAATGTTTTATTATAACAGTTATAACATGTACACATTGATTTTTTAGTAATTTACTTTTTGAATTTTCACTTTACATTTTGTTGTAACAAGCAATGTAAAATAAATTTGTTCCTGATAAAGGGGAAGCATGATGGGTGAATGGGAAATTGAGGAGATTGTTCATGCTTGTGGTAGAATTAAAGCAGAAACATTGAAGACCTAAAAAAAGTCTATTATGAGCAATTTTCTAAATCACTGTATTATAATAAAACTTTTTAAAAAGTTTATTTTTTTTAAATCCCTTTCTCACACCTATATTCATAGCAGCACTGTTAACAATAGCCAGACTCTGGAAACAGCCTAGATGCCCCTCAATATATGAATGGCTAAAGAAACTATGGCACATATATACAATAGAATATTATGCAGCTGTCAGAAGAGATGAAGTCATGAAATTTTCCTATACATGGATGTAAATGGAATCTATTATACTGAGTGAATTAAGTCAGAGCGAGAGAGATAAACACAGAATGGTCTCACTCATCTATGAATTTTGAGAAAAATGAAAAACATTCGTGTAATGATTCTCAGAGACAAAATAGAGGAAGACTGGAGGGTCCAGCTCCCGACATGAAGCTCACCACAGGGATTGTTTAGTGCAGTCACAGAAATAATTAGTTACTGTCATAATAAAACATGACTAAATGTGGAAAGTAGAAAGCCTGTCTAGAGTACAGGCCAGTGTTGGGTGGGAAGGAAGGACACTTGGGATATTGGTGATGGGAATGTTGCATTGGTGAAGGGTATACACACACACACACACACATATAAAGCAAAAAAAAAGAGAGAAAAGATAAGGTCTCCCAATGATTTCCACAGGCTGTGTTCTTTACACTGACTGTATAGAAGAGGAGGTACAGTAAATGCTCCCCATATACACCTCAAACCAGGCCCTTTTCCTGGTCTGTATTGTGAAGGGGGGGGTACAAAAATATTTTTTCCTGTTTTTTTTTTTTTTGGTTTTTGGATCACACTCGGCAGCTTTTAGGGGTCAGTGCTGGCTCTACGCTCAGAAATAGCTACTGGCAGGCTCGGGAGACCATATGGGATGCTGGGATATGACCACCATCCTTCTGCATGCTAGGCAAATGCCTTACCTCCATGCTATCTCTCCAGCCTTTTAAAAAAGTTTAACTTTTAATTGACTTCAGATTTAAATAAAAGTTGCAAAATTAAAAGTGCAGTAAATTCCTGGATACCTTTTACCGATTTGCTCTTCTCTGGCTTCTGACAATTCACTCTCTTGTTTTAACATCTATTTATGAACTTTACCTGCAATAATTATGCTTGTCTAATGATGATTTTCTATGTTTTCATTCCTTATATATATTAATTAGAATTCTTCTGTGAGAAGCATTCTCTGTCCCCCAAACTCCTTCTTACTGTCAAGGAAAGAAGCAACAATTAATTATAGCTATTACCCCTAAAATGTATAGTTTGTGTTTTTATGAGGCAACATGATGTTATTTAAATTTAGCCTCATAAAACTACTCCACAATTAGAATTGATGCTCTGTCATATCAAAATTAAGTACTATTCAGTGACAGGACAAGATCTTAGAGCTTGCTTTGTGAATGAAAAACATTTATAATACTCATAGGCATGTAATCAATGTTGACAGATAAGATCTAACAAGTAGGCACTGAATTTGAAATGTAAATTAAATATCAACGACATATTTAAAATTAATATGTAACATTTGAATGACCTTTTCAGATGTAGTCAATTAGAGAGTAAAATGATATAATTTCCCTCATGCTCTGATACTAATAGTGGTTCTCTGAAAATATGCCATTGCTCTACTAGTCAAATTTATTGTCTGAGGGAGGGACTTCAGAGCATAAAAACCGGCTAACCTTTGCAAAAGCTGGCTCCCTGTGTGTGACACCAGGCGGGGAAAATCCGCGAAAGTACACCGGCCCAGTGGGGCTCAGCTGTGAAAGACTGTGAGTGTGACCTGTCTATGTCTGTCTACTGTCCTCTTGCGTGAAACTCTTGCGAGTGGGGCAAAAAGAGGCTCAGAGGAGCACGGCCACTCCGCTTCGCTACGCGGCCGTGCACTCTTTCTAAGGAAAGAACTCCATTGCAACAAGAAGGAAAAATCACACTAAGAACGGCGCTATATCACAGAAGCAAACATTTCTCTCTGGACTGTCTTCTCTGTTGCATGCTCGGGCCTAAGATTTGACCCAGTGTGAGGCTTCATCCATGGAGGACTCCCCTCCCTTAGAGGCAAGTCAGCCCATCCAGAAAGGGAGGAGCCAGAGGAGTGTGCTGCCTACATCATATAGACAATGAATACCACCACAACACGTAGAAAAACCCACAATACAAGTGTGACAATGGGGAAACAACGCAGGCCAGCATCAGACATAGAGAATGAAGATGACAATTCTGAGGACCAGATAATGACTGAACAACTAATCAACCTCTCAGATAAGGACTTTAGACTAGCAATATGGAAGGTGCTCAACAGACTCCAAGAAACCATGGATCGAGTTGAACAGAACACTAATAAGAACCAAGAAAATATGAAGGCAGAAATGACAAAACTCCAAACTGAAATAACATGTCAACTAACAGGACTGAAAAAGTCAGTAAACGAAGTGAATGACAAAATGGATAAGCTCTGGGACAGGGTATCAGAAGCTGAGAATAGACTTGGTGCTGTGGAAGATGAGATACATAACAATTCCATACAGCAGGAGAGATTGGACAAAAAACTTAAAGCAAATGAGCAGACAATGAAAAAATTAGTCAAAGAATGGGAACAGACGAAAATAGAAGTCTATGATAAGATCAACAGAAACAACTTAAGAATCATTGGAGTCCCAGAGACCCAGGAAGAAAATTTCCAGGAAGAATCAATGGTCAAGAACATCATTAAAGAGAAACTTCCAGAGCTAAAGAATATATGTGATCAAATCCTGCATGCCCGAAGAGTACCAACCAAAAGAGACCCCAGAAAAACCACCCCAAGACACATCCTAGTCACAATGACAAATCCCACAGATAGAGACAGAATTCTGAAAACAGCAAGATCAAAAGGGGAAATCATGTTCAAGCAAGCTTCCCTGAGATTTACAGCAGACCTGTCACCAGAAACGCTCAATGCCAGAAAGCAGTGGTGGGATATTGTGACAAGACTGAATGAAATGAATGCTTCACCCAGAATACTATACCCAGCAAAACTCACTTTCCGGTTTGATGGAAGAATACATGGTTTCACAGACAAAAAACAGCTCAGAAACTTCACAGACACAAAACCAGTCTTAAGAGAAAAACTGAAAGACCTAATCTAAGACAAGACTACCCAAAAGACACACCAAATTTTGAAATAAAGATGGCGTTAAATCCCAGGACAATTCTTTCTCTCAACGTCAATGGACTAAATGCACCAGTTAAGAGACACAGAGTGGCTAAATGGATCAAAAAACTCAATCCAACCTTCTGCTGCCTACAAGAAACGCACCTGAATAGTCAGAACAAACATAGACTCAAAATAAAAGGCTGGAGAAAAGTTATCCAAGCAAACAACACCCATAAAAAAGCTGGAGTGGCCATACTAATATCAGATAATGCAAACTTTATACTCAGGAAGGTTGTAAGGGACAAAGACGGACATTTTATATTAATCAAGGGGTACGTAGAGCAGGAAGAATTCACTCTCCTAAACATATATGCACCAAATGAGGGGCCAGCAAAATATTTAATACAACTGTTGACAAATCTGAAAAATAATATCAACAACAACACAATAATTGTGGGGGACCTTAACACGGCTTTGTCAACACTGGACAGGTCAACCAGACTGAAACCCAACAAGAATATACTAGACCTGAGGAGAGAAATGGAAGAAAGAGGCCTAGTGGATATATATAGGACACTCCATCCCCAGAAACCTGGATACACATTCTTCTCCAATGTACATGGGACATTCTCCAGGATAGACTACATGCTGGCACATAAAACATACCTCCATAAGATCAAGAGGATAGAAATTTTGCAGGCTACCTTCGCTGACCACAAGGCTCTGAAATTATTTGTGAACTCCAAAGGGACTCAGAAGAAACACTTTAACACCTGGAAGTTAAACAGCCTCATACTCAATAACCAGTGGGTCCGAGATGAAATCAAGGAGGAAATCAAAAGGTTCCTGGAAACAAATGACAATAAAGACACAAACTCTCAGAACTTATGGGACACAGCAAAAGCAGTACTGAGAGGAAAATTTATAGCTTTGCAAGCACACATCAGGAAGGAAGAAGGAGCTTACCTGAGTAGCTTAATGACACAGCTAATAGAACTAGAAAATGCTCAACAAAAGGACCCAAGAATAGGAAGACAGAAGGAAATAACAAAGCTGAGAGCAGAAATCAACGAAGTGGAAACTCAAAAAACAATCCGAAAGATCAACGAAAGCAGAAGTTGGTTCTTTGAAAAAATAAACATGATTGATAGACCACTGGCAAACCTAACAAAGAAAGAGAGAGAGAGAAACTTGATAACTCGTATCAGGAATGAAAAAGGAGAGATCACTACTGATATGACAGAGATACAAAGGGTAATCAGAAACTACTTTGAGAAACTGGAAGAAATGGATAAATTCTTGGACTCTTATAATCTTCCACGGTTGAAGGAAGTGGATGTAGCATATGTAAACACCCCCATCACCATTGATGAAATTAAAACGGTAATCAAATGTCTGCCGAAAAACAAAAGCCCAGGTCCAGGATTCACTAATGAATTCTTTCAAACTTTCCAAGAGGAACTACTACCAATCCTGGCAAGACTCTTTCATGAAATTGAACAAACGGAAACACTTCCAAATAGCTTTTATGAAGCCAACATCACCTTGATACCTAAACCACACAGAGATGCTACGAAAAAAGAAAATTACAGACCAATATCGCTGATGAACACAGATGCAAAGATCCTCAACAAAATCCTGGCAAATAGGATTCAATGCCTCATTAAGAAGATCATCCACTACTATCAAGTAGGTTTCATCCCAGGAATGCAAGGCTGGTTTAACATCCGTAAATCTATCAACATAATACACAACATCAATAACAAGAAAAATAAAAACCACATGATCATATCAATAGATGCAGAGAAAGCATTTGATAAGGTTCAACACCCATTCTTGATCAAAACTCTCAGCAAGATGGGAATGGAAGGAACCTTTCTCAATATAGTTAAGGCCATCTACCACAAGCCAGTGGCAAATATTATCCTCAATGGAGAAAAACTAAAAGCCTTCCCTCTAAATTCTGGCACAAGGCAAGGCTGTCCTCTCTCACCACTCCTATTCAACATAGCATTGGAAGTACTTGCTATAGCGATTAGGCAAGAAAAAGATATCAAGGTAATCCAGATAGGAAAGGAAGAAGTCAAGCTCTCACTGTTTGCAGATGACATGATACTCTACTTAGAAAACCCTAAAGACTCTACCAAGAAGCTTCTAGAAACAATAGACTCATATAGATGGTGGCAGGTTACAAAATTAACACACAAAAATCAATGGCCTTTCTATACACCAATAGTAATAAGGAAGAAATGGACATTAAGAAAACAACCCCATTCACAATAGTGCCACACAAACTCAAATATCTTGGAATTAACTTGACTAAAAATGTGAAGGACCTATACAAAGAAAACTATAAAACTTTGCTCCAAAAAATAAGAGAGGACACGCAGAAATGGAAACGCATACCTGCTCGTGGATTGGCAGGATTAACATCATCAAAATGGCAATACTCCCCAAGGCATTATACAGATTTAATGCTATCCCTCTAAAGATACCCATGAAATTTTTCAAAGAAGTGGATCAGGCACTTTTGAAATTCATTTGGAACAATAAACACCCTCGAATAGCTAAAGCAATCATTGGGAAAAAGAATATGGGAGGAATTACTTTCCCCAACTTTATACTTTACTAGAAAGCAATAATTATCCAAACAGCGTGGTATTGGAGGAAGGACAGGCTCTCAGATCAGTGGAATAGGCTTGAATCCTCAGAAAATGTTCCCCAGACATACAATCACCTAATTTTTGATAAAGGAGCAGGAAACCCTAAATGGAGCAGGGAAAGCCTCTTCAACAAGTGGTGTTGGCACAATTGGATAGCCACTTGCAAAAAATTGAACTTAGACCCCCAGCTAACATCATGTACGAAGGTAAAATCCAAATGGATTAAAGACCTCGATATCAGCCCCCAAACCATAAGATATATAGAACAGCACATAGGCAAGACACTCCAGGACATTACAGGCATCTTCAAGGAGGAAACTGCACTCTCCAAGCAAGTGAAAGCAGAGATTAACAGATGGGAATAGATTAAGCTGAGAAGCTTCTGCACCTCAAAGGAAATAGTGCCCAGGATACAAGAGCCACCCACTGAGTGGGAGAAACTATTCACCCAATACCTATCAGATAAGGGGCTAATCTCCAAAATATATAAGGCACTGACAGAACTTTACAAGAAAAAAACATCTAATTCCATCAAAAAATGGGCAGAAGAAATGGACAGACACTTTGACAAAGAAGAAATACAAATGGCCAAAAGACACATGAAAAAGTGCTCCACATCACTAATCATCAGGGAGATGCAAATCAAAACAACGATGAGATACCACCTCACACCACAGAGAATGGCACACATCACAAAGAATGAGAATAAACAGTGTTGGTGGGGATGTGGAGAGAAAGGAACTCTTATCCACTGCTGGTGGGAATGCCGTCTAATTCAACCTTTATGGAAAGCGATATGGAGATTCCCCCAAAAACTGGAAATCGAGCTCCCATATGATCCAGCTATACCACTCCTAGGAATATACCCTAGGAACACAAAAATACAATTCAAAAACCCCTTCCTTACACCTATATTCATTGCAGCACTATTTACCATAGCAAGACTCTGGAAAAAACCAAGATGCCCTTCAACAGACGAATGGCTAAAGAAACTGTGGTATATATACACAATGGAATATTATGCAGCTGTCAGGAGAGATGAAGTCATGAAATTTTCCTGTACATGGATGTACACGGAATCTATTATGCTGCGTGATATAAGTCAGAGAGAGAGAGAGAGAGAAAAACGCAGAATTGTCTCACTCATCTATGGGTTTTAAGAAAAATGAAAGACATTCTCGCAGTAATAATTTTTAGACACAAAAGAGAAAAGAGCTGGAAGTTCCAGCTCACCACAGGAAGCTCACCACAATGAGGGATGAGTTTAGTTAGAGAAATAACTACATTTTGAACTTTCCTAATAATGAGAATGTATGAGGGAAATGGAGAGCCTGTTTAGAGTACAGGCGGGGGTCGGGTGGGGAGGAGGGAGACTTGGGACATTGGTGATGGGAATGTTGCACTGTTGATGGGGGGTGTTCTTTACATGACTGAAACCCAAACACAATCATGTATGTAATCAAGGTGTTTAAATAAAAAAAAAAAGAGAAACTACCAGAGCTAAATAATACATGCGATCAATTCCTGCATGCTCGAAGAGTACCAACTAAAAGAGACCTGAGGAAAAACACCCCAAGACACATCCTAGTCACAATTACGAATCCCAAGATAGAGACAAAATTCTGAAAGCAGCAAGATCAAAAAGAGAAATTACTTTCAAGGGAACATTCTTGAGATTTACTGCTGACCTGTCACCGGAAACACTCAAGGCCAGAAGGCAGTGGTGGAACATAGTGACAAAACTCAATGAAATAAATGCTTCACCTAGAATACTGCACCCAGCAAAACTTACTTTCAGGTTTGAAGGAAAAATACATGGCTTCACAGACAAAAAACAGCTCAGAAACTTTACAGACACAAAACCAGTCTTAAAAGAAGAACTGAAAAACCTACTTTAAGAAAAGACTGATCAACAGACACACCAAACTTTGATAGAAAGATGACACTAAATCCCAGGACAATTCTTTATCTCAATGTCAATGGACTAAATACACCAGTTAAGAGAAACAGAGTGGCTAAATAGATCAAAAAACTCAATCCAATCTTCTGCTGCCTACAGGAAATGCATCTGAATAGTCAGAACAAACATAGACTCAAAACAAAAGGCTGGAGGAAAATCATCCAAGCAAACAATACCCATAAAAAAGCTGGAGTGGCCATACTAATATCAGATGATGCAAACTTTATACTTAGGAAAGTTGTAAGGGACAAATTTGGACATTTTGTATTAATCAAGGGATGCATACAGCAGGAAGAAATCACTCTCCTAAACATATATGCACCAAATGAGGGGCCTGAAAAACATTTAATATAATTGTTGACAAATCTAAAAAGTAATATCAATAACAACACAATAATTGTGGGAGACCTCAGCACGACATTGTCAATACTTGATAGATCAACTAGACTGAAACCTGACAAGAGAAATGGAGGAAAGAGGCCTAGTAGATATATATATAGGACACTCCAACCTCAAAAACCTGGATGCACATTCTTCTCTATTGTACATGGGACATTCTTCAGGATAGACTACATGCTAGCACATAAAACATACCTCCATAATATCAAGATGATAGAATTTTTGCAGGCTACCTTCACTGACCACAGGCCCTGAAATTATATGTGAACTACAAAAGGACACAGAAGAAAAACATTAATACCTGAAAGTTAAATAGCCTAATACTGAATAACCAGTGGGTCCAAGAGAAAATCAAAGAGGAAATCAAAACCTTCCTGGAAACAAATGACAATAGAGACACAAACTATCAAAACCTATGGGACACAGCAAAAGTCGTACTGAGAGGAAAATTTATAGCTTTGCAAGCACACATCAGATTGAAGAAGGAGCATTCCTGAATAGCTTAATGATGCAGCTCATAGAATTAGAAAGTGCAAAACAAAATGAACCAAAAATAGGGAGACGGAGGGAAATAACAAAGCTGCGAGCAGAAATCAATGAAATGGAAACCCAAAAAACAATCTGAAAGATCAACAAAAGCAGAAGTTGGTTCTTTGAAAAAAATAAACAAGATTGATAGACCACTGGCAAAACTAACAAAGAAAGAGAGAGAGAAACTTGATAACTCGTATTAGTAATGAAAAAGGAGAGATCATTACTGACATGACAGAGATTCAAAGGGTAATCAGAAACTACTTTGAGAAACTCTACGCCACTAAAAATGAGAACTTGAAAGAAATAGATAAATTCTTGGACTCTTATAATCTTCCATGGTTGAATGAAGATGACACCCCCATCACTATTGAGGAAATTAAGAGAGTAATCAAATGTCTGCCCCAAAACAAAAGCCCAGGCGCAGATGGATTCACTAATGAATTCTTTCAAACCTTAAAGAGGAATTACTATCAATCCTGGCAAAACTCTTTCATGAAATTGAAAAAACCGGAATACTTCCAAATAGCTTTAATGAAGCCAACATCACCTTGATACCTAAACCAGACAGGGATGCTACGAAAAAAGAAAATTACAGACCAATATCGCTGATAGATGCAGATGAAAAGAAGAAATACAAATGGCCAAAAGACACATGAAAAAGTGCTCCACATCACTAATCATGAGGGAGATGCAAATCAAAACAACTATGAGATACCCCCTCACACCACAGAGAATGGCACACATCACAAAGAATGAGAATAAACAGTGTTGGCGGGGATGTGAAGAGAAAAGAACTCTTATCCACTGCTGGTGGGAATGCCGCCTAGTTCAACCTTTATGGAAAGCAATATGGAGATTCCTCCAAAAACTGGAAATTGAGCTCCCATATGATCCAGCTATACCACTCCTAGGAATATACCCTAGGAACACAAAAATACTATACAAAAACCCCTTCCTTATACCTATATTCATTGCAGCACTATTTACCATAGCAAGACTCTGGAAACAACCAAGATGCCCTTCAACAGACGAATGGCTAAAGAAACTGTGGTACATATATACAATGGAATCTTATGCAGATGTCAGGAGAGATGAAGTCATGAAATTTTCCTGTACATGGATGTACACGGAATCTATTATGCTGAGTGAAATACGTCAGAGAGAGAGAGAGAGAGAGAAGAGAGAGAGAGAAGATGCAGAATGGTCCTCACTCATCTATGGGTTTTAAGAAAAATGAAAGACATTCTTGCAATAATAATTTTCAGACACAAAGAGAAAAGAGCTGGAAGTTCCCGCTCACCTCAGGAAGCTCACCACAAAGAGTGATGAGTTTAGTTAGAGAAATAACTACATTTTGATCTGTCCTTATAATGAAAATGTATGAGGGAAATGGAAAGCCTGTTTAGATTACAGGCGGGGGTCGGATGGGGAGTAGGGAGATTTGGGACATTGGTGATGGAAATGTTGCATTGGTGATGGGTGGTGCTCTTTACATGACTAAAACCCAAACACAATCATGTATGTAATAAAGGTGTTTAAATAAAATATAAAAAAAAACAACTTGATCTTTTCCTCCCAAAATGTTATTTACATCAAAATACAGCAGTCTTTTAAATATTTGTCTGATGAGCAGCACTCTAGGAAATTATAGCACTGTCAACTGTGGTGCCCAAAGCAAATCAAGCCAAACCAAAACCAAACCAAATCAAGAGAAAAATAAATAAATAAAAATACAATTTCCAAATTGTAATCTGCTGCTTAGAAATCTAGATGTTCTTGTTGTTGAAATTTTCTTTCCCTTCTAATTCAGCCAACCCTGCCTCCAGAAGCTATTCAACAAAGATCCCTCTCCTAGGAATCTACCGCGGTGCACTGAATGCCAAAATGTGGCATAACCTTTTTTCAGTGTTTCTGGATAGATTTTTTTTTTATTAAATAAATTTTTTATTGTCACCTAAGTACATTACAAATCTTTCACAGTAATATTTATGGTACATAGTGACAATGAATGAGGGGCATTCCCACCACCCTGTGTTGTTCTCCTTCACTCTCTTTCTCAGCATGCATCTCATATCTCTCTCCCTCACCCCCCAGAATACTAGTATAACTGGTCTCCACTTTATAGCTTGTTGTAGATTTGTTATCTATTCTGTTGTCATTGACTTTGGATTTGGTGTTCCAGTCTGATAATTTTTATTTTCACTACATGTTCATTGACCAGTCCTGGTATCATCCTTTTACTCCCTCAATTTATGAGGCTGAATGATTCAAGTTATGTGATTCTGTTGGAGATTAAAAGGATAAGAAAAAAAAGGAAGAAAATTTGGTAGCAGCTCCCAGAAAAAAAAGTCAACAAATAATAATCACATGAGTGAAAAAGAAATAAAAAAAGTGGAAGAAAAAGGTGAAGAAAAATAATATCAAAACAAACAAAAACATAACAAAACAAGAAAAAGAGGGAGTGCTGGTGTGGTCAGGGTTTGGTTGTTCCTCCATTTTTTTTTTGCATAGGCACAGTAAGTATTGGGGAAGAAAAGGGAATTCTGTGGCCTAAAATATTAAGGGTTTCTCCGCCCTTGAGACATACTGTCATGGGAACAACCACTGGCTCCATACATACATCAATACCACATCCCAAGGGTTTTATGTAGGTGCCAGAAAACTTTCCTCTCAGTTGTTAATGAGAAAATCAGGCCACTGTCGCTAGATATAGGCCATTAGGACAAGGTCTAGGATAGAGTCTTTACAGTTCTAGAGGTTCTGTTCCATCATAGTTGTTGTGTCAATCTTTTTGTTACTAGTTGCTCACTGTTTTTGCTCGAGTCCCTAAGTGCAAGCCCTAGGAATGGTTCCAAAGGTTCTGCTTAGTCTCTGTTGTCCAAGTTGGGCCTCTGTAATAAGAAATCTTGATTCTTGCAAGAGTCCTAGGCTACAGTTTAGGGTAGGTTTTTCCTTATTGGTCCCAAGGTAAGTTCTGCTCAGTCAAGGTTGTCAAAGTCAATTTTCTGTAGTTAGTGCTCTTGATTTTTGCACAGATCAAAGGATGATACATCTTCTGATTTCCACTTACTGTTAGGTCTTAGATCATGGTCTTAGATCAAGCTATCCTTTCCTCATTGTCCTTGTTGTCATATCAGAACTGGTACAATTTAGTGCCAGAGTGCTGTTAGAAATCTCCCAATGTATTTTAGCTCCTGGTGTTGTTGCGTGGGGCTGTATCAGTTCTGCATCTGAGATCTGGGTTGGGGTTGGACTAACACTGTCCAATCTCATGGAGACTGATTTATATCCACATGACACAGCCTTGTGTTATAAAGAGTGTGAGTTCTTATTCCTAGAAGATAAGATCTTGATTCTGTGTCTATGGTTCCCCCCCTTTCTTAATTAAATTTATTTAAAGAAAATGCATCACATAGTTGACATAACTGATCATAATACATTTGTTTCAGGAAGAACAAAAGCAAAGTTCTAAAAAAATATAACATTGAAAGAAAAACTAAAGAGATGGAAAAGAAAAGCAAGAAGAAAAAGTTTAGTAGCAAGTATATTTTTGAAAATTATTGAATCACCATTGAACTTACTAAAGCACTAGCAGAAGGTTTAGTAGTAAGCTCTTTTTTTTTTAAGGATAAGAGTTAAAGAAATACAGTAAAAATGGTGTGAGAGTGGCAGTTGTCATTTTTTGCACAGGAGTTGTATCTTGAGGGAAGAGAAACAAGTATATTTTTTTCTGAAGAAGGCACCATGGAATCCTATGTCACTTGAATCCAACAACCAGCCCAATTATTTAAGAATCCCCATCAGTTTATTATGCAGCTGTCAGGAGAGATGAAGTCATGAAAATTTCCTATACATGGATGTACATGAAATCTATTATGTTGAATGAAACAAGTAAGAGGGAGAGATAAAGACCCAGACTAGTCTCACTCATATATGGGCTCCAAGAAAAATGAAAGACATTCTTTCAACAATTCTCAGAGATAAAAGAGAGGAGGGCTGGAAGGTCCAGCTCAAGACATGAGGATCATCACAGAGTGACCTGTGCAGTTAGAGAAATAACTACATTGAGAACCACCATAACAAAGTGAATGAACGAGGGAAGTGGAAAGCCTGTCCAGAGTACAGGCGGGGGTGGGGTCGGGAGGAGGGAGATTTGGGACATTGGTGGTGGGAATGTTGCACTGGTGATGGGAGGTGCTCTTTACATGACTGAAACCCAACCACAATCAAGTTTGTAATCAAGGTGTTTAAATAAAGATATTAAAAAAAGAAAGGTCTACCATGATAATGATAGTTGGAACTGATCACTTTGCACAAGAACTGGGTGCTGAAAGGGGATAAAGTGATACATGTGGTAGCCTTTTATTAATAATTGTGCAAACCAAAGTGTCAGAGAGGAGAGGGGGGGAGGAAAGAAGGGAAAGAGAGAGAGAAAGATACAGAGAGAAGCAAAATGCAGGAAGTGGGGGGATGACGGGGAATGGGGAACACTGGTAGTGAGAAAGTTGCACTGACTGAAACACAACTGTGAACATTTCTGTAACCACAGTGCTTAAATGATCATTTAAAATAAAACCATGGGCTTGCTGAAAATGACCCCCCCAAAAAGGGAAGGGAATAAGTTTTTACTTAATGGAATAAAACATATCACTAGTATCTAAAATAGCTTGTTTACTTAGTGTAGTATCATAAACAACCTGTTTTATGGATCAGAAGGCATTAGTGAGAACCGAATAAACTCAACAAATAAATTTGACAACTTGACTACTAGGATAGTGGTAAAGTCTCAAATAGAATAAATTAGTTTATGCACCATCAAGGCAGATATTCCTTTGTTTTTAAATTTAAGGCCATTAAAAACAACATTGGACAAAAGAAAGCATACCAATGAAGAAGGTGTTATTCTGTATTATAGACAAGTTAGCCAACTGAGTTGTTGAACCTTGTATTGCTTTAGATCCAACAGTTCATAGCATCCTTACTTCTATAATTCAGCCTCAAAGTATTCCATACAGTTAGTGAGGTGAGTGATTTCTTTCCTGAAACCACATAGTTACTCTTTCCACTGAATTCCTGCTCTTCCTCTGTTTGGTTTCCCCTTTTTTACTGTGCCTATACAAAAGTGTATGGTGTCATATTGGATTGCTGGTGCTATTCTGGGTAAGGATGACAGGCTACATAGTCTCTGTGGGCTGGTTTTGATCTGAGCTTTTATCCCATGCAAGACGTTTTCTTGGCTTTTGTACCAAGCAGCACCAAAGCTGGTGAAGATAAAGAAAAATATGTATATATAAAAATAGAACAAATACATAAACTGAGTTAAAAAAAGGTATTTGAAAAAAACAAGTGATGGAGGAGGCTACCTGTATATTTAGGAATACACATCTTTTTGGCGGGGGGGGGGCACACCCGTTTGATGCTAAGGGGTTACTCCTGGCTAAGCGCTAAGAAATTGCCCCTGGCTTGGGGGGACTGTATGGGACACCAGGGGATCAAACCTTGGTCCTTCCTTGGCTAGTGCTTGCAAGGCAGACACCTTACTTCTAGTGCCACCTCACCAGCCCCAGAAATACACATCTTAAGATGCATTATTATAAAGATATTACAATATAGACCTCCCAATTAGGTCTTTTGAGATTATCTTGCAGAAAGTGAAAGTCAAGGCACTTTTTTTTTATCACAGACCTTGGTCTTGAGTTTGAGACATGATTTGTGGCATTAAGGAATCATGTAGTGTTCTTGAGCAGGGTTTTTTTTCTGAAGCTGAATCCTGTATCATGCAATAGTTCATGATTTGATGGGGGTGAGAAGGGTCACATAGCATGAGTCAGCAGGTGTGTTGGTTGTAGTTTCTTGCCGAGGCATGAGATGGGGGACCAAGTGAGTGTCTTTCATTGAAGATCTGGATGGTGATTTGTTGGGGCAGGAGATCAGTCTTGGTGCCTAACAAGTTAAAAACTGAGGGTAAAGAGGGTTAAATAAGGGAAAATAATGGATCCCGGTTGGGGGATGAAGGGTAGAAGGAATTCTGGGGTGGAGGAGGGGCAATATATAAGAGGGGCTATATTTATATAGGTGAATTGTTTATGATTTAGGCTTGGTAGTCAGAGAGAAGACCACTGTATAGCAAGTCATGCCCACATATAGACTGAATTTAGAGATCTATTTGAGTGTTATCCTCCAAATCTTGGGCATTCCATTTTCTTTTGTAGGAACAGTATAAAATTAAGAAAATTCCTGGATAATGGTTAAAAAGTATATTTGTCACGCTGGCGCATTTGCACCAGAGCACTTTGAAAATAAGTGCAAGTAAGAAAAGACACCCCTGCAGGGGGTCCACTATGCATAGGGGAGGAGTTTCTCTCCCACTCCATCCCCCCAGGGACCCAGGTACCAGGCCTGGCCCTGAAGGCCAGTTTGGCATGGGGCGTCTCAGTCCCCTGCACTAGTGGTCAGCAAGGAGGTCTTTGGGCTAGCTGTCCCGGTCAGCACCCCCGACATACCAATGAAAGAGGAACAGAGAAGTCCTGGCATGTGGGGTCTGCTGAGGCTGGCCCTAGCCTCTCCAGGGTGTATATGCATAGGGAAGGAGTTTCTCTCCCACTTCATCCCCCCCAGGGACCCAGTTACCAGGCCTGGCCCTGAAGGTCGGTCTGGCATGGGGGGTCTCAGTCCCCTACACTAGTGGTTGACACAGGGGGTCTTTGGGCTAGCTGTCCCGATCAATACCCCCAACATATCAATGGAAGAGGAACAGCAGTCTCTCTAGATAGATTTTAAACAACTCTTGGAATTTATTCAAACAGGTTGAGAATTTGAGGAGTTGCCTATGTGATTTTAGCTAGCTTTGAGCTTTCAAGTGAGCAATATATTGATAATGTTCAGCCTTCTTCCATTAACTCCTTCATTAAAATAGTTTCTTCTTTATTACTGCATTACTTTTTTTTTAAATTTATTTTGATCATAATGGCTTACATATCTTTCACAGTAGTATTTTAGCTACATAGTAACATTGAATCAGGGGAATATCCATCACCAAATTTGTCCTTCCCCCATCCCAGTTCCCTTTCTGCAACCCATATACCCCACCATTACCCCCCGCCCCCCGGGCTGCTAGCGTAGATGGTCCCCTCTTTGTCTAGCTTACTATTAGTGATCATATATCTATTTGGTCCTGGTACCCTCCCTTGTCTCCCCCTCTATTTAAGAGGTGGAGCTAGATAAATCGAGTTCTGTGGTTTTGTTTGAAGGAAAGAAAAGCAATAGAATGGGGTGCAAAATAAGAAAAAAAAAAGTCAAATATGCTGAAAATGGGCAGAGTCCTTCTAGAGGCTTTCAACCTCAGTTTGAGAGAGGACATAAAAAGGTAATTGAAGGGCCCGGAGAGATAGCACAGCGGCGTTTGCCTTGCAAGCAGCTGATCTAGGACCAAAGGTGGTTGGTTCGAATCCCGGTGTCCCATATGGTCCCCCGTGCCTGCCAGGAGCTATTTCTGAGCAGACAGCCAGGAGTAACCCCTGAGCAATGCCGGGTGTGACCCAAAAACCAAAAACCAAAAAAAAAAAAAAGGTAATTGAAACACCACAACAATACAGAAAAAAATATCAAATTATATATCCAGTGAGCACTACAGCAATAAAAATAAGCACCATACAATAGTCTCGGTTCTGAAATCAAGTCATGCCTGAGTGAAAAAAGAGAGAGAAAGATAAAATAAAATAAAATAAAATTAGAGACATCAACTCCAATATCTACACCAAAATAAAGACATCAAAAAAAGTCGATCAATCAATCTATCAATATATAGAAAAATGATTATTTTGTGCTTTTTTTCTCCCCCCCCCTGCATAGGCACATTAACTATTGGGAATATTATAGAGGTAATTCTCTTGGCCTAGGAGATACAGGGTTTCTTCACCCCTGAAGTATACTGTCATGGGATTAACTATAGACTCCTTGCATGATCATTTACTCTTCTCTCAGTGCTTTTGTGGTGTATGAAAGACTTCTGCTTTGTCTTGAATGGTGAAATCAGACCTCTGTATCTAGAGATCTTGGTGACTGTATTACTGCATTACTTTTAGTGGGCAATTTAATGCTTACTGAAATGACTCAGAACAATAGCCAGAAAGATAATAAAAACAAGGCATAAACAAGAAAGAAAGATTTTGAGAGTGAATAAAATAACCTTTCTCTTTTTTACTGAACTTGACTTAATCCAAAGACAAGTGTGTCATAAACTTCCTACTATAAAACAAAAATGAAGAACTTAAAAGAATTTGAATAATCATAATAGATGTTGTATAAATACACTATGCTTATGCATTTAAAGTAAAGATTAAATTTCAAATAATATCCAGAAGAGATTTACAATTAATATATATTTTGTGGTGACAAATTTGAATTTTCACATACCTGCAAGTTGCAAGCAAAATCCCAAAGTTTGCTTTTATAAACTGACATATGAATATTAATACAAAGCAACTACTGACAGTTGTTGACAGAAATAAAAATATAAAAATTGCCAAAGTAATCTAGAAAGCATGTATACTGTCCTACTTATTGGAGGGATAAATAATTTTATTCATCTATTGTTTTGTATCATACTGCCCAGAAAAGTTAAACACTTTGAGGTTATTTTGACTGCAACTCAAGAGAATGATTAATAAAAGCATTTAATTTATGTAAAAAATTACTTCTGGAAAAATATTTGAGGCAGACGGGGGACAGTAGCAAGAGATGTTGGGGACATTGATAGTGGGAAATATGCACTGGTGAAGGATAGGTATTGGATTATTGTATATCTAAAACTCAGCGATTCAATGAAAATTTTATTAATTAAAGCACAGTAATTAAAATGTACTTCTGTGCAATACTTTATTCTTGAAGCTATCAATAAGGGAAGTGTTACTGCATGTTTAAAACAAATAAAATGAAGAAGCCTAATTGACATCTAAGGCTCTATTACAATGCAAGGAACCCTTTTTTCTGAGAAAATTGACTTGCAACCTCTTTCGAATTTACTTGAGATTTCATAGTGGTTGGCAACTGTTGGACAAAGTCAGATCTTGTAGACATTCTATTGCCCCGAGTGTGGGCAAAGAGCCATAATAAGCTTCAGTGCAATCCCCAGGGGTGCATATATTAAGGAAAGAATAAGAGCCATGCTCCAACAAGGCTTACTTAAAATGCAAAGAGCAACAAGAGACTACATTTGGAGAAAGCTCAGTTCTTAGAAAAAAAAAAAGTAATACCAAATCTTGGTTAAACTTGCTTGCTCTTGAACTAATTAGCTTGGGATTGATTTCAGCATAAGAAGTTAGAATGTTGGGGCCGGGCGGTGGCGCTGGAGGTAAGGTGCCTGCCTTACCTGCGCTAGCCTAGGAGACGGACCGCGGTTCGATCCCCCGGCGTCCCATATGGTCCCCCAAGCCAGGAGCGACTTCTGAGCGCATAGCCAGGAGTAACCCCTGAGCGTTACCGGGTGTGGCCCAAAAACCAAAAAAAAAAAAAAAAAAAAAAAGAAGTTAGAATGTGTGTTAAGAGTGAATAAAAATATTCTTTTTCTTCTAGATACTACTCTGGTACTTCAGAACATAGTAAACAGAACATACTGGTTAGTAAACCTAACAAAACAAAAAATTGTGAAAAAACACCATGAGTGATTGAAAAGAGAACTTCTGAAATGAGTTAGACATGATGGAAGAAATATATTTCTTCTTTGGTGTTAGCCTCTTTGTAATAAGATATGGCCATATTTGTCATTAAAGGAAAATAAACACATCGGAATGGCTATACAGAACTTTTTTTTTTTACATTTTTTCTTTATTTAAGCACCATGATTATATATACATGATTGTAGTTGAGTTCCAGTCATAAAAAGAACACCCCCCTTCACCAGTGCAACCTTCCCATTACCAATGCCTTGTATTTCTCTCCTTCCCCAATCCCTGTCAGTATTCGAGACAGGC
Source organism: Suncus etruscus (assembly GCF_024139225.1). NCBI lineage: Eukaryota > Metazoa > Chordata > Mammalia > Eulipotyphla > Soricidae > Suncus > Suncus etruscus. Next base: position 39,062,876 of record NC_064859.1, on the reverse strand, counting down.
ATTCTAGTTCTTCACTCATTAACATTGTAAGGTAACATAGTTAACTAACATAGTTTAGTCATCTCTATAACTAAACTCACTATCCTGTGTGGTGAGCTTCACATTGAGAATCAATCCTTTCAGCCCTCATCTCCATACAGAATTTTGAAGAACAATATGTAATAGATTGCTACTATTTTTCTAGCTAGCATTGATCTGTTGCTGCATTCTTTCAAATATCTTTTATTTTATAAGATGGGAGATTTATTTATTTATTTTTATTATTTAAAAAATTAAAGACCAGTAGTTTACAAAGTTATCAATAGTTGAGTTTTTTAGGCATGTATTTCAACACAAATCCCACCACCAGTGTCAAGTCCTATCACTAATGGTCCCATATTCCATCATCTCCCACTTCCACTCCCTGACTGCAACCATAACAGGCACATTATAAAGTTTGTTGGTTTCAGCTTAGATCTTATGCTATCAATGTTGTTGAGTCTATGCTCTAGATATATCGGTATATCACTTTCTCACATCACCAAGATAACTGAAGACCTCACCACTGTTTTCCCATTTTCTCTTTTTTTCATCTTCTTTCTTCCTGCCTTGATTTCTTCTCTGTCCTTCTCCCTAAAATATAGGATCAAGGATAATGTAGGCATCCCTCTTATTACGTTACATTTCCTCATCGATTATTCCATATACAGCAAGGAAGTTAGATCATGCTGTTTTTCTTTTCTTCTTATTTCACTCAACATGATATCCTCTGGTTCTAATGTGGTTGCAGATTTCATCATTGCATGATTTCATAATTCCTTGCAGCTGAATAGTATTCCATTGTTTATATGTACCACATCTTCATAAATCATTTGTCTATGGATGGACACCTAGGCTGGTCACATATTGTAGTTACTGTACTCATTGCTACAATAAATAATAGTGTACATATATCCATTATAAGGGCTATTTTTAAGGCCTGAGAATAGATTCTCCAAAGTGGAATGCTGAGTCATTTCTAAGTTCTAAGCTCAATTCTAAGTTTACTCTCCATACCACTTGCTATGGGATTGAATCAGACAATATTCCTACAGCAGTGATGAGAGTTTTTTTTTTACCATATTCCCACCAATACAGATTATTTCTGTTTTTGATATGTGAAATTCTCTTTTCTTCTTCTTCTTCTTCTTCTTCTTCTTCTTCTTCTTCTTCTTCTTCTTCTTCTTCTTCTTCTTCTTCTTCTTCTTCTTCTTCTTCTTCTTCTTCTTCTTCTTCTCCTTTTCTTCTTTCTTCTTCTTGTTCTTCTTTTCTTGTTCTTGTTCTTGTTCTTCTTCTTGTTCTTGTTCTTCTTGTTCTTGTTCTTCTTGTTCTTGTTCTTCTTGTTCTTGTTCTTCTTCTTGTTCTTGTTCTTCTTCTCCTCCTCCTCCTCCTCCTCCACCTCCTTTTCTTCTTCTCATCTTCTCCTCCTCCTCTTCTTCTTTTTTTGGGGTCATATCTGGCAGCGCTCAGTGTTTACTCCTGGTTCTACACTTGAAAATCGCTCCTGGAGACCCCCAGCTAACATCATGTACAAAGGTAAAATCCAACTGGATTAAAGACCTTGATATAAAACCTGATACCATACAACACGTAGGAAAAACACTCCATGACATCAAGACTAAAGGCATCTTCAAGGAGGAATCTGCACTTTCCAAACAAGTGAAAGCAGAAATTAACAGATTCAAATATATTAAGCTGAGAAGCATCTGCATCTCAAAGGAAATAGTGCCCAGGATACAAGAGCCACCCACTGAGTGGGAGAAACTATTCACCCAATACCCATCAGATAAGTGTTCTTGATGATGTGTTCATTTCATTGAATTTTTTTTCATTATATCCCACTACTGGCTTCAGGCCTAGAGTGTAGTTTGTGATAAATCTGCTGTAAATATTAAGGATGCTTCTTTCTATACATTTTTCTTATTTGTCTTTCTTCATTCAACTTACCATCTCTATCTATGGTTTTCATTATTGTGATTAGGATGTGACTTGGGATGCTTTTATTTGGATATCTTTTATTTTATTTATATATTTTATTTTATTGAAACCAATGTGATTTACAAAGTCCTTCATAGTTTGATTTCAGACTTACAATGGATTAAGGCCAATCCCTCCACCAATGTTTCCAGAGTGCATCCTATACCATTGCCCTTTGCCCCTGCCCCCAGGCCCATTTCAAATTTAGATTGTTATAGTTTGAGTCTCTTGATTCTACTGTTGTTGACTTTGGCTTGGATATTTAGTTTCACCAATGCACACTGGGCCACTGGCCTCCATCCTTTCTTTTTCTTCTTAATTTTATAAAAAAATGCAGAAATATGATATAAAACAATATAATCCATGTCCCGAGGTTCTTTGAAAAAGATAGGAGTCCATATCTAAAAGATAAAAAGGATGGCAGTTTTTTTTTTTTTTTTGGCATAGGCACAGCAAACGTTGGGGCAAATAAAAAGAAAAAAAATCTGGGCCTAAAACCAGGGTGTTCCTACCCATGAAGCATCCTGCCATAATTCCAACTATAGGCTCTGGGCATACTAAATTGTCTAACCCCAGAGTCTTTCTTCATTGTCTCAGGAAAAGTTCTCCTCAATCAGGCTTCAATAATTAGAGATCTTAGTTTTTGCACAGACCAATGTTGAAATAATGGTGTCAAGAGTATCTTCTGGTTTCATCTCATCTTTGGGTGGTATAACAGGGTAACCTACCCTGAAAGCAAGTTATTCCAGTTTCCAAGTCATCAGGGTATTATATAAACCCACGCTGGAGAAAATTGGTGCCAGGGCAGTATTAGGGACTTCCCAGGTAGAAGTTTGATTCCTGGATCTGGTGCAGAAAACCATGCCAGTTTCAAAGATAGGATCTAAGGTTCAGGCGTAAGTGGTTGATGTCCAATTGACTAAAGCCTAAGTCAAGTCACTATAACAAATGTTCAGAGTGAAAGGCCCCCCCATGCAATAAAAAATATAAGGGTTCCTTTGCCTATTAGATAAGAACTTTTTTCCATACGTAAGACTTTTTCCATTTTAATGTGCCTATGCAAAAGGAACCATAGAATACTACTGTTGCATATAAGGGTCAAAATATCAAGCTATACAATCTCTATACCCTTGTTCTAACATAAACTCAGACCCCCAGAGACTCTCATTTACTAGAATTTCCTACTAAGAAAATCCAAAAAAAAAAAAAGAGGAGAGGAAAACTACCTCTACATAAGCAAATAGACAATACAAATTATAACTATTAAGGAAATACACCTGAAGAAATATACAAAGGAAATATAATATAGCCCATTTAAGTCTTTTGAAATAATTTGTTTAAGGGATAAAATCTGGAGCACAGCTTTAGCCTGCCATATAGTTTTATGGAGTCTGAAAAATGTTTGCAGCAGTCACGAACCAGGAAATATCCTCAAGCAGAAGGTCTCTGAAAAGCCAAATGCAGTAGGAAGCAAAAGTCCACAGCAAAGCGAAGTGGTGAAAAAAGGGGTCTCCAAGTCAATCAGGAGCAGTGGCGGTGGTAGCTTATTCCTGGGCCAAGGCAAGACAGACAGGGAGGTTGTCCTTTGCTTTGGAAGCTGGATTGGTTCAGGTTGGGATGGGGATTGGGGTGGACGTTCTGGTTGCTGAGGAGTTAAGAACTGAGGATAAAAAGGGTTAAATAGGGAGAAATAACAGATAAGGGTTGGGAGAGAGAAAGGATAGAAAAGGATTTGTAAATTAGTAAGCAGGAGATGGGGAGGAAGGGTTATATATAACAGTGAGAAACAGATATATAACATAGATATTATTACAATAGAGACAGACATTAAACAGATATAGAGGTGGCCACCATACAGAGGCTCACAAAAACACATAGACAATGAAGATAGATCTATAAGTTGCAGTTGAAAAACTGACCCAGGTGGAATGAGTCAGAGCGCTTAAAAATATAAAGCTGGCAGGTCAGTTGGAACGGTTTTTTAATTCTTACACAAATCATCATTGGTGAGAGTTAACTTTGCGGCAAAAAGCCTTCCTGGGTTAGATTGTGAATAGGACATTCTTAAAACAATCATAATTTTTTGGGCCCGGAGAGATAGCACAGCGGTGTTTGCCTTGCAAGCAGCCGATCCAGGACCTAAGGTGGTTGATTCGAATCCCGGTGTCCCATATGGTCCCCCGTGCCTACTAGGAGCTATTTCTGAGCAGACAGCCAGGAGTAACCCCTGAGCACCACCGGGTGTGGCCAAAAACCAAAAACCAAAACCAAAATAAAAAACAATAATAATTTTCAAGTGTAGAATATTAATAATGAGCTCTGTAAAAGGTTCTACACCATAAAGTATCGTCAATGTATCTTGAGCATCCTGCTTCCTTTCATGAAAGCAAATGGAAAACATGGGTAGGTTTATTTTAGCTGGTACTCTTTGGATGTCGAGGATGTGTGTACAAGCACTTTCCTGCTCTGGGAACTTCTCAGCAATGATATCTTTGACGGTTGCCTCTTTATAGGGGGTTTCTTTCTGCCTCTATGGGATTCTGATGATTCTTATTTTTTCTTATTGAATCTATCCCAAATTCTCTTGTCATCTGTTTGCTTATTTTAAGTTTTTTTCTGTCTTCATTTTTTTTTTATTTAAAGTTCTTTCCAGCTTTAAATGCATGAAGGTGTTATGCAGCTCATCTTCCAACTCATTGATTCTGTCCTCAGCAGTTATTACTCTGCTAATGAGGCCTTCCAGTGAGTTTTTCACTTCATTTACCAAGTTTTTTTCAGTCCTGCTATTTATATTGGAAAGTTTCATATTTCTTTTTTAAATTAATATCTTTATTTCAACATCTTGGTTACAAACATAATTGTGGTTGGGTTTCAGTCATGTAAAGAACACCCCCCTTCATCAGTGCAACATTCCCATCACCAATGTCCCATATCCCTCAACCCCACCCCAGCCTGTATTCTAGACAGGTTTTCTACTTCCCTCATTCATATTTCTATTCTCATATCCACTTGACTCTTATTGGCTGTCTATTCTATGGTTTCTTTGAGTTCTTTGAATATCCTTCACATTTTGACTCTAAAATTCTTATCAGAGAGACTATGTAGACAGCTGATACTTGTTGGGTCTTTAGAACTACCATCTTTGTTCACTAAGTGTTGTGGTATGTTGTATTGCTTTTATGCTGTGACCTTGGCAGTTGGTAGTGTTTTCATGTGTTGTGGTGGGGCCTCTTGACAAAAGAAATGTGCATTTGTAGAGTGAAGATCTTTCTTGGGCTCACTAACCTGAATTAAAAAAGAATCATTTGATTAAAAAAGTCTCCCAGTACTATTTGCCAGCTCTGTCTGTCTCCAGGACAGGCTCTTTTCTTGGTCTGCTTCTACTGCTGCCATCTTTGGCCAATTCTATCTTACAGCCATGCTCTTATCTGGGTGCACTAACTTGCTCTGATTCTTGTGCCAGATTCTAGCCAAATTTTTCTGCCGTTGGAACTTCTGTGACAGTCTGGAATAATTATAGATCCTGGAGTGGGTGTTTGACCATGTCCCCTTGATTCTGACTGCAAGGACTTCCTAGCTCTGATCAGTAGTAGCAGCAGTAATAATGAACTCTGGAGATATGCTTTCTTTAAAAGCCTGCCTCACATTCCTGCCACTCATCCCATAAAGCTCACTTACACCTGACCTGTGCCCAGCTTCCTCACAGCTACCCTTGTTTTTTATTTATTTATTTTTGTTATTACTACATTATGTATCCTGGATATCAAGCCTTTATTTAAAGTGTTGAGTGCAAATATTTTTTCCATTCAGCTAGCCACGTTTTAGGTTTTACTAAAACTAAAAGGCATGTTCCTTTTGCCAAGCAGAAACTATCAAGTTTGATGTAGTACTGTTGATTTTATTTTGATTTTGTTTCCTTTGACAGTGGTAACAAATCACTAAAAACAGATTTGAGATCCAAATCTTGGAATGTTCTGCCTATATTTTCCTCAATGTATTTTATAGTTTCTCATTGAATTTTTCTTTATTTTATTTAATTTTATTTTGGGGTAGGTTAGGACTTCTCATTGAATTTTTATGTATTTGTTCTTGTTTGTATTGAGTTTTGTGTAAGTTGTGAAATAGAATTGATTTTTAATTTCATATATGTGGTTATAAAAGATTAACTGCTCCTATGTATGGAATTTTGTCCTTGCATATTTTATTCTGAACCATTGATCAAAGAGCCTATCTTTATTTCAGTACCAGGTAGTTTCCAATAACCATCATTTTATAAAACAGTTTCAAATTAATTAATGGACTACTTCTACCTTTCTTATTTTTCAATCTGAATTAGGCTATTCTTGGTCTCTTTTGATGCAGCAAACTTGCTTATTGACTTTTATAAGTTTTTGAATATCTATATAAGTTTTGAATATTATGGGCTTTTTCTGATATTTTCACTTTCAGTTGTACGTCTGGTGTATCCATAATTTTTATGGCTTGATTTACATCTCTTTTAAGAATAGACTGAGTCTATGGAGCTGGCCTAATGCAGATGTGGAAACTCCATTTATGGGTATGGTGTTGGCTGCCAGGCTTCCAGAAGTAGAAAAAGGGAGAGGGTGCCTGTATTCATTCCAAAAAAAGTACTGATGATATCAGCCCAAATAACTAGCATATCTGGAGTTTTGGTCAAATTGTGTTTTTCAGCAGAGAGCTGTACATGAGTGGTGAAGTAGGGCTAATGGTAAAGTTGTGACTCATGGGTCTAAAAGTGTTCTCCATCTATGGTTAATATCTACTCTCATGACATTACAGTCTGAGAAGTTACTTTCACAATTTCTTTTTTTTTTCTTTTCTTTTCTTTTTTTTTTTTTTTTTGGTTTTTGGGTCACACCCGGCAGTGCTCAGGGGTTACTCCTGGCTCTATGCTCAGAAATCGCTCCTGGCAGGCTCAGGGGACCATATAGGATGCCGGGATTTGACCCACTGACCTTCTGCATGCAAAACAAATGCTTTACCTCCATGCTATCTCTCTGGCCCCAGTTTCTATATTTGTAAATTTCTATCTGTTTGTGTGCCCTAATATATGATCTATATTGAAGAATGCTCCATGTGCATCAGAGAATAATATATATTCTTATTTTGGGGGGGATAAAGTGCCCTGTATATGGCCAAAAATCCCCGTACTTTCAGCTACTTATTTGTCTTTACTTATATTCTTTCTGGTTGATCTGTCTAGTGGTGAATGTGGAGTGTTGAAATTTCCCACTAGTATTGTGTTTTCATTTATGTCTTTAGTTTTTTTTTAGTAGGTTTATGAACTTTGCAGGGCCTTCATTTGGTTCATAAATGTTGATGATAGCTTTCTTAACTTATTGTTACCATAACCAACAGGTAGTCCAATATGTATCTAATTACTTTCTTTAAAGCAAATGCTATGTAGGGCACTTGCCCTGCATGCGACCAATCCAGATTTGATACCTGGTATCCCATATGGTCCCCAAGCGCTGCCAGGAGTGATTTTTGAGAGCACAGGCAATAGTAATCCTCTGAGCTTACTTTTTTTTGGGGGGGGGGCATACTCAGAAGTGATCAATGGCTACTCCTGGCTCTGGATTCAGGATTTACTCAGGGGTCCAAAGATTGAATCCTGTTGCCACATATAAGGCAAGTACTCAGCCACTGTACTTTCACTATGACCCCAATAAGTTGTTTTTTATAGGCGACCTTTCAGTAATTTTTGCAGAATTGCTTTATTTTCCACAAATCCCGCCAGTTCCTGTTTGTCTGAAAACTTCTTATCTCTGTCTAAAACCTAAATGATAGCTTAGCAAAGTAGTGGACATTAGGTTGGCATATATATTTTTATTCAATATTTTGAGTATGTCATTCTTCTCCTTACTTATAGAAAGCATTTGGAATATTTGTTGTGGTTGTTGTTTTCCTTATATCTGAGGGTTTTTCTCTCTTGTTGCGTTATGTAGTCTGTTTTTGTCTCTTGATTTTACTACTTTGATTACTATGCATCTTGGCATTCTTTTGTTTGAGTTTATTTTGTTTGGTCCCCTTTGGACCTCTTGAATCTGTGCAGTGCCTTTTTAGAATATTTTTATTTAAACACCATGGTTACAAGTTTCTTCATATTATAGTTATTTTTACACAGATAAAGTTGTTCATGATTGAGTTAGTCATACAATGTACAACACCCTTCACCAGTGTGCATTTCCAGCCACCAATGTCAACAATATTCATCTCAAATCCCTGTTACTCTCTTCCCACTCACCCACCATCTTCCCCTCTTGCTTTTCGGTCAGGCATTTTTTTTTTTTTTTGGTTTTTGGGTCACACCCGGTAACGCTCAGGGGTTACTCCTGGCTATGCGCTCAGAAGTTGCTCCTGGCTTGGGGGACCATATGGGACACCGGGGGATCGAACCACGGTCCGTCCAAGGCTAGCGCTGGTAAGGCAGGCACCTTACCTTTAGCGCCACCGCCCGGCCCCTCGGTCAGGCATTTTACTTCACTCTTCTTTTTTTGACACTGTGGTTTGCACTATTGTTAAGGAAGGGGTACCATGCATGTCACTTTATTTCCTTTCAGCTCCCAGTTCTTGTCCAAAATGATCAGTTCTATCACTTTTACAGTATCTTGAATCTAATTGCACTCTGTGCTCTTTGTGGCAAGCTTCCTAACATGGACTGGTCCTCCTAATCCTCATCTCTATTGTCTTTGAATATCATACCCATATTCTATTTTCCTTATATTCCACAGATGAGTGAGATTAGTTTATGTTTATTTCTCTCCCTCTGACTCATTTCACTCAGCATACTAGTCTCAATGTCCATCCATGTATAGGCAAATTTCATGACTTAATTTTTCCTAGTGCCTGCATAGCACTCCATTGTATAGATGTACCACAGTTTCTTTAGCCACTTATCTGTTGCCAGGCACCTGGGTTGCTTACAGATTCTGGCTATTGTAAATAGTACAGCAATAAACATAGGAGGCAGAGAGCATTTTTGCAGAATGTAACAACAACAACAGCAACAACAACAACAACAACAAAGAAGAAATGCTAAATGGCTTTCTTTCTTTCTTTCTTTCTTTCTTTCTTTCTTTCTTTCTTTTCTTTTCTTCTTCTTTCTTTCTTTCTTTCTTTCTTTCTTTCTTTTTTCTTTCTTTCTTTTTCTTTCTTTCTTTTTCTTTCTTTTCTTTCTTTCTTTCTTTCTTTCTTTCTTTCTTCTTTCTTCTTCTTTCTTTCTTTCTTTCTTCTTCTTCTTTCTTTCTTTCTTTCTTTCTTTCTTTCTTTCTTCTTCCTTCCTTCCTTCCTTCCTTCCTTCCTTCTTCCTTCCTTCCTTCCTTCCTTCCTTCCTTCCTTCCTTCCTTCCTCCTTCCTTCCTTCCTACCTTCCTTCCTTCCTTCCTTCCTCCTTCCTTCCTTCCTTCTTCTTTCTTCTTCCTTCTTCCTTCTTCTTTCTTTCTTTCTTTCTTTTTTCTTTCTTTCTTTCTTTTTCTTTCTTTCTTTCTTTCTTTTTCTTTCTTTCCTTCCTTTCTTTTTCCTTTCTTCCTTTTTTCTTTTCTTTTCTTTTCTCTCTTTCATAAGCACATTCTTTTATTTTTTTTCCTTTTAGACAATGATTTTTAATATTATTACTGAAGGGGTATCATAGATATCATTTTTACTCCTTTTAGTACCCAGTTCTTTTTATCATTTTTTAAAAAATAAATTCTTTTAATGAATCACTGTGAGATACATAGTTCCAAAGTTATACCTGATTGAGTTTCTTTCAGTCATAGAATTTCAGTCATATAGTAAGGCACCCTTCACTAATGATCATTTCCCACCATCAATGTTCCAGTTTTTCTTCTACCTTCCCACTTTCAGTATCCCCTGCCTGCTTCCATGGCAGACATTTTTTCCTCTCTCTCAGTTCCTTTTTCTTCCTCTTAGACACTGTGGTTTGGAATATTGCTACTGAAGGGGTATCATGCACAATACTTAATGTCCTTTAACCACCAACCACCTAGTTCTTGTGCAGAGTGATTATTTCCAACTATCATTGTCATAATGTTTTTTTTTTCTGCACTAACTGAACTCCCCATTATTTGTGACAAGCTTCCTACCACGAACTGGTCCTCCTGGCCCTTATAACTATTTTCTTTGCATATTATTATATCCCAACTTATTTTTACACCCCACAAATGAGTGCAATCTTTCTACATCTATTCTTCTTCTTCTGACTCATTATTTTCAGCATAATTCTCTCCATATGCACCCATGTATAAGAAAATCTCATGACTTTATTTTTCCTAACAGCTGAGTCCACTGTATAAATGTATCATGGCTTCTTTATTCACTTATCTATTCTTGAGTACTTGGGTCTTTTTCAGTCTTGGGTTGTTTCTAGACTATTGAAAATAGTGCTGTGATGGACATAGAAATACAGAGGGCTTTTCTGCATTGGGTATATTCCTATGGGCTGTATTCCTGGGTCATATGGGAGCTCAATAATTACCTTTTTGAGGAATATTCATATAATTTTCCAATAAATACTAGACCAGTATATATCTTCCCCTGCAGAAGAGACTCCCTTTCTCCCTGCATCCATTCTAGCATTGGTTGTTATTGCTCTTTTTGATGTGTGTCAGTCTCTATGGTGTGAGATGAAATATCATTGTATCTCCCTTATGATTAGTGATGTGGAGCACTTTTTCATATACTTTTGCCTGTATTTCTGTATTTATTTTTAACCTTAAATGTTATATTATTGAGAAAGGTAATTATATCATAAGTAATTTACTTTTTAGTATAGGAATGCCACCTAAAATACAGGACAACCAGTAAATTTGAATTTTTTATCATGGCATATTTTAGTATAATTGTGATTTAAGTGTTAGTATGCCCCAAATGTTATATAAAGTATAATTACACTAAAAGATTTAATGTTTGAAATTCAAGTTTAGTTGGATAACCTATTTTTGTATTTTTGTATTCTGGTATACATGAGCTGATGAATTTATATTTTGAGTAGGATAGGGATAAAGAAAGTATAAGGTAAAAGAGTTCTGGATGAAATATAGATTAAAAAACTGGGTAATATACAGTAAGAAAGAAGAAAAACTAAAGACAGATACTAAACTGGTTTTGACTATCATTATTATCCCCTGTAACTTAAAGTTCTGGTGTGAGGATAGTACCCTATCTCTTCTTTTAAATGTACCAATTTTCTTAAAGAATTCTTAAAGGTCCGTTGCAAGCATAGCATTCTGTTGCCTTGGCTGAACAAATCAAGCAGAGAAATCACTGGATACCTTGAAGCTTTATAATCTTGTTTCACAACCTCTAGGTTGCATGATTCTTGACTTCAGTGAAGCTGGGCACAATTTCAATACACATCTATGGAGACCATGTTACAACAACAACAACAACAACAACAACAACAACAAAAAACCAATGTAGCTTTGAAGAAAAAAAAAAACAAGTCAATAGTCTTGGAAACTGTTCTGGGAGCCCCTCCCAGGGAGTAATAACTTAGCAGAGGAGCCAGAGCGATATCACAGCGGTAGGGCGTTTGCTTTGCATGCTGCTGATCCAGGACGGACCTTGGTTCGGTCTGGAGCATCCCATATCGTTTCCCTAGACAGGAGCAATTTCTGAGCTCATAGACTCATAGCCAAGAGTAACCCCTTAGCATCACCGGGTGTGGGCCGAAAAGCAAAAAAAAAAAAAAAAAAAAAAAAAAAAAAAAAGGCAAAAAAAGACCTTGGCAGAAGGTGTGTGCCCACTCGTAAAAACATACATTTCAGTTACATTCTTTCTCCTCTCTCTTTCTCACACACATTTATTTCTTTTTTATTTTTAATAATTTTTATTATGACCAAAGTGAATTACAAATATTTCACAGTAATATTTAAGGTACATAGTGACAATGAATCAGGGCCATTTCCCCCACCAGTGTTGTCCTCCCTCCACCCCTGCTCCCAGCACGCATTCCATTATTTCCCTCATTTGTCCCCCCAGACTGCTAGTATAACTGCTCCCATCACACACATTGCTTAAAATTTTTATTTATTTAAACGCCATGGTTAGAAGTTTGTTCATAATACGTACATTGTTTTTTTTTTCTCCACAGATAAAATTGTTCAGGATTGAGTTAGTAATACAATGTACAACAACCTCATGGTGCATTTCCCACCACCAATGTCAACAGGTTTCCCTCTCACCCTCCCTAAAGCCCTCTTCCCTCCCACTCACCCTCCACCACCTGCTTTCTGAGGCAGGCATTTGAATTCACTTTTTCTTTCCTTTCTTTTTTGACATTGTGGTTTGCACTACTGTGAATGAAGGGATGCCATACATGCCACTTTTATAGTAAACCCTTCTCTACTCTAACTGCATTTTCTGCACTTTCTGTCAAGCTTCCTAGCATGGGCTGGCCCTCCTAATCTTCATCTTTGTAGACAGGACATCGTAACAACTACTTGACTAAAAATGTGAAGGACCTATACAAAGAAAACTATAAAACTCTGCTCCAAGAAATAAGAGAGGACACGTGGAAATGGAAACGCATACCCTGCTCATGGATTGGCAGGATTAACATCATCAAAATGGCAATACTCCCCAAGGCATTATACAGATTTAATGCTATCCCTCTAAAGATACCCATGACATTCTTCAAAGAAGTGGATCAGGCACTTTTGAAATTCTTTTGGAACAATAAACACCCTAGAATAGCTAAAGCAATCATTGGGAAAAAGAATATGGGAGGAATAACTTTCCCCAATTTTAAACTTTACTACAAAGCAATAGTTATCAAAACAGCATGGTATTGGAATAAGGACAGGCCCTCAGATCAGTGGAATAGGCTTGAACACTCAGAAAATGGTCCCGAGACATACAATCACCTAATTTTTGATAAAGGAGCAGGAAATCCTAAATGGAGCAAGGAAAGCCTCTTCAACAAGTGGTGTTGGCACAACTGGATAGCCACTTGCAAAAAATTGAACTTAGACCCCCAGCTAACATCATGTATGAAGGTAAAATCCAAATGGATTAAAGACCTCGATATCAGCCCCAAAACCATAAGATATATTGAACAACACATAGGCAAAACACTCCGGGACATTGAGACTACAGGCATCTTCAAGGAGGAAACTGCACTCTCCAAGCAAGTGAAAGCAGAGATTAACAGATGGGAATATATTAAGCTGAGAAGCTTCTGCACCTCAAAGGAAATAGTGCCCAGGATACAAGAGCCACCCACTGAGTGGGAGAAACTATTCACCCAATACCCATCAGATAAGGGGCTAATCTCCAAATTATACAAGGCACTGACAGAACTTTACAAGAAAAAAACATCTTATCCCGTCAAAAAATGGGGAGAAGAAATGAACAGACATTTTGACAAAGAAGAAATACAAATGGCCAAAAGACACATGAAAAAATGCTCCACATCACTAATCATCAGGGAGATGCAAATCAAAACAACGATGAGATACCACCTCACACCCCAGAGAATGGCACACATCACAAAGAATGAGAATAAACAGTGTTGGCGGGGATGTGGAGAGAAAGGAACTCTTATCCACTGCTGGTGGGAATGCTGTCTAGTTCAACCTTTATGGAAAGCGATATGGAGATTCCTCCAAAAACTGGAAATCGAGCTCCCATATGATCCAGCTATACCACTCCTAGGAATATACCCTAGGAACATAAAAATACAATACAAAAACCCCTTCCTTACACCTATATTCATTGCAGCACTATTTACCATAGCAAGACTGGAAACAACCAAGATGCCCTTCAACAGACGAATGGCTAAAGAAACTGTGGTACATATACACAATGGAATATTATGCAGCTGTCAGGAGAGATGAAGTCATGAAATTTTCCTGTACATGGATGTACACGGAATCTATTATTCTGAGTGAAATAAGTCAGAGAGAGAGAGAGAGAAAAACGCAGAATGGTCTCACTCATCTATGGGTTTTAAGAAAAATGAAAGACATTCTTTTTTTTTTTTTTTTTTTGGTTTTGGGCCACACCTGGCGGTGCTCAGGGGTTACTCCTGGCTGTCTGCTCAGAAATAGCTCCTGGCAGGCACGGGGGACCATATGGGGCACCGGGATTCGAACCAACCATCTTTGGTCCTGGATCGGCTGCTTGCAAGGCAAACGCCACTGTGCTATCTCTCCGGGCCCCTAGACATTCTTGCAATAATAATTTTCAGACACAAAAGAGAAAAGAGCTGGAAGTTCCAGCTCACCACAGGGAGCTCACCACAAGGAGGGATGAGTTTAGTTAGAGAAATAACTACATTTTGAACTGTCCTAATAATGAGAATGTATGAGGGAAATGGATAGCCTGTTTAGAGTACAGGCGGGGGTCGGGTGGGGAGAAGGGAGACTTGGGACATTGGTGGTGGGAATGTTGCACTGGTGATGGGGGGTGTTCTTTACATGACTGAAACCCAAACACAATCATGTATGTAATCAAGATGTTTAAATAAAAAAAAGTTTTGCCTTAATTGCTAACTATAAATTTATGTGTGTAAAAGAAAAACAACAAACAGCAAATTTACCTTCATTTTCATTATTTTTCTATTGTTGTCTTTTTTTTCTTTTACCAACACTCTGCTGACTCATATCCTGGTTTATCTCAACTTGCACATGTTTTCAGAATTTTTAATTATCAGTATTTTCTTAGTTATTTCTCCCCTGCTGTTTATTCAATAACTCTTGTTTACAAATAGCCTTCCCTTTCTCAACTCATCATTTCTTATTTCTCTAGACCTTTATTGCTCATTTATCACAGAACTTTTGTAAAGTTTTGTTGCAAATTCTCGAACATATTGCCCCAATTCAAGGAAACACTTCAATGATAGGCATGGAATGACTCAGTCATGAGTGTGAAAGGGGGATGAGTGATGATCTCTTGGGTTCATTCCACCACTGTCAGGATGCTATAATTTTATGAACAGATACTTTTGGGATTAATGAATCAGGTAAACTTTTTAGTGTATTTTTTTCAAATATTATAGTTTGCAATTAAGATATGCTGAGCAGAAAATTGAACATAAAAATTCCAAGTCATAAAAATTAGAGACTATTTTTCAGAGAGGACATAGGTCAATGTTGTCAGGTGGTAAGTCATTCGCATTAGCTTTGAGAGATTAATTCTCAAAAATAAGAGTAATTTGCTTCTCTTTGGAGAGAGAAGGGATTCACTCTTAATGCAGTAAGACTCTGTTTCACTTTTCCCACCTGTGAGGCAAGTTTAAACCCTTCTAGGTGAGGTAGAGATCACTGATATCTTTATCATGACCTCCCTTTGATTTCTATGGTGAAGGCTTTTTTTCAGAGTGAAATAATTGCTGCTTCTGTGGAACCATTGAAAAGGTAGGCTGGAAAGTTGTCTGTCACAATGATAAGTAAAAACTAAAAAAAAAAAACTGAAGCAAAAACTAAACTACTTTTAATATAATTTTTAGTATAACCAATGTGAATTACAAGTCTTTTACCTTATATTTAAGGTACATAGTGACAGTGAATTAGGGTTATTCCCACCACCAGTGTTGTTCTAACTCCACCCCTGTTCCCAATATGCATCTGATACCTCCTCCCTTTGCTCCCTGGACTGCTAGTGTAACATGGGTCCCCTTTGTGTATATCTTGTTGTAGATTGGGGATCTTGATTCTATTGCCATTGACTTTGGTTTTGGTGTTTAGGTCAGATTATTTTTTATTTCCACTCAATGTTCAAACGACTGTTTTGTTCCTGGTGTCATCCACTTTCCCCCCTCAATTTATGAGGTAGAACAAGATGATTCAAGATGATGTGGTTTTGCTGGAAACAAACAAACAAACAAACAAAAACAGAAGGCTGAGGGGGAACCCGTCTACATGCTAGAAATATCCATTTAAAAGAAGAGAGGGAGAAAAACAAAAACAAAACAAAAAAAAAACAAAACCCACAAGCAATGGCACAAAACACAACAGTAACAAGAAAAGAACAACAAAACAACAATAACAAGAAAGAAAAAGGAAAGGGATAGAAAAAAAGAAAAGGAGGACTAGTGTGGCAAGGTTTTTTTTTTCATTTTTCTTTTCTTTCTTTTTTTGGCATAGGCACAGTAATTGGGGATATTAGGAAGGAAATTCCCTTGGTCTAAGAGATACAGGGTTTCTCCACTCCTGAATCATACTGTCATGGGAACAACTACAGACTATGGACATGCTCATTATTGAACCCAAGGTCTTTTTACGATGCCAGGAAACGTTTTGCTCAGTTGTTGCTACAGAATCAGTCCTCTGTAATTAGAGATCTTGGTATTTGCACAGATTATAGAACGAAGTCTAGGATAGAGTTTTTCTTTGTGGTTCTAGAAATTCTGTTTTAGTCCGTCTTCTGTAATTAGTGATTTTGGTTTTAGCAGATCCTAGAATGAAGCCTATTATAGAGCCTTACCTAATGGATCAGAACTTAGGGGACTAGAGGATAGAGTTCTGTGTGTGTGTGTGAAATAATATATAAGAAAATGTAGAAATAATATATAAGAAGGGCTATATACAATTTAGGCATGGATTGTTTACATTATAGATTGGGCAGACAGAGAATTCTACTATAATACAAACTCATGCCCACTTATAGACAGACAGAGATCTGTTCATAAGTTGTTGCTGGAGGTCTGACCCTCATAGGATGGGTCTGAGTACTAAGAAATGATTGATTTAAGAAAAAATATATAATTTGGTGTGAGAATGTTGCACTGGTGAAGAGGGTAGTTCTTTTTATGAAACCCAATCACAAACATGTTTTTAATAATGGTATTTAAATAAAGATATTATTAAAAATTAATTAGCTAAGGCACAGAGGGGACCACTCATTCTAGCAGCCCCAGGAATGAGGGAGGACAATATGGAGGGCAGGACGGGAACAGAGGTGGAGGGAGGACAATTTGGTGATGGAAATTCCCCTGATTTTATGTTAATATGTACCTAAAATATCATTGTCAACGATATGTAAGCCACTATGATTAAAATAAAGATTATATTAAAAATAAAAAACAAAAAAAATTAATTAGCTAAAATATAGGTTAGGAGAGAAAGGAAAAATAAAAAAATAAAAGAAAAGGAGGGAGAGAAGAGGGAAAAATAAAGAAAAAAGAGAAAAAATAAGTCAAAAAATTTTGGCCACACCTCAGAATTGGAAGGTTTTTCTATTTCTAGGCAATTTATCAATGGCAGGGATGAACTCTGCTAAATGAATCTCCAGAGTTAGATTTTGGATGGAGCACTTTAGGATAAGTATAATTTTCATGTCTAGAATTCTTTTTTTTGTTTGTTTGTTTTTTTGGGCCACACCCTGTGACGCTCAGGGGTTACTCCTGGCTATGCGCTCAGAAGTTGCTCCTGGCTTCTTGGGGGACCATATGGGACGCCGGGGGATCGAACCGCGGTCCGTCCTAGGCTAGCGCAGGCAAGGCAGGCACCTTACCTCCAGCGCCACCGCCCGGCCCCTCATGTCTAGAATTCTAACAATTTGGTAGTGAGCACTGTAAGAGTTATTTACCTTATGTAGTCTCATCCACTGTGTATTGTGCATCGAGATTCCTTTCCTAAAAGGTAACTGACAGCATGGGCTTTATGATGTAATAGTAACATAGGTTGAATTGAAAAAAGAAAGAAGAGGAGAAAAGAAGAAAAAAGATAGGAAACAGAAAAGAAAGAAAAAAAGGGAAAAGGATAATAGTAATTTGCAAAAACATATTTAATGAGTGGGACCTGTAATGTAAGTCTGAGGTGTGTAGTTGTCTGTTTCAGTGGTCTTAATGGTTATGGGCTTTAGGTCCTAATAGAGAACATAGTAAAAATGTAATCAAATTAAATTGAAGTATTTTATCAATTCATTGTCATAATGAGTACTGTATTTGGTATCTAATTTGATAGAGGGCTGAAATTGCAAAATTAGGGTGTCCACCCTATATCTCCATGAACCACTGTGGACAAAGATGCTGAAGAGTTATTTTATACCTAATACAATCAAGGCATAAGAACATATTACTAGTAAGTATTGCAGCAGGAGTCCCTGGCTTCCAATCATATTCTGCACTACACTTATTTTAAGGCCATTTGAAGTTATCTTATGATAGGCTTTACTTTGTTTCAGATATACTGTTAAATGTGATGAAAAATGGTGAATAAAACTAGATAAGGTACTTATAATGTAATGAATTATAGAGAAGAAAGGCAATAGTGAATGAATTATAGGGAACAGGTAATAGTCAATCAAATAAATATACTTAAAATGCTACTTTAAATAATTGCCAAAAGAAAAGGTGGAGTGTATGGAGTAATTAGAGAAAGTGAGCATTTTTATTTTAGAAAAAAATGGCCTAAGTGGTCAAGTGATAAAGCTGGGTGGTAAAAGGTTAGAGTGGCCATGGCAGTGCAGCTGGAAGAATGCATGCAAATCAGGAGACACTGGAGGCAATAAGGAGGATTTGGGTCAGATTATGCAGTGACTTTAGAGTCATGTACCAATGATTTTATTTTTTTTAGTCCTGAGAATAATGGGAAGCCATCAAGATGCTTCGGAGTTCTCCAATACATAAAGTATCCTGAAGTTTTAGATGCTGTAGCTGTCTCAGTGTCTATTCTAAAGTTTGATGGCCAGGAAGATGTCAAGTTTTCAATTAAAGTTTTCGTGACTAAATGATTGTCCTGTTCAGAGGCCAAAATCTGTAAAATGGAATGCTATGCTGTACCATATTTTTGTAAATTTTATTATTTTTCATATATACCTATGTTTCTCTTTTTTATTAATATATTTATTTAAACACCTTGATTATAAATATGATTGTACTTGGGTTTCAGTCATGTAAAGAACACCTCCCTTCATCGGTGCAACATTCCCACCACCAATGTCCCAAATCTTCCTCCTCCCCACCCCATCCCCACTTTTACTCTAGACAGGCTTTTCTACTTCCCACATTCATTCACATTGTTATGATAGCTCTCAGTGTAGTTATTTCTCTAACTTCACTCACCACTCTTTCTTCATTATTTTTTCTTTTTTATACCAAGCTGAGTAACTGTTTGAATTGGAGTTTGTCTATTTGTTCATGAAAACAAGAATTTTCTTTATTTCCTTTTTTGTTTGTTTGGTTTTTGGGCCACATCCATTGATGCTCAGGGGTTACTCCTGGCTATGCGCTCAGAAATCACTCCTGGCTTGGTGGACCATATAAGACGCCAGTGAATAAAACCATGGTTCACCCTAGGTCAGCCGTGTGCAAGGCAAATGCCTATTGCTGCACCACTACTCCGGCCCCAGGATCTTCCTTCATTCTTGAAGATAAAGATGAAAAATAAGAAAATGGCAAACATACATAGGTGATAGTAAATAAAAATGATAACTATTTACTAAAATTTACTTAATATGTCAGTCACCCATAAAAATGTAAATGGGGGGCCGGGGAGATAGCATGGAGGTAAGGCATGTACCTTGCATACAGAAGGATGGTGGTTCAAATCCCAGCATCCCATATGGTCCCTCAAGTCTGCCGGTGCAATTTCTGAGTGTAGAGCCAGGAGTAGCCCCTGAGTCTGCTGGGTGGTGAGCCCAAATTAAAAAAAATTGTAAATGGGCCTAAGATAGTACAGCGCGTAAGACACTGTCTTTCTTCTTGCTCTATAAGGTTTGATTCCTTGACATCTCATATGGTTCCCTGAGCCCTGCCAGGAATGTTTCTTTGTTCCAGGAGTAACCTCTGAACATAGTGGGGTATGACCTCAAAATCAAAAAAATGTGGTCAAAACAGCATAAAGTAAATGATTTCAGCCTGATTTCGGATATTTTTTTATTTTTTATTTTGAAGTGATTAGATTATTTGTTATTGGGGGATGGGGCATTATGAATGAAGAAGCCTGAAATATTCTATAGGAGTAGATACTTAATTCTATCTGCAGCTCAGAAATTTTCTAGCAGGATAAATTACAGAGGTTGTGAGGAGATATCCTTAGCAGTTGTCTCTAGTTGCAACATAGACCTGGCACAATCCAACATCCTTGACATCAGTCAAGAATGTTACTTGTGACCTGTACTTTTGTATTAAAGTCAGGGAACTATTTCTGAATTTTTTCAGTATATCTTACCAGCACTTACTCTTAGGTCCTATCAAGATAGGTAACTTACTAAAGAGGATGCTTAGCTTTTGTTTTAAATTTTTGTTTAAATTTTTATTTTTAGGGGCCAGAGCAGTAGCTCTAGAGGTAAGGCATCTGCCTTGCAAGCACTAGCCTAGGATAGACTGTGGTCCAATCCCCCCGCATCTCATATGATCCCCCCAAGCCAGGAGCGATTCCTGAGCACATAGCCAGAAGTAACCCCTGAGTGTCAACGGGTGTGCCCCCCCAAAACCACCACCACCACCAACAACAAATTTTATTCTGAATTCTTTTCACTTTTAAAGAAGATTTTTTTCAATTTTAGATAATTTTTCATTGTATATCTAATAACTTTATTTAAGTACCATGGTTGCAAAATTGTTCATGCTTGAGTTTCAGTGACAGAAAGTAGTCTACACTTCACCAGTGCACATTTCTTGCAACCAATATTCCCTGTTTCCCTCCTACCCACTCTCGCCTGCTTGCCTCTGAAGCAGGCATTTTACTTCTCTGTCTCTCTCTTTTCTTTTTGACACATGTGTTTGTACTAGTGATAATGAAGGGGGTATATAATACCATGCACACTACTATATCCCCTTTCTGTACCCAGTTCTTGGTCCAACTATTATTATCACAGTGGACCCGCTCACTACCCTAAACTACATTAACCACTCTTGTGGCAAGCTTCCTATCCTGGATTGGCCCTCCTGATCCTCATCTATATTGAATATGGATATTATTACTAACCATATTTTATTTTTATATCCCACAAAGGGGTGAGATTATTTTATGTTTATCTTTCTTTCTCTTTGTAATCTCTCTCTCTCTGTATTTCTTTCCCCTTTATCAATTAGTAAATGCTTGTATACCTGGGGTTAATCTCAGAATATTCAAGTATATTCAGTTATTCCAGAACTGTAGCTGTTTAAACTACTACTACTGCTTTATATTACTATTTATTTGGGGAAAGTGATGCCACCCATCTTCTTTATCCCAGGATTGCATGAGTTATTTGTGGATGTTTATTATTCAAAGTGAATATCAAGAGTATTTGATAAACTTCTTTTAAAAAAATGTCACAGGTATTCTTGTTGGGATTGCATTAAATCTGTACAATGCTTTGGAGAGTAATACCATTTTAATGATGTTAATCCTTCCATCCATGAGCAACTTATAGGTCTTCATTTTTATATATCCTCTTTTATTCTCTTGAAGCAGTGTTTTGTAGTTTTATTTGTATAGGTCTTTCATTTTCTTAATTTTTTTAAATTTAAAAATTATAAATTTAGAATTAAATTAAATTAATTTAATTTTAAATAAAAGAATTTACATTCAGAATTTAAATTAAGAATTTAAACTTTTAAATTAAAGAATTTTAAAATTTATTTTGAACTGGTGAGTGAGCCCAGGCAACTTCTCCCACTTTGTTTTCTTCTCATCAAAGCCCAATCAAAACACTTAAAAAAAACATCACCATGCTACAAAGGTCACATAAAAAAACAATGTAAAATCCCACCACATCTAGTAGGTGAAAATGGAAGGTCTGAAAAATCAACTAAAATCAGACAACTATAGATCTCTTTAATCAGGAATTTAGAATGGAAATATTAAGGCTGTTCAAAGAATTTAAGAAATCATAGAACAAATAGTCCGTTAGCCTGAAGGATATAAATAGTAGAAGTAAAAATTTCAAATGGAAATATCAGGATTGAAAACTTGGTAGGTGAAATGAAAAATTCACTGGAAAGCACATCTGAAGAGTCACAGCTGCTGAGGGCAGAATCAGTGAGATGGAAGATGAGATACATAACACTTGATTCCATGGAACAAATTGGAAGTCATAAAATAAATGAAAATAAATGGAAAAATAAAAGATTCAAAATAAGTGAACAAAAAAGAGTAAACCCTCAGAATAAATTTAACAGGAACATATAAGAATAATTGGCCTCCCAGAGGAATGCACCATAAAGTCCCCAACAGCAATGCCTTTCATCACCCTAAATTTAACTCAGTCTAATGTTTACCAACCAGGTGCACATCTCTGGACCCACCTTGTTATTAAAAGTTTTGGACAAATATTAATTTATTTTCTGCAGACATAGTATTGCCTTATTTAGAATTTCACATATATAAATTATATAGTGACATTTTCATCTCAACATATTTTTTTGTTTAGCAGTATTGCTTGTGATACTCATTCCTATTCCTGTTGTTACATGTTCTAGTTTTTTTTTTTTCCAATTTTGAGGTTGAATAGTAATCTGTTCCATGGATGTGTCACAATTTTTTTCCAATCACTAATTGGAACACTTGGACTGTTTTCTATTATGAACAATGACAGATAAAGAAGCCATGATCATTTTATATATTTATTTTTTTAACAATACCAATATTATTGTTTAGTACCTATGGTACTGCTACACCATGCTCATTAGCAGAGTGCCAGGATCCCTCTACCATTATTCCAAAATTCCTGTATCCAACCTTCTAACACATTCAAACTACAGCTCTATTGCAAGAGTGTGAGATAATTTGGTATTTGTCTTTTGCTTTCTGGCTTAGTTCACCTGCCCTAACTTTCTTCAGTCCTATTTAAGTCATAGCAAACTGCAAGATTTCATCTTCTTTCACTGCTAAGTAGTAATAGCACTGTGTATATATTTACATACATATTACAATTTGTCTACATATCCATCTATTGTTGGGCACTCAGGGGTTCCTAATACTTTGACTATGAAAATAGTTGTGCATATGTTGTTTCAGATTAAATTTTTTGTGTTTTAAGAATAGGTGCCCAGAAGTAGAACTGCAGGGTACTATGAAAACTCTATTACATATTTTAGAAGTCTCCAAGCCATTTTCCAAAGAGGATGAACCAAATAGAAATTCCACCCAGACATGAATCAGTTAATTTTTTGGTTATAATCCTGTTAGTACTAGTTGCTGGACTTTTTTTTTTATATAGACACTTTTCCCACGTGTGATGTGATATTGCATTGTTGTTTTAATTTAAGTTTACCTGAACATTAGTTGTGATAAAATGTTTCGTTATTATCATAACATCTTTGTTAACGTGCATTTACATTTATCTTAACTAAATAGTTTATCAGTAGAATTGTGGAGTCATGTAGTAAATGTACAGTTAGATTTATTGAAAATTATCAAACTTTTTAAAAGAGATATAATAATTTGCCTTTCTATTTTTAATATTGTAGAAAATAATATTTCAATACCACTTCCACCATCATTGCCAAATCCCATCATTAGTGTTTTCATAATCCATAGTCCCCCTAATGCCTACCACCTTGAAAAGCACATTAAAAAAGTTCAGTAGCTGCAGTTTATATTTCATACTAACATTTTATTGAGAAGTTTCTTTAGCAATTTATCCCAGATAGAATATTTGGGATATTCTATATAACCCAGATAATGAAAATTTTTTTATCACCTTAATCACTTTCACCTTTATTTCTTTAAGTCTTCTCTATAAAAAGCTCATTGCAGAGTAATTTGTTACATCTCTCAAGTGGCACTACTCTTAAGGACTCACCATTTGAAGGATAATCTTCCAAGCACTGAATAAATGTTTACCACTGTAAATGCCAGGTCCTTTTGAGGACTTAAGAGGAATGCTCTTAAGGCAGAGATAGAGAAGCTCAGAATAATTCTTGATTCTGCAGCAAAGTTTGGAGATCTGGATTGAGTGTCTCCAAAAACTATCACATTACTACCTCTTTGACTACTAATATGTTAGCAGCCACATCTTCCTCAAACTGCCTTCATATATTTTATCATATTCTTCACTTTGATTGAGAGTGAGAATTTGTTTATTTGGATTTTGATCTGTGTTTGCAAAGAGAATCCTGGTAACTGATTTGTGAGGGCATGGTAACACAAGCAGTCAACTTAATATTGAGAACTCAACAAGTTTCTTCACGTTTTCCACTCAAAGCTCCCTCCTTTCTCAGTTGTTAAAGAACCCATAAAACAAATTAGGCTCATTAAATCGAAAGGGATGAGAGAAGCTGGATGTTACACCTATTCAAATAGGCTTTTCTTTTTGGATATTTACATTGCAGAAAAAGAAAAGTCAAAAGATGAATGTCTTCTTATCAGTGGATGCTTATGACTTCTTATTCATAGCTAAGTGAGGTCATTCAGGGTTCAGAACATGTGAGTATTTTGTTTCAGATTTAGCACTAGGTCCAAAAGGCAGGATGTCTTGTCACAATCATTTCATTCAGTAAGCTTGTAATAATTATGAAGAATAATGGTAGTGTTGAGAAAGGAGCACCATCTAGTCAGTCTTTGTCATTATTACAAAATTCTCTGTAGCTTTCTTCATAACTATTCCCATATGACATGGTCTTATTTTCACTGTATCATCTTGATGCCGGGAACCAGCAATTATTAGGATACATGAATCAGCTTTTCCAACTTGAAGATCCTTTTCTTTTATGAAGCTTCCCTAGAGAAACTATTTCCTCTTCTAAACATGTGGAAGCCACTTAAAATATTTTTTTTACTGAGGGTGTAGCATTCATATCAATATCTCTTTTCAGCACCTAGTTATTGTACAGAATAATAATTTCCAACTCTCATTGTCACAATAGTCCCTTCTTTCTCTGCTCTAACTGAACTCCTCTGCTATTTGTGGCAAGCTTTGTGATAAACTGGTCTTCCTAGTCCTTGTTTCTATTGTCTCTGTATATTATTACCATGAAAATCTCAGTGTCTAAAAGGAAAAAAAAAGGAAGAGAGAGATATAAAATGCGTCTGCTACTGAGGCAGAGGGGAGTGAGCAGGGGGAAAGTGTGAGGGAACTTGGGGACATTGTTGGTGAGAAATATATATTGAAGAAGGGTATATTGTACATTTTATGACTGAAATTCAGTCATGAAAAACTTTGTAACTGAATGAAAACTGTATTATAAACAATGTAAATACGTAAGTAAAAGTCTAAAATAAAATAACTTTCTTTGCTATAAAATTTATATACGTTTTAAATATTGTTACTTACAAAGTTATTTAGAGTTGAATTTTAGACATACAATATTTAAGCACTAATCCTATCACCAGTGTCAACCTCCATCCACCAGTGTTCCTAAAATTCATTCCATACTTCTTCCAGACTGCCATCTCAGCAGGTACCTTGGTAAGTTTGGTTGTTAAAGTTTGGGTATCATGTTTTCAGTAATTGACTCCATAGTTTAGATATTTAGTTTTGTTCTTTCTTTATACCACCAATTTTCCTTGATTTCTGTACCCCTTTATTTCATATCTATCTTTATTCTCCTTTATGCTATTTCTTTCCTTCTCCTTAAAATATTATGGGATCAAGAGTGTTTTAGGTAACCACATTAAATCATTGGATTTCCTCATGCAGTTATTTTAAATGACATAAGAGATATAATACTGTATTTTTCCTTCTTTTGTGTTAATACACTTAAAATGCTGTCTTCCAATTTCATCCATGTTGCAGTAAATTGCTTCATTTCTTAGAGCTATGTAGTAGTCCATTATATGAAATGAAGATGTACTACATCTGCATGATCCAATTATCTGTTGTTAGACATGTAGAGTGATCCCAAATCTTAGCTATTTTGTGCTGTGTTTTGCAATAGTGGTGAGAATACATTCTTTTGAATTAATGATTTAAAAAAAATAAATCTTTATTGAAGCACCATGATTACAGACATGATTAGTTGGGTTTCAGTCATAAAAGAACACCCCTCTTCACCAGTGCAACATTCCCACCACCAATGCCCCCATCTTCCTCCTCCCCAACCCCTGCCTATATTTGAGACAAGCATTCTATTTCTCTCACTCATTAACATTGTCATGATAGTTGTTAGTGTAATTATTTCTCTAACTGCATTCGCCACTCTTCGTAGTAAGCTTTATAATGTGAGCTGTTCCTTCTGGCTCTCATCTCTATTGTCTCTGGGCATTATTACAATAATGCCTTTTATTTTTGTTAAAACTCATAGATAAGTCAGACTATTCTCGTCCATTGACTTATTTCACTCATAATAATAGTTTCCATGTCCTTCCAGCTTCTCTGCTTTATAAAATTTTTTATTTCTCCTTAATAAAACCTTTAATTAATTTGATCATGCAATCTCCACTCCCTTGCTTTCAATTTTATCTGCTTGAGAAAAAAATGAGAGCCTGTATACTCCCTGTCACTATTTTTGTACTGAATGAACCCCAAACATTACATGATCTGGTTCTGCTGCTATCCAGTGATGCTGGATTCTGAGCAGCATAGCATTACAAGGCTGAGCATTGAAAATATCAAGTCTACACTACTAGGGTTGGCTTCTGGAACCACAGCAACCCTGGGGTTGCAAACTCCTTTGTTCAAATCAGATCCTAATCAGTTCTCTTATTTTCTGATATCTTCTTTGCAATGTAGAACTAGACTTTTCTCTCTGAAGCCTGCCACATTTCTATCTCTTTATCTCTTTGACTTTATATGCTTTGGGGTCACCCTCATTCTTTTTTTTTGTAGGTTATATATTTTTTAAATAATTTTTATTTTGACCACAGTGGATTACAAATATTTCACAGTGGGGCCAGGCGGTGGCGCTAAAGGTAAGGTGCCTGCCTTGCCTGCGCTAGCCTTGGACGGACCGCGGTTCGATCCCCCGGTGTCCTATATGGTCCCCCAAGCCAGGAGCAACTTCTGAGCACATAGCCAGGAGTAACCCCTGAGCGTTACCGGGTGTGGCCCAAAAACCAAAAAACAAACAAACAAACAAACAAAAAAAACAAAAAAACCCACAAATATTTCACAGTAATATTTTAGGTACATAGTGACATTGAATCAGGGACATTCCCACCACCACCAATGTTGTCCTCCTTCCACCCCCATTCCCAGCTTGCATCCCATATCCCCCTCAAAAACCCCCAGCCCCAGGCTGCTAGTATATGTGGTCCCCTCTGTCTAGCTTGTTGTAGATTGGTTATCGATTCTGTTGTCGTTGGCTTTGGATTTGGTGTTTAAGTCTGATAAGTTTTTATTTCTACTCAATGTTCATACAACTGTTTGGTCTTGGTACCCTTCATTATTTCTCCCTCAATTTGTGAGGAAGAACAAGAGGTTCAAGTTATGTGGTTCTATTAGAAGGAAATAAAATAAGGGGGGGCAAAAATCAAATAAGCAAATAAACGGGAAGAGTCCTTCTAGATGTAATAAATATCAATTTAAGAAAAGAGTGAAAAAAAGAAGAAAACACAACAACAATACAAAAAAATCTAACAAAAAACCCTGAAAAGCACCACAGCAATAAGCACCACAGCAATAAAGACAACAAGCAAGCAATAACCATGGTACCTAGATAAAAACAAAACTAAGCACAAAAACAAAAACAACCCCCCAAAACCAAAAAAAACAAGCATATTTTTCTGTAGAGTGTTAATGTATTTGTGAAGTGTTTTTTTTTAAATATAAAAGTTTTATTTAAGCACCATGATTACGTGCATGATTGTAGTTGGGTTTCTGTCATAAACAAAACACCCTCCTTTACCTGTGCAGCATTCCCACCACCTTTGTTCCCTCCTCTTTCCAATCTCTGCCTGTATTCGACACAGGCATTTTACTGTTCTCACTCATTAAGATAATCATGATAGTTGTTAGTGTAGTTATTTCCCTAACTGTACTCACTACTCTTTGTGGTGAGCTTCATATTGTGAGCCGGTCCTTTCAGCCCTCATCTCTATTGTCTCTGGGTATTATTACGATAATATCCTTATTTTTTCTTAAAAATCCATAAATGATTGAGACTATTCTGTGTCTATCTCTCTCCCCCTGACTTATTTCACTCAGCACAATAGATTTCATGTACATCCACATATAGGGAAATTTCATGACTTCATATCTCTTGACTGCATAATATTCCATTGTGCATATGTACCACAGTTTCTTTAGCTATTCATATGTTAAAGGGCATCTTGATTGTTTCCAGATTCTGCCTTTGTAAATAGCGCTGCAATGAATATAGGTGTGAGGAAGAGATTTTTGAATATTGTTTTTGTGTTTCTAGGGTATTGCCCTTAATATCATTTTTTAGTCTAATTGAGAAGGCAAAAATTTCCATCACTATGTTGAATAGGGGTGGTGAGAGGGGCATCTTTGTCTTGTACGAGATTTTAGAGGAAAGATTTTAGTTTATCTTTACTGAGAATGATATTTGCCATTGGCTTGTTTAGATGGCTCTGAGTATGTTTGAGAAGTTTTTTTATTCCCATCTTGTTGAGAGCTTTTAAACAAGGATGGGTGCTGAAAATTATCAAGTGATCTTTTTTCAACTATTGATATTATTATATAATTTTTATTTTTCATTTTGTTGATATGGTGTATTATGTTGATTGATTTATGTAAGTTAAACTATCCTTGCATTCCTGGAATGAAACTTACTTGGTTGTGGTATATTATCTACTTGATGAGGCGTTGCTCCTATTTGTCAGGATTTTGTTGAAGATCTTTGTATGTTGGCTCATCAGCGATTTTTGTATATAGTTTTATTTTTATGCAGTATCTCTGTATGGTTTTGGTGTATTGGTTTTGGTGATGTTAGCTTTATAACAACTATTTGGGAGTGTTTATGTTTCTTCATTTTCATGAAAGAGCCTGATAGAATTGGTAGTAGTTGCTCTTGAAAAGTTTGGAAGAATTCATTGGTGACTTCATCTGGGCCTGGGCTTTGTATTGGAAAACTTTGGGGGGGGGTTTACACCCGGTGGTGCTCAGGCATTACTCCTGGCTCTGCACTCAGAAATAGCTCCTGGCAGGCTCAGAGGACCATATGGGATGCCTGGAACTGAACCATAATCTGTCTTGGGTTGGCTGTGTACAAGGCCAATGCCCTACTGCTGTGCTATTGCTCAGGCCCATTGGGAAGACTTTTGATTACTATTGTAATTTCCTCTATAGTGATGGGTCTCTATTATAAAGCTACAGCCTAGGATTTGAACAAAAACCAAGATCTCTAATTCCAGAGGCATGACTTTGACATCTACAACTGAACAGAACTTCTGGAACCATAAGAAAAGACTAGATCCTAGGTTTTGTCCTAGTAAGGCTAACTAGAACAACTGTGACAGAGCAGAACTTCTAGAACCATAAAGAAAGACTCTGTCCTAGACTTAATCCTATAATAGGTTCAAATACCAAGATCTCTAATTATAGAGGACTGATTTTGTTAGTCACAACTGAGCAGAACATTTCCTGGCATCATAAAGATATCTTGGGATTTGATAATGAGCATGCCCATAGCCTGTAGTTGTTCCTATGACAGTATGGTGAAACCTTGTATCTCTTAGGTCAAAGGAATTCTGTTTCTAATTTTCCCAATACTTACTGTACCTATGCAAAAAATACTTCAAAACTTGCCATACCAGTCCCCCTTCCCTTTTTTCTTTTTCTTTTTTGGTTGTTGTTTAGTTGTTTATTGTGGCTGTTGTATATTTTGCTTATTCTTCTATTCCCCCACCCTTTTCTTCTTTTAAATTGATATGAATAGCTCCTAGATGGATTCATCCCAGCATTAAAAATTTTTTGTCCCAACAGAACCACAGAACTTGAATCATCTTGTTCTGCCCATAAATTGAGTGGAAAATGTGGATGATACTAGGAGCAGTCACATGAACATTGAGTTGTAATAAATAATGATCAGGTCTAAATACCAAACCTAAAGTCAACAACAACAGAATCAAGATCTACAGCATTATATGCAATATATTTATATATAATATATATATTTATATATATATAATATAATACTTACAATAGTAGCCCAGGGGGCAATTGGGGGTGGTACAGGCTGCATGCAGGGAACAGGGACAAAGGGAAGTCAACACTGGTGATGGAAATTGTCCTAATTTACTGTCACTCTGTATCTTAACTATAACTGTGAAAGACTTGTAATTCACATTGGTCTCAATAAAAATTATTAAAAAAACAGTGATGGCTATTTGTTTAGATATGCTAGATCATCCTGGTTCTACCAAGGAAGTTTATGAGTCCATGAATTTATCCAATTTTTCCAGGTTCTCATTTTCTATGGCATAGAGTTTCTCAAAGTATTCTCTGATTACCCTTTAATCTCTGTAGTATCTGTAGTGATCGTACTCTTTTTATTTCTTATCCGGTTTATTAAGTCTCTCTTTTTTGTGAGTTTTGCTAGTGGTTTATCAATCTTGTTTATTTTTTTCAAAGAACGACCTATTGCTTTCATTGATCTTTCGGATTGTTTTTTGGATTTCTACTTTTTTCATCTGCTCTAAGCTTTATTATTTACATCTGCCTACCTATTTTTGGTTCCTTTTTTTGAATCATTTTCTAATTTTACAAGGTGCTTCATTAAGTTACTTATATAGACCCCTTCTTCCTTCCTGATCTGTGATTGCCATGTGACACAAATTCTGATATTTTGTGTCTTCATTCTCATTTGTTAACAGGAATCTTTTGATTTCCTGTTTGTTTTTATTTCAAAATAAAACAACAGTGGTTGTTCAGTAGTTTGCTTTTTAATTTTCAGGTGTAAAAGTTTTTTTCTATGTCTCTTTGTAAATCACTTCTAATATCAGTGCATTGTGATCTGAGAAGGTAGTTCATACAATTCTATACTGAAGATTGACCAATCCATATTGGAATAGAATGTATATCCAGTTTTCTGGGAATGGAGTGCCCTATATACATCTACTAGTGCACTGTGTTCCATTTCTCTCTTCTGAGCTAGTATATTCTTGTTGGAGTTCAGCATGAGTGACCTATCAAGGGTGACAGGGTGGTGTTGAGGATCTTCCACTATTATTGTGTTGCTCATTGATGTCTTCTTTTATGTTTGTCAACAATTGTATTCAATATTTTGCTGGTCCTAATTAGGTGTGTATATGCTTAAGAGTGAGATTTCTTTCATTTTTACAAACTGTCCATCCTTTTCAATTATAGCTTTTCTAAGTCTAAAGTTTTTGTTGTCTGATATTAACATGGCCACTCCATTATTTTTAAGGGAGTTGTTTGCTTGAATGATGCCTTCCAACCTTTGATTTTTGAGTCTATGCTTGTTATCACTATTCAGATATGTTTCTTGTAGGCAGCAGAATGTTTTGATTTGTCTTGCCACTCTGTGTCTCTTAACTGGTGCATTTAGTCCATTGATGTTGAGAGAGATAATTGTCATTGGATTTAGTGTCATCTTTGTGTAGAAGTTTGGTTTGCCTTTCGGTCTGTCTTAAAGTGGACCTTTCAGTTTGTTAATTTATTTTTTAAATGTTACCTCATTCTGTTGATTTCTAGAGATTTTCTGCATCTCATCTTTGAGCTGACATGATCCATATGGCTAGGAGAACATGATCTATATAACTGGGGGAATGTGACTTATGCTAGGAAAAGCACAGGAGGTGAGCTCTGTTGTGATATGTCAGATATTTGCTTTAATAGGCACTCATCTCCCTCTCTCCCAGCAAGCGTGGGTTTTCTCAATCTATAGGGGGCCTCCTTTCATGGGCTCTGTTTGGCAGGTGTGAGAATCTGCCCTGGAAGAGTGGCAATCTCAAGGGGTCCAAGGAGTTCAAGGGGTCCAAGCCTATCTCTGAAAAGCTCTAGCTACAGTAACTCAACTATGAAATGGTTCCTTTTTCTTTCCTGCCCTTTGTGCTTCTTTATTTCCTCTTTAAAATGACCACTGTCTTGTAACTGAAAATACAGTACATCAAGTGTTTGTCTTGCACGTGGCTGATCCAAGTTCTATCTCTGGCATCACATATGTTCCCCCAAGCACTGCCAGAAATAATTCTTAAGTCAATAGTTAGGAGTATCCCTTAAGTATCACCAACTGTTGCCCAAAACCTAAAATTTAATTAATAAATAAAATGAACATACTTTATTCTTTGGTCAGAAATTTTTATGTAGAAATGCAAAACCAGATGCAAAAAACACATGCAAGTCATGTGTAAATAATATTCCACTATATTAAAATATAAAATTATGAATTGTTCTAAGAGAGTATAAATTATTTGGAAATAAGTAAGTCAACAAATTTGTTTTGTTATGTTTAATTTAGTTTCAATGGGAATAAAAATATGTATAGAATCATGGCATTCATGTTTTTAAATTTCTCTTCAATTTATATTTTGAGTCTGAATTATTGAAGGGGTCCGTGTTTTATTAACATGCACATGCAATTAAAATATAAATAGCTTAATTAAACATTTGTGCAATTAAGTTTTTGTCTTGTTTCTGTTAGACAATCTTGATAGTTTAGTCTTCTGGCCAGTTGAAACAAATAAAACTTTTAGTACCAGGTGTGGACTCTTTGGTTGTTGTAGTTTACAGGCATTACTCCTATCTAAGAAGATAGAAACTCAAATTTCTGAGATAGTGATACAGGATAGAAATATAGTATATTAAAATAATTAAACCTATTAATGGAAAATTTTATCCCTTGTGGGCTTCTTCTGGGTAGCATATTGTAATATATTTTAAAAGAGTTATAAAGTTAAAAAATGCGTGGATATTCTAAACATGAACTACTCTGGGAATCATGGAAACAATTTTTTTAATATCTTATTAAAACACCTTGATTACAAACATGATTGTGGTTGGGTTTCAGTCATGTAAGGAATATCCCCCATCACCAGTGCAACATTCCCAACACCAATGTCCCGAATCTTCCTCCTCCTCACCCCACCCCTGCCTGTACTCTAGACAGGCTTTCTATTTCCCTCATACATTCTCATTGTTAGAATAGTTCACAATGTAGTTATTTTTCTAACTAAACTCATCACTCTTTATGGTGAGCTTCATGAGGTAAGCTGTAACTTCCAGCCCTCCTCTCTTTTGTCTCTGAAAATTATTATTGCAAGAATATCTTTCATTTTTCTTAAAACCCATAGATGAATGAGACCATTCTGCATCTTTCTCTCTCTGACTTATTTCACTCAGCATTCATGGAAACAATTTTAAAAAATACACTTTCATTTGTGAAATATATCCCCCAAATAATAATCTTTCTGGGATATGTTCAGAGAGTGTTATAATATTAAATAATCTATTTCCATTTTTTGTACTTACAAAATATTTTTATAGAGAACAATGCTGAAGATTAAGTGCATTTATCACAAATGGAATTTAGTATATAGTATAGTTTATAGTTTACTTTTTAGTTTAGGCATTATTGATGCACACTACTGCTTACTGCTACAGCATCACACCCTGTAGCAGAGTGTTCACTTCCCTCTACCATTATCTGTTTCCCCAGAACACCTCTACAACCTTTAACCAATAAACTCAGTTCTGTATACCAGTTCTCATGTTCTTTGGATATTTGTTATTCCTTTAGTTTTTTCCTTTTTGGGGGGAGTTGGAACACACCTGATAATACTCAGTGTTGATTTCTGGTGCATGCAAAGCAAGCACCCTACCTGCTATACAATCACTCTGGTCCCCCTTATTTTGTTCTTTTTATTTCACAGATGAGAGAGATAATTCTGTATAGCTCTTCTCTAAGGGACTAAATTAATCATGATACTCTCTAGATAGAACCATGTAGAAGCAAGTTGCGTGAGTTTAACATTTCTTACAACTGAGTAGTACTTTATTAGGTTTACATACCATACTTTCTTTATCTATTTTTTTTCGAAATTTGGGTTGTGAAACTTACATTTTTTCTACTTTTACTTAAAAAATTGCAAAAAAACTAAAACTTCTATGGAGGACTGATCTATGTACTTTTTTGAATTACACCTGGCAGTACTTTGAGGCCACTGTCATGAAATTGGGGGACTGTAGTTCTAGGCTCCTGTACATCAGCTAGGCACTTCAACTCTTTGAGTTATCTTTCTGATATCAGAACCAAACTGTTATTAAAATATACTATTATATTTTATTCAAAGCACTGGATTCCTTTAGGAGCTAAATTGATTGTTTACCCATAAAAATAAAATTATTAGCTGTGATAGGATTATAGGAGTTGAGAGGAATGAGACCTTGGGATAATGATGAAGGGATCATGTTATTCTGGGGGTGGAGGTGTAAAGCAATATTGAGCTGCACCGAAAGTATAAAATAATAATATTGGCACTATTATAAATATATACACATAGGTAACCAAAAAAAAAAAAGCACTGTGTTGGAGTGTTCTGGTACTTTGGTGGTTATAAACATACAGAAATTTTGTACATTAGAAGAGATTTGTTTTATTTTTTTACAGTGCCCTGTGCAGTTATATATGACATTTTTGTTCATTTGTTTTTGGGTTTTGGGTCACACCTAGTGATCAGGGTTTATTCTTTGATTTACACTCGGGAATTACTCCTGGAGGTGTTTGGGAGATCATATGATATGCTGGGGATTGAAGCTGAGTTGGCTGTATGTAAGGCAACAACCGTACATTCTATGCACTCCAACCCAGACTAGACCTTTTTTGGGGGAAGGAGATTATGTTGGAAGGAAATCTTAGGCTTTATTTTGTTCTACATATTGTAGGATTTATAAAATCAAGAATATCATTACATTTATGAGTGCATGGATTGAATATTTTTTCTAAAATTTATACAATGTTATGGTAATACAAGAGAGCTTTAACCAGACCTGATCTTGTTGTGTCACCCTACTCTCCTAGCCTTTAGACTGTAAGAACATATATTGTTGATAAGTCACCTGGTCTATGGAATATTATTTTGTTCCCACAGCTCAAATGGATACTCTGAATTTGCTTCTTTGGATTAACTCCAATGTAGTGTAGAAAGAATTTCATCCCTGAAGAATCGTCAATTAATCATTTTTCTAGGAGACCCCTTATTCATATTGGGAATTTTATTATTTTTATATTGCCAGTAAAATTTAAGACAACACTTTAAAATAGCATATAAAACCAGTAGTTTTATTACTATATGATAATCACATTTAGAGTAATCATAAAAATAAAAGTCAACACAAATATGAGGGAATCTTTATTTTCAAAAGAAATATATATTTGGTGACTTATTCCATTTTCTTACAAAGAAATTAAAAAAATTATTCTTGAACTTGCATGCTGTTTGATGGTATGATGGCTTTGTCCTTATGAGACTTACTGTGAGGATGTAAGTTACCTTAAGTAACCTTAAGTAAGTTACCTTAAGCACCACAGAAGAGAATCATTTCTTGGTCCTACTTTTACAGAAAAAAAATCCAGATTTCACCTGCTATATTACACTTAGTTCTTTTGAATTATATTGGTTTAGTAGATTAGTGACTAATTTACATATAGTTATACAAACTTTTGATCTTTACAGATTAAATGCCCATTTATACCATGTTGTAATTGTTTGAATTTTTGGTGAATGTATAGATGTTGATGTACTAGATATGTCTATAAATAAAATAGTGCTTTAGAATATTCTTTGGCTAATTTAAATGCCTATAGAAGACACATGAAAGACTAAAATGAGAATGGCCCCACTATTATTGTCAATCTTAAGACTGAGCTTGTGCGATAAGTTCCTATACTACTGACTGTTAGCATCTCCAGTTCCACGATGTACTCCCTTGGTCCTGTTAGTGACTTCACCAGCACGAGCATTGCACTTACAGGGCTTGTTTGCTAAAATTAAAAAAAAAAGAGAAAGAATAAATTTTCTTCGATTGAAATTTTTGTTATTTATGAGTATATATTGTATACAAATTAAGAGAAAAATTCTGAATCATTTCTTGGTACTTTCTTAGATTTATTTCTTGTTCAAACTTTCAGTTCATGTAAGAATATGATATTGGGGCCGGCAAGGTGGTGCTAGAGGTAAGGTGACTGCCTTGCAAGTGCTAGTCAAGGAAGGACTGTGGTTTGATTCCCCGGTGTCCCATATGGTCCCCCCAAGCCAGGGGCAATTTCTGAGCACTTAGCCAGGAGTAACCCCTGAGCATCAAACGGTGTGGCCCAAAAAATTAAAAAAAAAGAATATGATAATTTTGAACAGGTAAACAGTTATTTTATTTTAATTCTATAAATTATGCACATTTTTATATTTTAGTAGATGAAGAAACTTATAAATATTTTATTTCAATAGAATGTGGCAAGTGAGATACATAGAGGAAAATGTAGGCAGAACACTCCATGACATTGAAGGTAAAGGCATCTTTAAGGGTAAAACACCATTGACCAAGCTAGTGGGAGAAAGGTTAAACAAATGGGACTCCATTAAACTAAGAAGCTTCTGCACCTCAAAGGAAATAGTGACTAGGATTCAAAGATTTCCCAAGAAATGGGATAAACTATTCACCTAATAACCATCTGATAAGAGCTCAATATATAAGATATTTTAGACACTGGTAGAGTTTAAAAAGAAAAAGACATTTAACCTTAACAGAAACTTCCTGAAAGAGAAAAATACATATGGCCAAAAGACACATGAAAAAATGATCCACATTATTAATCATCAGAGAGAGATCAAAACAACAATGAGAAATAATCTCATACTACAGAGTATGGCACATACCAAAAAGAACAAGAACAACCAGTGCTGGTGTGAATGCAGGGAGAAAGTGACATTCACTGTACGTGTGAATGTCAACTGGTCTAGTTCTCTAGAAATGAGAAGCTCACGGGACTAGCATTATTTTGAAGGTCAAGAGCAGGTGGAACGAGAATGAGAATACAAAAGGGAGGGAGCGCTGGGAGTTATTGAGAGGGTTACTGTGCACTCAAATTGTGATGTGGAATTGCTCTATATGAGAAACTAAGTCCAGGGTATGACCATGTGGTTTGTGGCAGAGTGACATGAAGAAGAATATCATGGGGAATATGATAGGTAAAGAATTGTAAATAAGGTAATGATGATCATGATAGTGCCAATTTCAGATTACAGAAAAATTCTTCATAATCTAGACCTTCTTTGTTCCAGGACTTTTGCATTCTTTCTATGTGTTCTTAGGTACTTCTACTATACCCTTTTTGAGTGATCTCATGCATCTCCATGACTTTCACTATCATGTATTTACCATAACTTAAATGGATTGTATTTCAAGCCATACATCTAACTTGCTATTGTTATTTGATGTCTCATGGAAACTAGGACTTACTATGCTCAAATTGAACACCTCACTTTCTTTCTTTCTTTCTTTCTTTCTTTCTTTCTTTCTTTCTTTCTTTCTTTCTTTCTTTCTTTCTTTCTTTCTTTCTTTCTTTCTTTCTTTCGTTCTTTCTTTCTTTCTTTCTTTCTTTCTTTCTTTCTTTCTTTCTTTCTTTCTGTCTTTCTTTCTTTCTTTCTTTCTTTCTTTCTTTCTTTCTTTCCTTCCTTCCTTCCTTCCTTCCTTCCTTCCTTCCTTCCTTCCTTCCTTCCTTCCTTCCTTCCTTCCTTCCTTCCTTCCTTCCTTCCTTCCTTCCTTCCTTCCTTCCTTCCTTCCTTCCTTCCTTCCTTCCTTCCTTCCTTCCTTCCTTCCTTCCTTCCTTCCTTCCTTCCTTCCTTCCTTTCTTTCTTTCTTTCTTTCTTTCTTTCTTTCTTTCGCCACACCCATTTGATGCTCAGGGGTCACTCCTGGCTAAGTGCTCAGAAATTACCCCTGGATTGGGGGACCATATGGGACGCCAGGGGATCGAACACGGTCCTTTCTTGGCTAGTGCTTGCAAGGCAGACACCTTACCTCTAGCTCCACCTCACCGGCCCCACACCTCACTTTCTTTGCCACACAGACTCTTTCTTCCTATCTGATTTACAGAAAATTGAGGCTTATCCTTCTCTTTCATCTCCTCATAGAAAATGGTTTCTAAATAAAGTAGTTATTTTGTATAGCTTTGAAAGTATTTCTACTATTTCTAGTTTATTGCCAACAACTCAAGTACCCTGTATCTTGAACACTTACTGCTCTTTCTATTTACATCTTGCTTACTCCAGCACAAGCCCTAAATAATAATACATGTATTTATATATGTAAACAAATATTTGTTTTTGTTTTTACACCATATCCTGTGGTGCTCAGAAATCATGGGCTCGGAGACTATTTGAGATACTTGAGAGACTATATGGGGTACTGGAGATCAAATCTGAGTCAGCTACATTTAAGGCAAATACTCCACTTGTTATGTTATTGCTCTGGTCCCAAGCCAGATTTTTTTTTTTTTGCCAAACCTGGTGATGCTCAGGATATACTCCTGACTATGTGCTCAGAAATTGCTCCTGAAAAATGGATCCGGAGAGATAGCACAGCGGTGTTTGCCTTGCAAGCAGCTGATCCAGGACCAAAGGTGGTTGGTTCGAATCCCGGTGTCCCATATGGTCCCCCGTGCCTGCCAGGAGCTATTTCTGAGCAGACAGCCAGGAGTAACCTCTGAGCACTGCCGGGTGTGACCCAAAAACCAAAAACCAAAAACCAAAAAAAAAAAAAAAAAAAAAAAAAAAGAAATTGCTCCTGGCTTGATGGACCATATGGGATGCCTGGGGATCAAATTATGGTCCATTCTAGGCTAGCGTGGGCAAGGCAGATGCCTTACCACTTCCACCACTGCTCCGCCCCCCCAAGCCAGATGTTGTTAACATGAAAATATTATAGAAATTTCATTACTTAAAACCTGGGCTTCCTGATTTCTTGTGTGAGGCTGCAGAGGAACTTAGTCCCATCAAGGCTCACAAGCAAGGTAGACTCTCTCCACCCACAAAGGTGGTGCCAGACTCCTGCTGTTGGCTTATAAAGGGCCTGTGCATTCCTCAATACTTGGCTTCCTAATTTCCTGTGTGAGGCTGCAGAGGAAGACCCCAGTCAACTTAATCCCATCAACGCTCACCAGCAAGTCTGTCACTGCCCACAAGGGTGGTGTCATTGAACTAAAATATTACGCATAGAAAAAAAACCACACTATGAGTGAGAAAATGGTAAAACAACACAGGCCAACTTCATGCATAGAGAATGAAGATGGCAGCTCTGATGACCCAAGAACAGCCAATCACCTAGTTAGCCTCTCAGATAAGGAGTTTAGAGAAGAAATGTGAGTATCCTCATAGAAGTCAAAGAAAGCATAGATAGGGCTGAAGAGACCATAAAGATAGAAATTAGAAAACTCCAATCTGTATGCAGAATGTCCATTTTGTATTTTGCTCTTTATCACACCCCTACACAACTCATTTTTACTCTTTAACTCTCTCACCCCAAACTATCATTACTCCACATTTACCCTGTTTAACTTCAGCACTGCACCATCCAAAACCACAGACCAACGTGATGCATTGGATTTAACACCCACTCAACTATTTCAAAAGCATAAAACAGCAAATATGCCCTTTGAATTTTTTATATCTATTTTCTTTGACAGATATATCACCTACTTAATATTCTTATATATAGTGATGGGTTTCCCTACTTTTTATCTTTTCTTCTCTTTGTGAACCGATCAATAAGGAATTTGGTGAAAGATTCCCTCAGTTTATCACTTATGTATGAACCAAGTCACGGGGATTGTAGGACTTGTCCTTGCAGCCCCTTTATGTACCAATAATGCCACGTGGCATTATTTCTTGTTTGCATAAGCATATTAAAATGGTGAAGTTCTATACATACAAATAAGTTCTTATCTAATAGAGATGGGAACGCACAAAACTTGTAGTCACAGTGGTCTTCAAACTATGGCCTGTGGGCCACATATTGTATTTGTATCTGTTTTGTTTCTTCATTGCAAAATAAGATATATGCAGTGTGCATAAGAATTCGTTCATAAATTTTGTTTTTACTATAGTCAGACCCTTCAATGGTCTGAGGGACAGTGAACTGGCCCCCTGTTTAAAAAGTTTGAGGACCCCTGTTAGTGTAATTGGACCTTACATCCTGAACATTGACATAATGACCTGGCACAGGCCTCAGAAGAATGGGCATTCTCCATTCACCCCTGAACTAGGGAAGCCACTTATGAAACATCCAACACTGTCTATAACATCACCTGGAAGCAATCCTCTACCAGGGAAGACCCTACCGCTGCTCTGACATTGACCGTCTCAAAAGAGACTTCCCTTAACACCGAGCAGACTTAACAACAATAATGTCCTGCTTACTGGACAGGGTTCTCTACATTGCTCTTTAATTGTGAGGTGAAACTAGAGGATGCTCGACGCCAGCCTGACTTCAATGTAGGATATGCAGATTCCAGGATCTTTTGCAAACAACAGAGGTTGATTGAAAATTAAAACTGTATTGGCACTACAGACAAGGACTTGGATTAGACAAAATATTCTGCTGGAACCTAGATATGGTCTTATGCCAGGCAAGTTCAGGGGTAGGGTCTCCTTGTATTTAATCCAAGGCTTTTCCTTTCCATGTCACCCATATTTTGGTGGGCCTATGCAAACAATAATTGCCACTCTAACACCGTTTTTACTTTGCTCCTTTGACTCTAAACCTTAAATAAAAAAACCTACTTAAACTTTTGAGGTTAACATAAACTAATATGCATATACATGGAAATGAAAAAATACTATGCCTTCAATGTTTCAGGAGTTACACAAATATCATGGCTTTAAATTGCTTTGTGTACCACTAAGAAATGTTATAATGTATATCTGGAGACTTGAGGGACAAAGTAATTGTACATGGGTTCTGTTTTATTTCTTCTTAATGTTCCTTCACTTTATGTTCAAAATTAAGGTATCAGCAAGGGGATTTCTTCTGAGAACACTATTTATTGGTGATTGTCCTTCCACGGTAACTTTACCTTGTCCTCTTTCTTTGCATCATTGTTCTCATAATTAAGATAAATAAATAAATAAAAGAAAGAAAACTCCAATATGAAATAACATGTCTGAAAAACTCAGTAGATAAAATGAAAACCTCAATGGAAAGCCTCTCCAACAGAGTAACAGCAGAAGAGGACAGAGTGCACTGGAAGATGAGATGTACCACAACTCCATACAACAGAAGAGATTGAAAAAGAATCTTAAAGCAAATAATCAGGCACTGGAAAAAATAATCAAAGAATGTGAACAGAACAAACAAATAAACAAAAGAATGTGAAGAGATGAAAATAGAAGTATTTGATAAACTCAACAGAAACAACATAAGAATCATTGTAGTACCAGAGACACAGAAAAAAAATCTGCAGGAAGAATCAACAGTCAAGGATATCATTGCAGAGAAATTTCCAGAAATAAATACTGCATGCAATCAAATTCTGCATGCCCAAAGATTACCATCTATAAGAGATCCAAAGAAAAGCACCCAGACACATCCTAGACACAATGATGAGTCCCACAGATAGTGATAGAATACTGAAAGCAGAAAGACCAGAAAAGGAAATTACATTCAAAGGAGCATTCTTAAGATTTATAGCAGAACTGCCACAAGAAACCCTTAAGGTCAGCAGGCAGTAGTGGGATAAAGTGACAAAACTCAATGAAATTAAAGCTTCACCTAGAATACTGCATCCAGCCAGACTCACTTTCAGGTCTGAAGA
Organism: Suncus etruscus; assembly: GCF_024139225.1. Taxonomy (NCBI): domain Eukaryota; kingdom Metazoa; phylum Chordata; class Mammalia; order Eulipotyphla; family Soricidae; genus Suncus; species Suncus etruscus. Next base: position 39,021,314 of record NC_064859.1, on the reverse strand, counting down.
AAGTATACAAAGCTTCGCAGATAAAAAACAGCTCAGAAATTTCACAGACTCAAAATCAGGATTTTTTTGTTCTTGATTTTGTTTTGAGGTCACACACGTTTGATGCTCACGGGTTACTCCTGGCTAAGTGCTCAGAAATTGCCCCTGTCTTGGGGGGACCATATGGGATGCCGGGGATCGAGCCACGGTCCTTCCTTGGCTAGTGCTTGCAAGGCAGACATCTTACCTCTAGCGCCACCTCGCCGGCCACTCAAAATCAGTTTTAAAGGAAAAATGGAAAGGTCTACTTTAAGAAAATTCAGACCAACAGACACACCAAAACTCCTATATAAAGATGCCACTAAATCCCATGACAATTATCTCTCTCAACATCAACGTACTAAATGCACCAGTTAAGAGGTACATGGTGGCAAAATGAATCAAAAAGCTTAATCCAACGTTTTGCTCCTATAAAAACACATCTGAATAGTTGAACAAACATAGACTCAAAACCAAAGTTTGGAGGAAAATCTAAGCAAACAACTTCCATAAAAAAGCTAGAGTGGCCATATTGATATCAATGACATAAACTGTAGGCTCATAAAAATATAAGGGACAAAGATGAACATTTCATACTAATCAAGGGATATGTGCAACAGGAAGAAATCACACTCCTATACATATATGCACCCAATGAGAGACCATCAGATTATTGAATACAATTGTTGGCAAATCTGAAAGAAGACATCAATAGCAACACAACCCTTGATAGATCAACCAAGCTGAAACCGAACAAGAATATACTATCTCTGAAAAGAAAATGGAAAAAAGTGGACAAATAACACATATCTTCATAATGTCCAGAGGATAGAAATTGTACAGACTACCTTCTCAAATCACAAGAAACTGAAATTAGAAGTGACTACAAGGAACACAGAAGAAAAACTTTAACACCTGGAAATTAAATAGGCCACTACTGACCAGCTAGTGAGTTAGAGATTAACTCAAAGAAGAAATCAAAACATTCCTGGAAACAAATGGCAATGAAGACACAAATTAACAGAATTTATGGGACACAACAAAAGCATTACTAAGAGAAAAATTTATAATTTTGCAAGCACACACCAGATAGTGAGAAGGGTCTATATAAAAAAGCTTAATGACATAGCTTTTAAAATTAGATAATGTTTAACAAAAACAGCAAAAAAAAATAGTAGGCAGAAGGAAATAACAAAGCTTCGACCATAAATAAATGAAGTGGAAATGAATAAAACAATCCAAAAGATCAATGAAAGTAAAAGTTGGTTCTTTGAAAGCATAAACAAGATTGATAAAACACAAGCAAAACTTACAAAGAAAGGGTGAGAAAGAAACTTAATGAACTGGATTAGAAATAAAAAGGGGGAGATCACTGCAGATATTGCAGAGATTTAAAGGGGAATCAGAGATTATTTTAAAAAACACTATCCCACGAAACATGAGAACCTGGAAGAAATGGATAAATTCTTGGATTCTTAAAATCTTCCATGTTAGAATCAGGATGATCTAACATATCTAAACAGACCCATAACTACTGAGAAAATTAAAATGATAATCAAAAGTTTTCCCAAGAACAAAAACCCAGGCTGAGATGAATTCACTAACGAATTCTTTCAAACCTTTGAAGAGGAACTACTACTAATCCTTTTCAGGCTCTTTTATAAAATCAAAAAATCAGGAACACTACTAACAGTTTTTAGGAAGCTAAGTTTTCAGGAAGCTAACATCACCTTAATACCAAAACCTGACAGAGATGCTGCAAAAAAAAAACAACAAAAAAACAAAAAACAAAACAAAACAAAACTACAGACCAATATCCTGATGAACACAGGTGCAAAAATCCTCAACAAAATTCTAGCAAATAGAATCCAACCTCATCAAGAAGGTCATACATCACGACCAAGTAGGATTCATCCTAGGAATACAAGATTGGTTTAACATCCATAAATCAATCAACATAATATACCATATCAACAAATAGAAAAATAAAAAAAATATCAACAGATGCAGAGGAAGGATTCTATAAGGTCCAACACCATTCTTGATAAAAATTCTCATCAAGATGTGAAGGAACTTTTCTCAATATAGCTAAGGCCATCTACCACAAGTCAATGGCAACTATTATTCTCAATGGAGATGAACTAAAAGCCTTTCCTCTAAAATCTGGTACAAGGCAAGGCTTCCCTCTCTCATAACTCCTATTCAACATGGTGCTGGAAATTCTTGCCATAGTGTTTAGATAAAAAATTATCAAGGGCATCCAGATAGGAAAGGAAGAAGTAAAACTCTCACTGTTTGCAGATGATATACTATATTTAGAAAACCCTAACATCTCTACCAAAAAGCTTCTAGAAACAATAAATATATATAGCATAGTGGCAGGCTAAAAAATTAAATGATCAGTGACCTTTTTATATACCAATAATGATAAAAAGAAATGGACATTAAAAACATCCCATTCCATTAGGGTCACACAAACTTAAATATCTTGGAGTCAATTTAAACAAAGAAGTGAAGATCCTATACGAAGAAAACTACAAAATCCTGCTTCAAATAATAAAAGAGGACACACAAAAATAGAGACACATACCCTGCTCATGGATTGGTAGGATTAATATAATTAAAATGGCAATATTCCCCAAGGCATTGTACAGGTTTAATGCAAGCCCTCTAAGGATACCCATGACATTCTTCAAAGAAGTGGACCAAACACACTTGAAATTCATTTGGAACAATAAATACCCACGAATAGCTAAGCAATCCTTGGGAAAAGGTATATGAGAGGCATCACTTTAGCCAACATTTAAATTGTATTACAAAGCTATAGTCATTAAAACAGCATAGTATTGGAATAAAGACCCTCAGATCAGTGGAATAGACTTGAGTATTCAGAGAATGTGCCTCAGATATACAATGAATGAATTTTTGATAAAGGGGAAAGAAATGCAAAATAGAGCAAGGTAAGACTATTCAATAAGTGGTGTTGGCACAACTGGTCAGCCACTTGTAAAAATGCAAACTCAGACCTCCATCTAACACCATGCACAAATATCAAATGCAAATAGATAAAAGACCTTTATATTAGACCTGAAACCATAAGGTATATAGAACTACATGTATGTAAAACACTCAATGACATTGAGACTAAAGGCATCTTCAAGGAGAAAACATCACTCTCCAAACAAGTGGAAACAGAGATAAACAGATGGGATTATATTAAGCAGAGAAGCTTCTGCACCTCAAAGGAAATAGTGCCTAGGATACAAAAGCCACCCACAGAATGGGAGAAACTATTCACTTAATGCCCATCAGATAAGGGGCTAATATCTAAGATATACATGGTAGTGACAGAACCTAACATAAAAAAATATCTAACCCCATCAAAAAATGGGGAGAAGAAATGAACAGACACTTTCACAATGAAGAAATACAATGGCCAAAAGGCAAATGAAAAACTGCTCCACATCACTAATTACCAGGGATATGCAAATTCAAACAACAATGAGATACCATCTTATGCCACAGAGACTGGCATACATCACAAAGAACAAAAACAGTAAGTGTTGGTGGGGATGTACTCTCATTCACTGCTGGTGGGAATGCTGTCTCATCTAGCCTTATGGAAAACAATATGGAGATTCCTCAAAAGACTGGAAATTGAGCTCCCATATGATCCAGCTATACCACTCTTTGGATATACCATAGGAACACAAAAAATACAATACAAAAATGCCTTCCTCATATTTACATTCATTGCAGCACTGTTTACAATAGCCAGACTATAGAAACAACCCAGATGCCTTTCAACAGATGAATGGCTAAAGAAACTGTTGTGCATATACACATAGAATATTATGCACCCATTGGGGGAGATAAAGACATGAAATTTTCCTATACTTGGGTGTAATGGAATCTATTATGCTGAGTGGAATAAGTCAGGTGGAGAGAGATAGAACCAGAATAGTCTCACTCATATATGGATTTTAAGAAAAACAAAAGGCATTATTGTAATAATGCCCAGAGACAACAAAAATGAGGGCTTCAACGACCAGCTGTCGATGTGAAGCTCACCACAATGAGTGTTGATTGTAGTTAGAGAGATGAATACAGTATCATGACAATGTTAATGAGTGAGAGAAATAGAATACTTGTCTCGATATAGACAATAGGGGAAAGAAGGGAGCTGGGGAGCATTGGTGGTGTGAACTTTGCACTGGTCAAGGAGGATATTCTTTTTATGACAAACCCAACTACAATCATGTATGTAATCATGGTGCTTAAATAAAGAAAATAATTGATAAAAATCCTTAATATGTTCTATAAAGCACTGTACTATGTATGCCCTACCGATGTCTCTAGTGTCTTCTTAAGTCATTTTACCTCTTAATACTTGGAGATTTATACAAATTGAACCACTTTGTAGTAATTTAATTTGCTATTATGTAATTTCTCTTTTAACTTAAATTAGTTATTTTCTAGGAGGTTTCCAGACAAGTCCTGTCTTGGTTAGGCTGACTTTTAATGTATCCATGAGTAGGTTGCAATACTTTATTGTAACACCTAGCTTAACTCTAAGCTCTGTTAGGACAAGAATTAACTTCTCTAGAACATAATACTCATCCCTTGTATACAATGGTTGCATGTAATAATACCTTGAAGATTTTGATCGAATAAGTTCATTTATTTAAAAATATGATGTGAGTACTGTTACATGTTAGTATTATTCTATATAATGAGGATAGAAGGAGGAACATTATAAAGTCAGTTGCTGTTACATTACCCTTATGCACTCATGGCCAACATAGACCAATGAACTATATCCATAGTGATGATAAGGATTATGAAGAAACTGAAGTTTTATAATAGTTATTAGAATTAGAACAAAGATGGTATTCTATCTTAAATTTCATGTACTATTTATTTACTTAAAACTTAATTGTAATTTATTTACTTATTTACAATTAATGTTATTTATTAAAATTAAATCAAGATCCCTTGGTTTATAATACTATTAATAATGCTTTTTCACATACATAATTCCAACACCACACCTATTCCAAGTATACTTATCTCTTTCCTCCAAGGGGCACAACAGTCCTTCCTCTCATATCTCCCTCACTCCATTGCATGAATCAGTTCTCTTATTATGTTACCTTTGGAACTTTGTTGCTAGCTAATTATGTATATTTAATTTTTACTCAGAGAGATGTTTCTGTATCTGTTTTTTTTCTTCTGACTGACCACTCAGCATTAATTTAGAATTTTGTTCTTTCTCACTGCATAGTATTCTGTTGTGTATATATACAACTTCTCCATTCATTTGTAGTTGGGCTGTTGGTTGTTTCCATAACTCACCCAAATAAGCAACTATGTGCTGCAAGCACCTATAAAGAACCTAAGCATACAGTATGTGTTTAATTAAGCCCATTTATTGATTCATATATACCATATACCCTCTGCACAAGTGAAATTTCAGTACAGTATTTTATAGTAATAATTTAGCTAATTTTCAAATTATGTTTTAACTTAATTTCCTTTATTAAAATAACTGTTTCAAATAATTTATGGAATTATAAAGATTGATAATGATTTATGACATTCATGAGAAAATATTTTAATTGAAAAAATACTATGACATTTGAATTTGGAAATATCAAGTCAATAAATGTAATGTTATAAATCATAAAACTTTTATTACAAAGGAAAGACATCCTGGAACATTGCTTAACTCATTCCTTAAGGAAATTTTATTTTCTTCAATTATGATTGAGTTCAAAGGAGAAAGGTATTTTAAAGTTTGAGATTAACTTTTTTTTTTTTTTTGGTTTTTGGGTCACACCCGGCAGCACTCAGGGGCTACTTCTGCCTCTATGCTCAGAAATCGTGCCTGGCAGACATGGAGGGACCAGATAGGGTGCTGGGATTTGAACCATCATCCTTCTGCATGCAAGGCAAATACCCCACCTTCATGCTATCTCTTCGACCCCTCAAATGAACTTATTTTTATATTTTTTGGGTTAGAATAATGCTACTTCTTTGGGCTGTGGTGTAATTAATTAGTATTATCTGAGTTGTCTAAAATTTATTTAGAGAAAACACAAATATCTAGTCTATCTCAAATTTAAGTAATCAAAAGTTAAGAGTGTCCTTAGCTATCAAAAAAAGGGTAATAATTGTGTTCTAAGATGGGTTTTGCTCTTCAAAGTTTGTTATGAGAAATTAATTATTTATAATTTATTGTCAAAGAAAGATAACCACATAATTCTGGAGCTACGTAAAAGGTAATATCAAAGAATAGTGTAACTGCGTAAAAAATTAAAAATCTGTAAACTTTACCACAAGGATGAATTTCACAATTCACATATTCTCAAAATAAAACATTGATTATGAAATTTCATTAAAAATGAAGATTACCTCAAGGAGTTTAAAGAGAATTATAACAGGATGAATAATATCCTTAGCATGAAACAGTTACTGTAATCCTGCAAACTGTTTGGCTGGGTGCCATCATTTTCACATGACCTGGTTAGTCCTATTTAAAAATGTCAGAATTTTAACCTAAAATGAACTAACTGAGATTTAACAGTGGGAACTGGAAGGCTAAGACACAGAAGCCTTCCAGTTCCCACTGTTAAATCTCAGAAGTCAAGGAGATCTGTGTATGTCCACGGATGTATGTATGTCCATGGAAATACTCGGAAAGTTCTAGGAGCCAGTTTAGAGAAGAGCAGCCAAGTATAGACAAGCAAAAATAACCAGGAGAAATTGTGAAAAAAATATGGTAAGGTTTAGGGAAATATTTCATATAGGAAGAAAGACAGAGCACAAAGGTTACCTTATATTGCTTGCTAGGAAGTTTACAGAAAATATGTTTTTTTGACACATATGGTATAGAGGGCGTGGGCCATTTTTCAGAGACTTCTGGGTTTCTATTTTGGTGTAAATGTTAATTTTTGAAAGAAAAAATATGGATTTAAATATTTTTGAATGATGTTCCAGGATTTATATTTCTATGTACAATTGAGTACATATTAATAATTAACACTAATAATATTAATACTTAATATTCTCACTGATTTATGGTAATAATTTTGTGTCTTGAAAGTTATATAAAACTCTATTAGAGTTTGCTATTTGGTATCTAAATCACTTTAAAGAACCTAATTAAGCTGAATGTCATAGTTATATAAAATGAGACAAATAATATTATCTATTTGTTGTCAAGAGTATTAAATCAGATGATGTATGCAAAGTGCTTTAATATTTCTGCATATAAAATTTAATTGTAATATTATTTTGTAAATGTTATTAATTTTGGGGGGTGGGAAATACTGGGAGTGAATATAGAGGTTTATATATGAAAAAAGTGAACTGGTGCTGGAACACATTGCTGCCCATGCAAATTTGTTTACTGTTAGATTTTTTTCCATATTGATATGACCGAATGACTACAACAGCAACAATAAAATCGCACATTTGTCCCGTTAATTCAGCTTTCAGGATACTTACTCTTTGTCTACAGTTAAGCTTGTTGTCAGAATACTTACTCTTAGGTAGAATTCTCCATTTTCATTTCCAGATTTAATCCGAAACGTATTGATTGTATTGGTGTAAATGGTTGTGGCCTGTATCTGGAAAATGTCAGATGGCACAGATCTCTCAGATCGGATGCTCATGTATTTGTGAACTATGGACTGGGGGAGTTCTAGGCATACTGAGTTTGAGACTGGGCAAACACATCGGCTGTAGAGACAAACAAAAATATTCACTAGTGTAGCTTGGTAAAACCAGAAGTCTCTTACTTTCAAGTTTCTGATTTTTTTCTTACTTTTCTGATGTTAGAACATAGGGGTCTTGACAAGGATTTTGTGGATAACAGCGAAAGCCACCATGATAATTCCAACACATTTCATCATCCCGGCATTCATTTGTGGTCTCACACTCATTTATATCTGTAGAGATATAGAGTTAAAGAGTTTACCAATCTTGGTAAATTGTATAAGTGGAAGATCCAGTTTGCATGGAGGTGTCTGGAAATCTAGAATGTTTAAATTGCTTTTAGACCTAAGACTGCATAGGACTTGATTCTGTACCTTTAATTTAGAACCTATATACTTGAGCCATTCTATATACATTAATATACATTATTTAATAATTTTCTAAGTCAAATACTAGCCATTTCAAATTCTTATTTTAAGGTTAAAGACAAACTTTCTCCCCCAACACCCCCAGGAGATTATAATTTAGATAAAATATGGACACAGTAACAGTAACAGTTAATTATAAAACAAAATGGAATTAAATAATTGATATTTGCATTGGAAAATTAGAAATGGAATTGATTAATTATGCTTGTGGATTAGGGAGGGTAGAAGGAAGGAGCAGTGTCACAAATTGGCAGTAATCTGATCAGGGAATTTTAAAAGGTCAGATAGAGGTAGAAAAATTGACTGAGGATGATCTCTCTCATATGTGGAATATAAAGAAACATAATAGTAGAAGCAGACTGCTATACTCATTCTTAAGTTCCTTTCAGTCTAGCATTCATTTACTGGGGATAACTAATTTTAAGATAAATTAAATTCTACTAAGTTGCTCCTCATACAAATCATGTGGAAATAAGTGAGAAGATTCTCTGACTTTGAGCAAATCAGGGTTAAGTAGCTGGCTCAAGTTTATACAGCATCTTTGAGTTGCAAAGTACTACATACACCAAATGTAAAGTATTCCAGACCTTGTCTTTGAGGAAAAACTAATTTTAGTAGCCAAACTGAAAACTAAATTCTATCTGGAATGTAAGAGGAAACTGTAAAAATTTAGGTAGCTTACAAGAGTCAGTAACAGGATGATATGAGCAATCATATGTGGTATTTAGAATAACTGCAGGAGGAAATGGAAAGGTTTAAATTGGAGTTGCCTAGAACAGCATTATTGTCCTGAGAGCAAAGTGAGAAGAAGGAAAAAAAGTAGAGTGGAGTGGGAGGAAGACAATGTAATATAACAGAGGATTGGGGTCAGGGGGATTCAGCTACATTGGTAGTGTTGAGGAAGGACATACCCAAACCATGCTTTCAATGGAAATCATGAGACCCAAATTTTATAACCTTAAAAATGTGCCTGTTAAGATGTCAGACTGGGGTTAGGGTGAGAAATAGGATGGACTTTGGGAATACTGGTGGTGGGATTGGTGATGAAACATTGTATATCTAAAACTCAACCATAAATAACTTTGTAAATCACAATGCTTTAAATAAAAAAATTTAAAAAGAATCAGTTATAATAAGTATCTTATTTTGATTAAAGAAATAAACTTAAAAAATAAAAAATAAAAAAAGAAATAAACTTAAGATTCTTCAGAAAAATCATAATTATCTTGTCCTTTCAAGATTCAAATTTCTGAAAAAATAAAGATGTTGTTTACCACAGAGAAAAGTAAGACTCATTTGTTATAGTTGACTACCAGCAAAAGGAAATTTTATATAACTTTATTTATAACTTTCAGTTTCTTCCAGCATAATAAACTATCAATCAACTCCTTGTTTATTCTGGATGACTTTCCAGAAATTATTAATGATATTAAAGTATTTGATGAAATGTGTGTTCTGTTTATATTTTTTCCCCTTTACCCCGATACCTCTCCTATCCCAAACATATTTTCATTTTTTTAAAACTGTAATGAGTTTTCTAAAGTTTCTTTTAAGTTTGAGTTTTTTAAGTTTTTTTTTTTTTTTTAATCTCCAAAACAAGTCTTTGGAAAAGGTAAGAATTTATTCTGGAGTTTACAAGGTTGGGAAGGGATGATTCCCTTGGGGGAAATCAATTGTTCTGTATATAAAACTTCATTATCTTCAAGATACAGTACTCTTGAACTGCTTATTTTCAATTGCTGTACATTTTTACACTCTATTACAATAACTAAATATTTCCATATATACTAGGTAGCTAAGATTATACTGTATGCTAATTTGAATCTATTTTGCTAAATATGAAATTATAATAAAACAGTATGATAAAAACACAGGCATTTGTTTGAATTCTTCATGAAAACTGGTTATGATATCTCACTGGTTAACATTTTCCTGCGTGTAATAATACATATGTTAAAGTGTCAATTAGAGTTTTAAAAGTGAAACCATTTGAATGGAATGGTTTATTTCACAATCAGCATTCCAGTCTCCAATAACCTAGAAAGGAGTATTAGTATATTTACTACAACATACTGGTTATGCTCATTTAGTGATTGTAGTCTAGTTGAATGGTAATTTGCATACTATAAAATTCTAGGGAATAAAGGCTCCTCTGAGGTTATATTTTCTATAAAAAATGTCACAGTACAGTGTAGGCTACAATACCAAATGTTTCCTATCTTTGGTATTTTTCCTTTTTGGAGACTGGGGGCACAACTGGTAGCACTCAGGCATTATTCCTGGCTTTGGTCAGGGATCACTTTTGGACAGTGCTCAGAGGGACCATATAGAGTGCCAAGATTGAGTCTGGATTGGCACATGCAAGGCCTTGTCCCTGTACTATCTTTCTAAATCCAATCTTTCCATTCTTCGTTGACTTTACTGCTGCATATGCCTCCTCTTAATATAATCAAGTTCATTTTAATCCTGATATAAAAGAACTTCTCAAATATTTGCTACTAATTATACATTTTATTTACATTTCTGGGTAAATTTCATTAACCATTTTGTATTGTAAAGGTCTTTCTTTTTTAAGTAAAAACAGATTTTATTTGGAGGCACTTAGGAAGGAAAGGAAAAGGATGAGAGAAAGAGAGAAGAGAGAGAGGGGAGAGAGAGAAAGAAAGAGAGAGAGAAATGATAAAGGAGCTCAATAGAGCCAGGCTTCTCCAATGTGTCTGGTACACTGCCTAGCATGAAATAGGAAAGTTATTTGCTATCTTATTTTTTTACCTGAACTTTTCTTTCTAAACACTAAAAACAGTTTTATCATTAATTTTAAAGTTTTTATAACATTATTTAAACAGTTTTATAACATTAATTGTTATAAAATTAATTGTTGTACTATCACGCTGGCTTCTCCTATTAAAGAGATTTTATGACGCATAATGTGTTGAAGGTAGAAAAAAAGTGAGTGTATAGCTTTTGGTTTTCTGGTGATGCACTAAAATCATACCAGATAAAGAGCTCCTCCCCCCACCCAAGTTCAGGTGTGACAATCACCTAAACATTGATTTTTTAAATAGGACCCAAGACACATTTACTGTTTTATCATTAGTGTATTTTTGTTTTGTTTTGTTTTGTTTTGTTTTGGGGGGGCACATACGGTGACACTCAGGGGGGTTACTCCTGGCTATGAGCTCAGAAATCACTCCTGGCTTGGGGGACCATATGGGAATCTGGGGGATTAAACCACAGTCCGTCCTAGGTTAGTACTTGCAAGGCAGTACCTTACCGCTAGCATCACTGCTCTGGCCCCTTCATTAGTGTATTTTTTTAACCAAAGATTTCAGGCACATTTTAGTACATGAGGCAGATTTTTTTTCTCAAAACCTAATCTACTACTTACTTTATAATATTGGCATTTTAGAGAATTAAGATGGTTTTGAATTTTGTTTCTTTTTCTTTTATTTTCCTTTTTGGTGAAGGGGGGAAAGGGAGAAAAGAGAAAAAAAGGGGGAAAGGGGAAAAATAAGAAAAAGCAAGACTGAGGCACTGCCGTGTCCACTTGTGGGAAAGGAAGGAAGGGCTTTGAATTATGTTTAAACTGCAAAATAAACTTATGCCTTGATTTAAACTTGTGATGAAATACCTTACTAGTTTAATAATCATTTTGGCAGATGATTAGAAGATATAAGATGATTATACAAGTTATAAATTAACCTGATTTTTTAAAAAATTAAAGTAACTAATAATCTATAAAATAAAAATCATTACTTTAAATTTAAATGAAAGCCACTCTTAATACTTTGTAAAATGTAAAATCTTATATTAAAGAAAAAAGACCTCAAATTGTATATTTAATAAAAATATATAAATAAAAATATATGATATATAAAATAAATGTGTGATATAGTTTTATAATTACTTCACTATTTCTGAACGCTTAACAGTTACCAAAACAATATACTTACCCTGACATGTTCTACTTCTCACCAATTGGTATCCTTGGGGGCACATACAGGAGAATTTGCCAGGTTCATTAACACATCGATATTGACACAAGTAGCTTGAGGTTCTACATTCATCAATGTCTGTTGAATCACACAAGAGCAAGATTATCTGACTTAATGCCTAACGTCACTCAGCATGATTTTATTTTTATAGCACCAAAATACATGATTCATTTTTATTATAGCTGAATAGTATTTCATTTTGTTTATATATCATATTTCATGCAATCATCTATGCTCGTAAACTTGGACTGTTTCCATATTTTGGTTATTGTGAATGAATGCTGCAATAAACTTATTTTTAACCTTTTAGAAAATTAGAAAGTGTACATCTGTCCCATACTGTCAGACATAAGATTAGGATACTGATTCCTCCACTATGATTCTAATATTTTTGACATGCATTCAGCTCTTTTTTCTTTTAAATGTCTGCTCCTGTCACTGTAACCTGAGTTTTTATCAGATGTAGAATTAAGTTAGTAGATCTGGACTGAAATGAGAGATTTTGCTTTTAATATTGTTTGTTTGTTTTGGGGCCACACCTGGCAGTGCTCAGGAGTTACTCCTGGCTCTGCTCTCAGAAATCACTCCTGTCAGGTTCAAGACACCATTTGGTATACTGGGGATTGAATCCAGGTTCGTTCCAGGTCCGCAGTAGACAAGGCAACTGTCCTACTGTTTGTGCTATTGCTCTGGCCTCAGAGATTTTGCATTATTTTTTAAGCAACTCCCAGGATGTGCTATTGCTGTCTGGTTATCAGGTTACATTTTGAGAAGCAAAACATTAGTGCATTCTTTCTAACATTTAGACTTAGTTTGGTTTAGATTTTTCTCCGCTTGATAAAACTCTAAGAATACCTTTCTACAATTGAATTATCTATCGATTGGATTTTAGAACAGAACTTCTATGAATAAAATGTTATTTTTATAAACAGGTACATAATTAGATAACGCAACAGCAAACAGACTAAATTCCTATTACAAATCTTTTGGGAAATATGTTACCTTCACAGTTGATTCTGTCACTGCTTAGCTCATATCCTTGATTGCATTGACAGATGAATGAACCAAGGAAGTTGTAGCACTGCTGAGCACATGGATTACTGGCATCACACTCATTTATATCTAAAAGGAAAGATTGCATACATTTATATCAGTCTTTAAACATATCTTTGCTCTTTTGTACCTGTGTTATTTTATGATAGATTGGTAATTCCTTCGCTGGATTATTTCTTATGTATAAGCTCACATTGGAGAATAGCTATGTAGGTTTTATATTTATTGGAACAACTTCAAATGTCTTTCATACATTTTTAAAAAAAGACAAAAATATTTTATTTCTATGAATGACAGACTAATGCTTGATGACTCTAAAATAATTTAATGACTATAGTAAAGATATATTTTAGTAACTATTTTATTGTTATTCAAGTGAAAAAATAAAAAAACTATAAATAATTGATATAAGACACATACTAATATGGTCTCTCAGCATGTTGTAGAGAAGATTTATCTGTGCTATTTATTACTTTTTAAATGAGTTTTGTTAAGTTTCATTAAAATTATAACATACGTCTTTAATATTCATGCAGAGTTTTGCAATATTTTGACAGCACTAAAATATTATGAAAAGAAATTTTTTTCTTGCACTAGATTCTTTCCATGTTATGCCTATTCTAAAATTGTGTACTGTGATATTATTGCATTCTGAAAGGAGAAAAACAGCATGTAAAAATCAGAAAAATCAGATGTGATTTTAGTGCAAGGTTTATGGATTTGAAATTGCAGTAACCCCTTCGGCATCTTTTTGATTAACCTGTTTGTATATACCAATTATCTGTAGCTTATATTTTGATATACCTATAGAAGAGAACTAAACCCAGGGTTAAAAAAAGTTTTCCAGGGGCCAGAGCAATAGCACAGTAGTAGTTCATTTGCCTTGCATACAATCAACACAGAGTGGACCCTAGTTCGATTCTCGGAGTCCCAGATAGTACCCTGAACCTGTCAGGAGCGATTTCTGAGTGCAGAGTCAGGAGTAACCCATGAGTGCCACCGGGTGTGACCCAAAAAGCTAAAAAAAAATTTTTTTCCATTCACATCTAGGTATGGTTTTAGAAATAGATTATATCTTTCAGTTTTAAGCAGGAAAGTTGATGAGAAATAATCCATTCAAGCATTTAGAAAACAGAAATATGGCATCATGGCATTTAGTTTACTTTTCAGAGAGAAAAATCTTATTTAAGATGGCAATTACCAAGGCTTACCTACACAGGTATAGTTGTTTGCTGCCAGTTGAAACCCAGGACTGCACTGGCAATAAAATGATCCTGGTGTGTTCACACATCTTTGCTGGCAAAAAGGAGGCACAGCGCATTCATCTATGTCTAGGTACACACATACAAAAAGAACTGAATTATTGACTATTCATACAGCAGTTTTATCTCAGTTTCTCTTCAGGGCTTTATATAAAAATCCAATGAAAGAAGATGTCATTAAATATAATTACTTTTCTTCCTTTTCTTGGTTATTTTTGGATTGTTATCAACATGGGGAATATATTTTAAACATATTTTAACATATTTAAAATATACTTTGGATTATATTGTCTAGCTAAATGAAATATTGGAAATAGACTTAAAATTTGGTTAAGATTTAAAGAGAAAATTATTTAAGAAATCTCACATATACATGAAAACATCAATTCAAGGATTGAACAGTTGAAATAGAAGAATTATATAATGCAGTATAAAACCATTAGAGGGTTGCTGCTAATCTAGTGACCTGGTGGAGTTAAAAGTTCAGAATCTAGTTTTTCTTCTCTGTAAAACATGAATAATAATGTCTGATATTTGCATCTTATGAAGTTTCCATAGAATTAAATAACATGACACTATGGAAGGAAATAATGCTAAACAAGTTGCCTCTTGACAGTGTTCTTCTAATCCCTGAAGTGTTTCAGTTGATTCTTCTCACATAAATATTTCCAATTATGAAATGCTCAGTTAAGAGCTTGTAAGATATCATTTTAGAATCATAATACATTTTCATTAATTTATGTATTTCATATTTTTACATTTTGTGACAAGTCCAATATGGCATGATGAAATTAAAAAACAATTATGCATGTAGATATGACATGAAGTAGTTGCATACTCATATGGTAAAAATGAAAAAAAAACCTTATATATTGAACTCTTCTCAAAGTGTTTGAGAGGCAGTGTGTTTAAAGTTGCTTAAAGATAATTTGATTTTGAATCTTTGTTTTGACAATTACTAGCTGGTCTTTTTAAATAGGTATATATGTATATAATTAATATAAGAAAAGAGCAGTGGATAATAATAGAATAAAGTAATGCTGTTTTTGCTTCACTCAAGTAGAGAATTTGCCTCAACCAAAATTTGGCCCACACCTTACAAAAACATGGAAAATTTGATCCCCTTTGAATCACCTACTGCTTAATTATAAGGGAACTTACCAAGATATCCCATTGTCATAAAATTAATAGAATTTATTTGAGTTAATATCTTCAGGAAAAAAAATCAGTTTTATCTATCTCAACCAATGGAGTGGCTAATAGATTAGTTGATCTACTCCTGTGAAAAGTATGGGGGACTTAAAAATTCATTTCTAAATAAAATTTCTAAATAAAATCTAGACCATTACTTTTCCCCTAAAAGTTAAGTTACATGTCTTTTTTTTATAAGACAAGTAGAAATAGAAGAGAAAAAATTTTAAGCAAAACTCATCAGAATGTAAAAGAAGGTAACAGAAATTTGGTCTTGGTGTCTAAGTTTCCATTTCCTCTTCGCTAGCTATTGATATGACAATGTGGTAGAATTATTGAGTGAGTTAAATGAGCTAACTGGGGAACATTTTCTAACTTGTAATAGGTAAAAATAAATGGACATTACTAGGACTGGCTCGATAGTACAGTGGTAGGGTGCTTGCCTTGTTCACAGCTGACCCAAGTTCAATATGCGTCTTTCCATATGAAAATAATCCCTGAGCACCACTGGGTACTCAAAACAAAACAAAGCAAAACAGGAAAAACAAACCCCAAAGCACAAAATAACAACAAAAAAAGAAAAACAAAATATTAGTGGGAGTTACTAATAAATAAGTTGAAAAATATGTTAAATAGAAAAATGTCAGGAGTGTCTTTTTCATGCTTCAAAAAGTTTATGCAGAGACATCAAAGTTTGATATTTCCTGGCATATATGGGGGAAAGAAGTGTAATAAAGCTCTGATGTAATTTTTTTTGGGAGGGGTGTTGATATAACAGAAATGTGTGAGGTTCAAATTAAACAAGACATTATATAACCTGATCAATGCAGAGTTGATTCTAAGAGGGGAAGAACATATTTAAAAATAGTTCCTCCTGGGACGAGAGCAATTGTATCTTGGATAGAGTGCTTGCCTCAAGCACAGCTGACCCACATTAAGTCTTCTGCATCCCATTTGGTTCTGTTCCCCACCGGAAGTAATACCAGAGTGCATTCAGGAATAACCCCTGGGCACCACCCAGTGTGGCCCCAAATTTCCCCCCCAAAATATATCCTCTTGTATATCAGAAACATAGGATCAGGGCCGGGCGGTGGCGCTAGAGGTAAGGTGCCTGCTTTGCCTGCGCTAGCCTTGGATGAACCGCGGTTCGATCCCCGGTGTCCCATATGGTCCCCCAAGCAGAAGCGACTTCTGAGTGCATAGCCAGGAGTAACCTCTGAGTGTCATCGGGTGTGGCCCAAAAACCAAAAAAAAAAAAAAATAGAAACATAGGATCATATTTGGAACATATGAGGTGTTGCCAGATTGTAAACTGCTCTGTCACTAAGCTATTCCTGAGTCCCTTTACTTAGTTTTTATTTTTGTAATTTTTACATCTTCAACTGTTTACTTTACTGAGTAATACAGTGGGTGAAACTTTTGTGCCAATGGGATTGTCTCACAATGTTTTCTGAAGCAGTTTCTTTGCACACTGAAACTTTTTCAGATGCCAGATAATAATTCCAGCATCTAGGCACAGTTCTAAGATAGGCAGAACTGGTGTAGAGGCCCACGAAGAGCTCACAATTGATATCCTAAAGACAACTCACATTCTCAGGCAAAATTTGATACCAGGTGTCTGATAGTGCTTTATACTTTATTATTTTGCATCTTATTTATATGTATATTTATAGTTTTTCCTAACATAAAACTATAGCTCAGTAGATTTTTAAAATTGGAATACATGTTTGAACACAGCTAAAATGAAACATTACAGTTCTTAGAAATTCTTTAACCTCCTTTCTGATTTTGCCTGTTCTACCTCCACACTACACTGAGAAATGAGTTTAAAATTATACATTTACTTACCTGAAGACATATAAGAATAATTATCATTTTTTGTTTATTTGTTTGTTTGGGGCTACCCCTAGCTATCCATGGGTTTACTGCTGCCTCTGCACTCAGGGATCACTCTTGCTACACTGAGGAGACTATATGGTGTACTGGGGATTGAACCCAGGTTAGCTGCTTGCAAGGCAAAGATCTTACCTACTATAATATATCTCTGGTTTCTCTCATTTATTCTTATGGTGAAGTAAGGACCCTTAACTAACCTCTGGAAAGATGTAGTATGTAAATCAGTGAAATTATTTGCAGAATTTCAGATCTAGAGCTGGTCCTCATAATTGAACCCAGAATACTAAATAATTCTTATTTGCCAGTCATACTCAAATTCTGTTGTTTATTGGAAAAACACTCACTGAACATCTGTTTGACAGGTTTCTTTTCAGATACTGGAGAGACAGCCGTGAAACAAACCAGATCTAGTCCCTGCCCACAGGGAGCTCAAGTAGAGTTTGCAAGTAGAGGCACATGTGATACTTGGCTCTGCCTTCCTAACACTGCACCCTTTTGCAACAAGAAATGCTTAGTAGTGTCTGTTAATCATTTCCTGTTGATGGCACATAGCTATTCAGCCTAAGACAAGGTATTATCATAAGCATCCACAAATGCAAGAGCCTGATAGTGTCAGGAATTGAACTCTGGTCTTTATTCAAGACACCTGATCCACTCCCTTAAAACTATCTCTTAATCTGTATCTCACTCTGAGGCAGTGACTGAAGCTCATATCCTCAGCTTTTAGTGTCATGGGCTCCCAAATAACTTAAAATTAAGATGCTGAAGATAGGACTGATATACTGCACTGTTGTACTTACCAACACATTGGTCTCCCCTCTTCTGATACCCTGAGGGACACTGACAGGTGAAGGAGCCTCGTAAATTGATGCACAGTTGGTCACCTCTGCAGTTGTGCGCCCCTGTAGTGCATTCATCTATGTCTGTTAAAGATATTCAGCATAGACAGAAATTGAATTGATTGTAACGCTATTATATACTCCATTATGCTTCATACTAAAAGAAACTTTAATTTATTTTAAAACATAGGGACTAGAGTAATGGTAAAACTGTAAAGGTGCTTGTCTTGTACACAGCTGAACAGGTTTCAATTCCTTACTACATTGATCCCCTCATCCCCCAAGCCTTGTCAGAAGTGATTCCTGAGCACAGAACCAGAAATAAGCTTTGCATATAGCCAGGTGTAGCCTCAAACAAACAAAAATAATAAAAACTACTTGAGAAAAATATCCCACATGAAAATACTGTAAATTATGTTATTTTAAAGGTTCAGAAAATTATTTCATATATATGGTATGTCAGGCATTCTAGTCTGATTTAACAAAAGCTGACATTTCTTTTTGCTATGCTTATCTCAGTACATTCAATTTTTTGTTAAAAATAAAATGTAAGCCTACGGTCTTACTTAACCTTTATCACTTAATTCAGTTGCCTAACATTACTATACTTTCTTGATAATTTTTTCCTGGTGCTGAGTTCATACAGTACCTAAGACATACAAAGCACCTTTTAAAAACATACATATATTATACATAGATTACTCAATAGAATATACACTAGTGTTTGTTTTGAAATGTAAGTAAATTTGATAAAACTTGCTTTTTTTATCCAATATATTGCATTTGAAATAATTTCAATTGAAAAATATACAAAACTCTGCTCAATAATTGGATATAAATCAAACTTGAATTTTCATGCATTCACTGTTGCTCTTTTAAAGAAGAAAGTTATTTTGGGGGTTTTCTTTGTTAGGTCACACTATGAGGCACTCAGGTGTTACTCTTGATTCTGTGCTCAGAAATTACTCCTTGCAGGTTCAGAGGGCTATATGGGATGCCAGGGATTGAACCTGAGTTGGCTGCATACTAGGCAAACATTCTACTCATTGTGCTATCACTCTGGCCTCCATAGTGATTTTTTTTTGTTTTGAAATTTATTCATGCTATTATTACTATTTTTATAGAGGTCAGTACTTGCAACTCTGTGCTTTTGAAGTTTTTTTCCAAGGTGAAGGTATCTTTATTTTACATTTTCTGTTCTTTTGTCTATCTTTTATGACTTTCTCATATGTACTTGATGAAAACATTCTACTGGAGTTTCCTCAGAGCTCTGTGACTAGCTAATGAAGCAATGACAGCAGAATTCCTATTGTTTTATGTCAAAAACATTTGCCAGCATTTGCAGTAATAACAGTCCTGAGAGATACTGCAATGTGATATTCAGATGTGTCAAATTTCTTCAGTTGGCAGAAGATCAAGGACTTGGGCTGGCTGCTGTGTTTTCTAAAGGAGGTACTATAGTGACTGCAGGTTTTCTTTTGAGACATCTGTGCAAATCACCTCATCTGTATTTCATTCCTAATGTCCTAAATTTTTATCCTGTTTTATTCACTTTAAATTCTAATTCCCTTTTCATAAATAGACTACCATTAAATTAGAATATATCATTAATAGATTTAAACAGAAGAACCATGCCACTTGGACCCATTCATTTGAAAAAATCAAATCATTAATCTGAAAATTCATTTTTAACAAATTGTTCCCAGTATTTTGATATGTGCCATTCTTATTGGTGTACAATATCTCATTGTTGTCTTGATTTTTATTTCCCTAATAATAAATAATGATGAATTTTTTTCATGTGCCATTTGTCATCTGTTGATATTCCTTAGAGAGGTGTTCATTTCCTCTCCCCAAATTTTGATGTTTTTTTTGGGGGGGGGAGTGATCTTTATTATGTTTGAAATAATTTTAATTAAAAAATACAGAAAATTCTGCTCAATAATTGAATATAAACCAAACTGTCAAATAGTATAGTTGTTATTTAACTTAAAAATAATTTAATGATTTTATTTAAATAATTTAAATGATTTAATTTATATTTATTATTTAATTTAAATAACAATTGACCAATACGTTTGAATATACTTTCTACTTGTCTGGGCCTGCTTTTAATTTTTTTAGATTGAAACCTCTCTAATACATAAAATTCATGTCAAGAAATTGTTACAAAAGTTAGGTGAATAAACCATTATAGACCTTGACTTGGATAACTAGTAAATTAACTGACTACATTTTTATTTTGGTTTCTCTGATGAGCTTAGCATATTTCTCCTCTTCTTTGCTCTAAGTAGGTGCTAATGAAAATACAGGTAGGTCGTTTTTAAATATATATTTGATCATAATTTATTTAAATAATAAACTTAAATAAAATTATACTATTTGACAGTTTTACTTTGAGGCTCTGTTTTTATATACTCATCTATACAAAGTCATATAGGAATTGTTATATATTGATGAACTCTCTAACGCTAGTATTTTCCTTTTTTTTTCTTTTCCTGCAATGTTTGAGAGTTACTTCTGGCTCTGAACTCAGGAATTATCCATGGCAGTGCTTGGGAGACCATGTGGGATCCTGAATTGGAATTTTGGTTAGCTATATGAAAAGCAAATGTCTTTGCCACTGTACTATAACTCTGATCCCACAGTTGGCATTTTCTATTTGCATGCATCTCTATTTAACTTAAAGATCAGAAAGTTAAACATGATAGGTAACTCACTAAAATAAGCAACTATAACAGACAATGCAGAATATACATTTTTTTGTATGGATGTACCAGAAGATATGTCTTTCATAGGTACATTTATAAAAATCTTTTGTGGTGAGAAAACCTGTAATGATAGAGGCAATAAAATCTTTATTTTTTAAGCCATAATATTCTGATAATCTAGGAATAAGTAATATGGGGAGGATGGTGTATTTTATTTTAAAACTACATATAATTTATCTTTGATAGTTAATTTCATAGTTCTATATAAAGTTAATTAACCCATTC
The DNA here is from genome assembly GCF_024139225.1 of Suncus etruscus. NCBI lineage: Eukaryota > Metazoa > Chordata > Mammalia > Eulipotyphla > Soricidae > Suncus > Suncus etruscus. The sequence goes on along the minus strand of NC_064859.1, from coordinate 38,999,917 downwards.
TTTTTGAGTCCTGGATCCAAACTCTTTGAGAATGGAGAGCTAGGTCTCATTTTTTCTTTATTTCTGCCAACTGTCATGGCATATTTCAATAAATATGTATTTAATAGATATATTCAGTAATACATATAACATGTATACTATACAATAAGTAAAGATTGGTTTGTAGAGAACTGATGTCTAGAGTATAAGGAAAGCAGGGTCAGCGTTTCATCTCATGGGTGTAAACATTTATAAGGCAGGGTAAAATACAAAATATGAGAAACACCAAAATCAGCAAGGTGTCAGAAAATGAAAAGGGATGTAAAGCAATGGAGTTGAGGTCATAGACTGGTGATGCACCTGAGGTATGTCCTCATGGATGATTTGCTTAGCAAAGTGAGATTGACTGTAATTTGAAGGAGGCGAGATTCACAAATTGATATAGAGAAGACTATTTCTGACCTAAAGGCAGGTTACAAAACGCTAAACGTAAGACAAAAGAAGTTTGCTTGGAGAGACTGGACAACAGGCGTGAGTATGGTTTGAGGGTTTATGTGAGAGGAATCTGGTACAGAGCATAGTTGAAAGTGCTCACAAAATAGTAGTATGTATGAAACAAGTTCAAGGCAGTAAAGACAGGATTAGTGTTTGAATTGAACAACACAACACAGGGAGTATCTCTTAATTATGTACACATAGCCTGATATAAACATTATCTAAAATTCTAATTTTATTTTTCACTCATTACGTTTCTTTAATATTGCAGCACCAGTTTCAATGCACAGCATTCCATTTGGTTCCCCAATCCCACCAGGAGTGATCTCTGAGTACAAAAAAGCTTAGCTAGGGGAAGCAGAGACAGGGAAGCAAAGAAGTGCATCACCCATTAATCCTTTTTTTTATTTTTTTATTTAAACAACTTTATTGCATACATGATTGTGTTTGGGTTTCAGTCATGTAAAGAACACCACCCATCACCAGTGCAGCACTACCATCACCAATGTCCCAAATCTCCCTCCTCCCCACCCAACCCCTGCCTGTACGCTAGACAGGCTTTCTATTTCCCTCGTACATTCTCATTATTAGGATAGTTCAAAACGTAGTTATTTCTCTAACTAAACTCATCCCTGTTTGTGGTGAGCTTCATGAGGTGAGCTGTAACTTCCAGCTCTTTTCTCTTTTGTGTCTGAAAGTTATTATTACAAAAATGTCTTTCATTTTTTCAAAACCCATAGATGAGTGAGATCATTCTGTGTCTTTCTCTCTCTCTGAGTTATTTCACTCAGCATAATAGATTCCGTGTACATCCATGTATAGGAAAATTTCATGACTTCATCTCTCCTGATGGCTGCATAATATTCCATTGTGTATATGTACCACAGTTTCTTTAGCCATTCATCTGTTGAAGGGTATCTTGGCTGTTTCTAGAGTCTTGCTATGGTAAATAGTGCTGCAATGAATAAGGTGTAAGGAAGGAATTTTTGTACTGTATTTTTGTGTTCCTAGGGTATATTCCTAGGAGTGGTATAGCTGGGTCGTATGGTAGCTCGATTTCCAGTTTTTGGAGGAATCTCCATATTGCTTTCCATAAAGGTTGAACTAGACGGCATTTCCACCAGCAGTGGATAAGAGTTCCTTTCTCTCCACATCCCCGCCAACACTGCTTGTTCTCATTCTTTGTGATGTGTGCCAATCTCTGGGGTGTGAGGTGGTACCTCATAGCAATCATTGGGAAAAAGAATATGGGAGAAATTACTTTCCCCAACTTTAAACTGTACTAAAATTCTAATTTTTTAAAAAAATATGCCCAGGCACTCCTTCCTACTCACTTATACAATGCAATAGATACTTTTCTTTTTGACCTTGTCATCACCAGGGCTTTAAGTAATTCAGCCTGATATTTCTCTCAGTTCTTGATCACAGCCTTTTTTTTTAATCACACTGATCTCTTTTCAATTGAATTAAATATGTAATTTTCATTCAAAGTAAATGAAGGTAAATATGTCCATATCTCTGTGGTGTCCATTAAGTCCCAGTTTAAGCTTTACTTATCGATGCTTTTGGCTCCTTCTCTTCAGTCTGACTCATATTTCCCAATCTCCTGACTCATGCTGCTTTTTTCTGTTATGCAACAGTTTAATCTCTGCAGTGTTCTTTTCTTAATTTGATAATTTACCACTACATGAAGTCACTCAGTATATTTTCATGAGCAAAATTTTTCTGTATCTTAATTGCTGCAGGGCAGCATTTAGAATTTTTCCAAAGTCAAAGCTTTAGAATTAAAAAAAAAATCCAGAACCACTTCAGAATAAGTTACCTTTGACAAAAGATGCAAATATACATCAGTAGGAGTATGGGGACTGAAATTACTTTGATTTTGTTGTTGCCTATGTGATTGAGAGCCATAATATTAATTCTTTTTCTGTTCATCCATCTATCAACTAGGTCATCTTATCTTAATTACAATGAATAGGATAAAAAGAATTTCAGAAGGTCCAAAATGTATATTTTAATTTTCATATTATAAATATTTAGAGCAAAATACCACATCTATACTTGTTTTGTATGGGATACTTGTACATGCTTACTTTATAAAGTATTATTTTTAAAACTCCCATCGTTAAAGAAAAGAGATTATATAGAAGTTATGCTCTTTCTGTGACCCCAACCCCGTTCCTTTTGTTGTTGTGGTGTGAAACATTACCATATTTGATAATGGTGTGCTCATACTTGGTTGTAGTTTGTCAGACACTGTTGTGGCACTGAGGACCAAATTCAAAAATGAAAGTGTTGCCAGTATTTTACTTGGCATTTGGGATAATGCTCAAGATAGAACTTGTGGCTTCATGCCTGCAAGATAGGCATACCCTTAGCCCACATTAAGCTATTACTTAAGTATATGAGTTTTTGGCCATATTGTGTCTTCAACAACCATACTATTTTGTTTTGATATAAAATAGTATCAATAAAGAAAACACTAAATGTTAATGTGTGCTGTTTGAAAGGATTTTTTTTACTCCTGTTTTTCTTTTTTCTTTTATCATTCTTTTTTTGTGAAAGGGGCTTGGAGTTACTTCTGGCTATGTGCTCAAAAATCTCTCCTGGCTTGGGGGACCATATGGGACTCTGGGGATCAAATTCAGGTCCAAACCCAGATCCGTCCTGGGTTCAAGCCATGTGTAAGGTAAATACCTTTTTAACATGATTAGTTTTATTAATTTTAGTAACAGGACAGTACATTAGTTTCTAGTAGCATAGTCTTTCTATTTACTCTAAAACTTTTAACTAAAATGAATTCATCTGTAAAGATATAATAGTTAATTTGGTTTTCATATATATATTTGGATTTTTGGATCACACCCAGCAACGCTCAGGGGTTATTCCTGGCTCTACGCTCAAAAATCGCTCCTGGCAGGCTCGGGGGACCATAAGATGCCAGGATTCAAAACACTGTCCTTGCATGCCAGGCAAACGCATTACCTCCATGCTATCTCTCTGGCCCTGGTTATTCATATTTTTTAATATAATCCTGGAAGTTATGATCTATCTTCACAAGAGATGAGGGAATTGCTACTTTACTACTTCAAACATTCATGATCATTGGAAATATAGCTTGAGTAATTAAGACTTTAAATTATGTTCCTTGAATTAGGATAAGAAGATGTATAATATTTATATAATTTACTATACAAACATTTTTTGTGCCACATCTGGTGGTGCTTAGGGGTTACTACTGGCTCTATATGAATTTGTTAAAAATTTAAAGTTAATTTGTTCAAACTGAGTAAATGTTTAGTAATAGTTAAACATCTATTATATGATTACAAAATTATAATTTATAATGGATAAAATTATACATATATATTATAAAATAATTAATTTTATAATGATTAATTCTAATATCAGCTATGTGGAAAAAGTAATCACATTATTCACATTTTACAGATGAGGCAGAAGGATGCCACTAAACATAAATTGATGAAGTGACCTGCTTATAGTCACCAGAGCAGAAAGTTAAACCCCCAATTTCTATTTTGCCATTGTAATTTAGTTCCACACTACTATTTCTTTTTTGTTTTTGTTTTTGTTTTTGGGTCACCCCCGGCGGTGCTCAGGGATTACTCCTGGCTGTCTGCTCAGAAATAGCTCCTGGCAGGCACGAGGGACCATATGGGACACTGGGATTCGAAACAACCACCTTTGGTCCTGGATCGGCTGCTTGCAAGGCAAACGCTGCTGTGCTATCTCTCTGGGCCCCAACCACACTACTATTTTTTTTGTTTTGTTTTGTTTTTGTTTTTGTTTTTTGGGCCACACCCGGCAGTGCTCAGGGGTTACTCCTGGCTGTCTGCTCAAAAATAGCTCCTAGCAGGCACGAGGGACCATATGGGACACCGGGATTCGAACCAACCACCTTTGGTCCTAAATCGGCTGCTTGCAAGGCAAACGCCGCTGTGCTATCTCTCCGGGCCCAAAATTGAAATTGTTGTTTTTAGTTTTTTCTTTTTTTTTTTTCACACTACTATTTCTAAGAGTTCTAGACAATAGGAATTTGTTATAGGTATTTTTTCTATGAAATTAAAAAGGGACTCTAATCCATATTGTATTTACCCCTTTCTTGCATCTTCTACATGAAATTATTCTCCAAATGTATAACTTTCCAAGACTTCTGTTGCCTTCCCAAGTCCTTAGCCAATTATGAACAATTTTTGTCAAAGACTTACTACTTTTCTTGCTAGTTCTTTCATAGCACTGGAATCAGATTTACTTAGGCCAGATGCCCAGTTCTCTTGTTAGCTTTTCATCCTTCTGAAATGATCAACTAGAATTCACCCAAGCTAAGCAGTTTTGGTGAAGAAAATAAATACTGATATTAAATAACAAAAGAAAACTGTCTTCATGTATGGTCAATAGTAGATTTAGAGTTCTAGATATTTACTTAGCTTGGCAAAGGGACAATTAATAATTTGGTGTAATAAATGAGAACAACAACAACAACAACAAATTACCCAAATCAACAAACATCAATCACCCTGATAAAACATTTCTTTGTTTTAGAAAGTGGAGATTAAATCCTTGAGCAGTTCTTGGTGTTGCACTGTTCTATCAGAACCTTAAATGTTCTCTGCTCTTATGAAAAAATCATGCTACATGTAGTTGGAGATGCTTTTCCAGCAATGATAAAGGATTTGTATTGAAAAATTGACTTTCACCTCATCAGCCCTGAGAATGGTAGCTCTAATTTTCAGGATGATTAAATTAAGTTAAACATTATATTCATGAACAAGGGAAGGATTACCAATTAGCATGGAAAGGAGTAACCTGTGAATAATCTGTTTTGTTTACATACAAACCAAATGATGTCTTAGAGAATAAAACAGAAAAAAGAACAAAGCAATGACTTTATAATACTTTAACTCCTTCTGCACAATGGCAAAGTGAAGCTTGATTTTAGATTCTAGGAATAACCTTTTGTACTGATAAATGTTAAAAGCATAGATATTATCTGGTTTCTCTGTATGTCATATTCAGCCTAAATCTGATTTTTCATCTTAAACTTAATTATTAAATGTTTGGGAAAAGATGATTCTGGTATTAAGAAGATTTTAGGGGCCCGGAGAGATAGCACAGTGGCGTTTGCCTTGCAAGCAGCCAATCCAGGACCAAAGGTGGTTGGTTTGAATCCCGGTGTCCCATATGGTCCCCCATGCCTGCCAGGAGCTGTTTCTGAGCAGACAGCCAGGAGTAACCCCTGAGCATTGCCGGGTGTGGCCCAAAAACCAAAAAAAAAAAAAAGAAAAAAAGAAAAAAAAAAAGAAAAAAAAAGAAGATTTTAGAATTAACTGTGGAAGTAAAAGTAAATTTTGAATCAAAATTACATCAAAATCTTTGCATCAAAGTCTTTGGTCCACAGTGGTTTAGTTCCCTGGCATTAACTGGAGCTTTATGTACTAACAGGAGTGGCATGCACACATCCTTCAAAAAAAAGGTAATACTAGACTTATTATTTCTTGATATTTAATACAATTTTAAAAATTAAGACATTTCTTATTAATTGTGTTACTTAAGCACCATGGTTATAAAATTGTTCTTTGTTGGGTTTCAGTCATACAATGTACACCATCCTTCACCAGTGCACACTTTCTACCACCAATGTCCCTTGTTTTCCTTTCATCCCCTATCCCTCCTGTCTCTAGGGCAGGCAATTTGCTTATCTCTATTTCTCTTTCTTTCTCTTTCCCTTTTGATATTGTGGTCTGCACTCTTATTAGTGGAGGGGTGCCTTGCATATCACTTTCTCCTTTTTCAGCACTAAATTCTTGGCCAGTGTGATCAGTTCCAGTCATCATTGTCCTAGTAGACCTTTTTCTATTCTAATTGTAAATCACCACTTTTTGTGGTGAGCTTCCTATCCTGAGCTGGACCTTCTGATCCTTTATTCTCTGAATATTGTTAGCATGACTGTCTTTTATTTTTCTTATATTCCACAAATGAAGAGATTAGTCTATGTTTATCCATTTTCTTCTGGCTAATTTCACATCATGTATATTCATGTATAAGCAAATATTATGATTTCATTTTTTCTAATGGCTGCATAGTATTTTATGTATAGATATACCACAATTCTTTAGTCACTCATCTATTGTTGGGAACCTAGGTTGTTAAAAACTAAAAAAAAAGACTGTAGTCTTTGTTATATTAAAGCATCATATTAAGGTAAACAAAATATTAAATGTGAGCTACCATTAACTGATGCCCAATTCTTTAATATATTATTAATCAAGTGAGGTTTGATATTTTGAGTTCTAAGTTGGTAATATAGTTTCCATTTTCCACACATTATTCACAAATTATAATATATATTTGAATTTAATTTGTTATCTATTTTATGTTATCTATCAATCATCTATCTATTTATCTGTCTATCTATCTATCTTTTGGGGCCACATCTTTTGCTGTTTAGTTTACAATTGACTCTGATTCAGGAATCAGAGAGGGGTGAATAGAAAGTTATCTTCAATATTTAAATGCACTACTTTGTACCTGTATAAATTTTTAGAGACATGTAATGCCTGTTTGGCTGCCTAAGCTATAAAAAAATCTTTGAGAAAACATGCTGTGTGTTCATAGAATACAAAAGGAGATAGACCAGTGTCATTTATAAAGTTGATGTGTTAAAAGTGAATATCAAACTAGGTCAGTCCTAAATAGAATTTACTTGTGGTATTATTAATATTTTTGTTGTTGATTTTTTAAAAATAAAAGTTTAATTGAATTGTCATAAAATACAAGTACACAGTTGTTCAGAATTGAACTACAATGTCCCACCTATCCTTTTATTAGTGCCTATTTCCTATCACCAATGTCCTGATTTCTCCCCTAATGCCAACCTTTATAGCAGACATTTTCCTTCTCTTTCTCTTTCTTCCTTTTTCCTTTTTAGGCACTGTGGTTTGCAATATTGTTATTGAAGGGGTATCATGGATATTACTTTACCTCTTTCCAGAATTCAGTTGTGTAGAGTAATTATTTCTAGCTATGGTTATCAGAGCAGTTCTTTCTTTGCCCTAACAGCACTCCTCTTTGTGGCAAGCTTCCTACCATAAGCTGTTCCTTCTAGCCTTATCTCTATTGTCTTTGAACATTATTATTATATTGTCTTTTTTATATTCCACAAATGAGTTCAACCATTCTACGTCTATCCTTCTCCCTCTAACTAAGTTCATTTGGCATAATACTCTTCATATCCACCTATAGCTATATCAGATGAAAGAATTAGTACAGGCAAATGCAGCTTTAATTAAATATCCCTTTACCTGAAAAACTTAGCACCAAGATAAACATAAAAATAACTTTGTAATACTCAAAGGAAATTAGTCATTGAAAGGATGTTCTATATCTTTAAACAGCCTGCTCCCTCAGATGAAAGGAACCCTGGCTACTTGCTAATTTTATAATTTATATCAGAATTTTCACCCAAGGTCTGGCCTGGGAGTAAAAACTTAGAAGTGTTAAAATTTGCCTTTTTGATCCCAGGAAAGCTTTTGGCCCAAACAGAGACTCCTCTCTATCTTCTAATTGGAACTTATCCTTTAGGTTTGTAACCCATAATAAAGGCCTGTTGTGAATTATTTGTTGTGAAGAAATTTATAGATTAAACAGTATGTACTAATCAGCTTTTGCTAACAAGAAAGTACAAACTTTTTAACCTTTCAGGAAAACAGATGTGAGCAGTTTCACACATAAAAATCATGTTTAAATACATCACTGTACCATTAGTAAAGTTGGATTTAGAATCACCCTCATTGCTGAGCATGGCCTGTTTTCACTGCCAAAACCTCCGCATCCACTTTCCTCAGGGAGCCCAAGAATTCCCTTAGTGTTTGGACCAAGCAGGTCATGGACAACAGAAAATTCCTCAAAGAAGAAATAGAGATGGCTAAGTATAATTTCTTGTCATGAAGAAACACAGATGGAGACAAAAGAGGTTTACATGTTTGGGTTTGTTACATTTACTTAAAATGATTACCACATAGGGACAGAGCGATAGTATTGCAGGTAGGGCATTTGCCTTGTATGTGGCTAACTGAGTATCAATACTTGACCCCCTATATGGCACCCCTAGCTCTGTCAAGTGTGATCCCTGAGTGCAGAATAATAATTAAACTATGAGCACTGTGGGAGTTGGCCCCAAACCACAAAAAAGTTTACATAGAGCTTAAAGCACAGTGTTTGAGTTTATAACCGTACACGTTTTCACTTTAAATGAAAGTAGAAAAGAACAATTCCAATTGTTATTATTTTTATAATTATGTTTTGCCTAGAAATACATTTAGTTGATGGTAAACTTGACTTTAGGCATATATATGGCTAATAAGGTTGAGTATAAAATTGCTCATATGGGTGAAAAAGTCCTTTGTCCTTCTATATCCATGGCTTTCAGAACCAGAACCATTTTACTATTTTATCAACAAATGCTATTTAACTTCAATTTTTGTGATTAATTTGTGTATATATGTATGTATATACAAATATATTTGTTTTTGAGTTATATTTGTTGATGCTCAAGTGAATATTCCTAACTATTTCAGGAGGATCATATATGGAGAGCAAACTGGGGTGGACCACACACAAATTAAGCACCTTAACCCCTGTACTGTCATCAGTCCTCATATTATAATCCCAATTTTTATTAAGGTATTGTAATTTTCAATATTGTTAATAAATGTATTTCATGCACACAGTGTTAAAACACCATGCCCACCACCAGAATATTCCTATCTCTCCATCAATGTCTCAGGATCCCTTCCTATGAAAGCCTTTCCTCTCATTCCCAAGGCAGAATTTTTGGTAGGCTCGGTTATATAGACTACCTCTTAAGTTCTATTGCCTTTGACCACATTTTTCTCCCTTATTATGTTTCTTCAGATCCCATGTGTGAGATAAATCATTTTATATTTGTTTCTCTCCTGACAGAATGAGATTAAAAATTTTTATGCACTTTTTTCCTTAGTTTAACTTTATTATGCCAAGAATTTATTATACCATGAAGAAGAGTTTATGGGATGTCTTGATCTTTTATGAAAGCCTGAAAATCACAGAATAAAAATTTTAATGCAACTGACAGAAAAATAAGAAATATGATTAAGACTAAGGTAGCATAAGTATTGGGGTTAGGGTGAAAAAGAGCTCAGTTCACATCTGAGCAGCATTTCAACTATATGTTGGATATAGTTATCTAACCTTTCCAAGTCTCATTGTCTGTCAAGGAGGCAGAGAAGGTAAATACTCACTTCATAATGTTACTATGAGGACTGAATAATGTACACTAATAATGTACTAAACAGTACTTGTTTGACTGTTAATGCTCAACAAAGTGTACTTAACAGAAAGTAGTGACTGTAATAACATTGTATGTACCAGATTGGTGCTTCTGTTGTAGATGTAGACAAGTGAACCCCCCCCCCCCCGAAAATTTTGGCTTTATAATTATATATCAATTTTCATTTCAATTTCTGGGTCATGTTATATTTTAAAGTTAATTTTTATTGAAGTAACAATGGTTTACAAGAATTTAAATGTTTATATGCGTTAGAGATACAATTTTACCAGAACCATTCCCACTAACAAAGTGCCAATATCATTCCACCACAGCTCATTGGATCCTCTCATCTCCTTCCCCCTTGGTAACCTCAGTTTTGTGGCCACAGTCTGAGGATTTGTTTCCATTGGACATTATCTGTTCCCTTGTTTATTTCTGTATATACCACATATAATGAGATCATCTAATATTTTCTTTGCTCCTTCTAACCCTATTTTGCTTAGCATTGTATTCTCCATTTCCATCTATGTTTAGCAAAAGGCAAGATTTCATCTTATCTTATAGTTGAGTAGTAGTCCTTTTATTATATTTTTAATTTTCTGAGAAATATTCATATGTTTTTCCATGAAGCTGAACAATTTAACCTTTCCCAAAAGTGACTAGTAGTTCCTTTTTCTCCTTATTCTTTCCAGAACTTGTTTCTGTTTTATTTGTTTTGATTATAGGCCATTTTCACTTCTGTGAAGTGATATTTCATCACTTTGATTTGTACTTTTTTAAATCATGTTCTGAATGTGACCTTTCATGACTGGAATCCAATGAAGAGAATTAGAGCATTAACTTTCCTCTCCTTTGGTATATTTCAGGTGAATGAATATAATATAAACAGGCAAATTCAATCTTTCTTAAAGTTAGTTATTTTAATCTGTGTTGAAGATTTGTCAAGATGCCTATATACATATATATGTATATAGAACTAAAGATACATATAAAGATTAGATTCTCAATATCATCTATCAATTTTACTACCAGTTATATATTCAAAGAAATTTAAACCATCAACTTGAAAGGATATAAGCATGTTTATACATATTGCAATGCCATTTACAATGGCCAAGAAGGAAAACAACACAAAACTTAAGTAGGACACAAAATTATATATGTTATATGCACTACTGAGGTATATAAGACAATGAAAACTGCCACTTGTGGCAACATGGAGTAGAAAGACATAATACTAATAAAAATAAATAAGAAACAAAAGACAAATACTGATGGTATAGAGAAACAAAGCAGGGTAAAAGGTAAAACCAATCCAAAATGTACCTATAATTTTGGACCATATAATTAAATTTGATAAACTTGATAATTGGGGAGCACAAAGAGTAGAGGGGGTCCAGTAGAGGATATTAGAGAGAGTGGTGGTGATGAGTAGAGTGGAATTGTTTACTTTGAACAATTGTTTAAAGCACTCTTGAACTAGATAATGATGTAAATCAATGTTAAATCAATTTAAAAAGAAGTAAATAAATTAAAAGTAACTACAACAAAAACAGGAAAATATTTTATTTTTCTTCAGGGAAGCTTTAAACATTGAAACAAAGGGCATAGATAAACAAACCACTAGATTCCAAGCCCTTGGTCCTTCATGGCTAATGGAGTGCTAATATTGATAAAGACAACAGAAAACAGTTTTAACTAGAGCTCTAATTAGACTCTATAAAGAAGTCTGAGAGAGAACTTTTGGGCAAACAAGTTTTATCTATGAGTATGTGAGGCATATACTGTTTCCCTGGTTCAATGCTCTGGCTCTTCTGCACACTGCTCAGAACACAAAAGCATTGTTTATGCTTTTGATACTGTTGATGCTGTTGTTTATAATGTTGATACTGTTGATTCTGTTGACACTCGGAAGCTGGGCTTCTGGTCAGATCTCCAGGGTCTAATACCTGCCTGCTAATTTTATAACTGCACATAGATGCTGATATGAAGCAATTGTTTCTAGTGATTAATTTGAACCTTCTTGCAAATTAACAGCCAGCTTCATATAAAGACTAGCCTTTCCTAGATTCTAACTCATCAATGCCATTTTACATGTCCTTCTACTCAAGTTAGCCTACATATTTCTATGGGCAACACACATCTTTCTATGTTCTCCATACCTTAACAAGATAATTTTCCTCTCAAGAGTAAGCTCATACCCACACTCTTTATGCTTCCTTTACCAAGTTACTTTTGCTAGTTTTAGGGAACTACAAAAAGAAGTGTGTCCAATTGATGTTAAAAAGAACTTTATGGGGCCTGAGAGATAGCATGGAGGTAAGGCATTTGCCTTGCATGCAGAAGGACAGTGATTCAAATGCTGGCATCCCATATGGTCCCCCAAGCCTGCCCAGAGCGATTTCTGAGAGTAGAGCCAGACCCCAAAACCAAAAAAAAAAAATTTAACCACTAACTGAACTTGTTAAGTAGAGGAGTGACAACCAACTTGCTCTCTGTGGAAACTTAGGTACTCAGCTCTCTACCTCCTCCAACTAGTGCTTCCTGGCACTTTCTCTGACACTTTCTCTGGCACTTTATCTGACTTGGGACTAAGCATAGACTCATCTATGACTACTTTCTGGTATAGTTTCCTGTAGAAAACTATTATCCAAGGTATACATATTGCCTATGTAATTTAATAATTTTGACTATTAGATTTAATATATATTTTATAGTACCATTTTATATAAAACCAAAACCAATTAGTAACAACAAACTGATACAATTGGATTAACAAATTTATAATTCAGAAAATAATTACTAATAACATATGTTTATCTCTTTTGTGAGCAGAATAAACTTTTTTTGTATTTTTCAAGTAAATTTCAAACTAGAATAGTGCATATTTTACATGCTGCAGAAGTGATTATGTTATACTTCATTGTTTTCAGGACCAAATATAAACTTTTTAACAGGACATGAAATAACCCTTCATGATCAGACTCTTGCTCACCCTCATTGATTCACATAGAATAAATTATTGCCTCTTCTGTTTTACTACCACTAATTTTAGCAAATTCTATTTTCACTACATGAAATAGTCTTCCTTTCCCAATTTCAAAAATTTGCCAAATTCTAATTCACAAATTTTTTGATATTAAGCACTGTAACAACTTTATTAGGTCAGCTCTGAAAAAGGAGTACCCCAAAAATGAATGTTATAGTTAGTCTCTACTTCCCCATAGCCAATGAGTTACTTGCAGATACCAAAAATTCTATATGTTTATTCAGCATCTGTTGTGTTTTGCAGAATAATTATTAAACTCAGGTTTGTTGAATAATTTCATGTTTTGAATTTGAGGATCCAGCTCCAGAAAATCCATATTCTGGTCTTGTGCTATCTCCCAAAGTATAAGTAACAAAGCAAATGCTAAAAATTTACCTCCTTATCTTGTTCCCAAGTTAAAATTAAATTTAAAAAGCAAATCCATCATCTCTAGCATGAGAACATAAAGACATAACTTGTTTATGAAGTTTATAATTATTCAGAAAATAATTACTAATAACATGGGATGTTTATCCTTTTGTGAGCTGACTTCTTTTGTTTTTTTTTTTTACAAATAAGTTTAAAGCTAGAATAGTGCATAAATATTGATATTTAAACATATCAGTAAGCAAATTAGGGGTTTTGCCTTTGCAAAATTGTAGTTGTAAAATTGAGAAGAGTCTTCAAAAACAGCAAACAAATTCTATTCTCTTCTTCCCAAAGTGTAATATTTTTCATTTAACTCCAGAATTCATTAGAATTATCTCATGTATTCCCATATTATTGATTCTTGATACTCACCTATTTGCTTTTCAATTAAGTTACATAACTGTTATGAAATTTTATTTCCCTCAAGTACTTTACTTAAATTTTTATTTTTAAATAAAGACAGATATTTCTTCTTTGGTTTTTGGGTCATACCTGGTGACGCTCAGGGGCTACTCCAGGTTATGCTTTCAGAAATCTCTCCTGGCATGAGGACTATATGGCATGCCTGGGGTAGAACCCAGGTCTGTCCTGAGTCAGCCGCGTGCAAGGCAAATGCCCCACCACCACGCTATCGTGCAGGCCGCTAAAGACAAATTTTTATATATTTTGTTTTATTTTTAATGAAGAAATGAAGATGATTTTAACATATTTTCTTGAGAAGAGAAGAGAATAGTTGTGGTTTTTTTTTAGACACAATTATTTGCAAAATGTAGAGAAGAGACTGAAATAGGATACAGCTCCTATGGATAATTTTTTATAATTGTGAAGTCCTTGTTAAAATCAGAGCATGATTCTGCTTATTGTGTTCATTGTTTTTTACAATTTAAGTCTTATATGGTAATATAAAGTAAATTCTGTTAAAATTTGATGTTTTGGACATATTTATGGTCTATTTCTTCAGTCATAATGAACATTGTACAGTTGACAATAAGTGAGCATGAAGCAGAAAGGCTGATTGATTATTCAGACGATCACTTAAAGCCTTGTGCTGTTCTGAATTGGTTGTTTCATAGAGTAAAAGAGCTGAACACTACATGCTTATTAATTTGCAATTGATGTTTATCTTTGTAATGACTATGAATAAATAAATTACTGAATAACATTATAAATGATTTGCCCAACATGGAGTGGAACTTTGGGGATGGGGTTCTGGGTTCATAGCTGGTAATGCTACTCCTGGTTTTATGCTCAGTGGTCACTCCTGGTGGTACTCAGAGGATGTTGGGTATTCAACCTGTGTTAATTGTGTGTAGCACAAGTACCTTAACCCCTGTACTATATCTCTGGCCCTGGATTTGTGTGTGTGTGTGTGTGTGTGTTGTTCCCAGTTGTGCTCAGGGATCCTTTGAGCTATTTTACCAGAAGCTATTTTAGAATCACAATTTGACTTACAGAAACACTTGTATGCAAAGATAATGAGTATGTCTATGAGAAATAGTTTTCAATTAGTTATGATTTATGAGGGGGTGGGGAGGAGGAAGATATGGGACATTGGTAATGGGAATATTGCACTGATGAAGGTAGGTGTTCTTTTATATGACTGAAACCCAACTACAATCATGTTTGTACTCAAGCTGTTTAAAGATATTAAAATAATAAAAAATTATAAATTGCCTTTGTAGGTTCTTTTCTGGCCTCTTATTAATATAGTTACTGTCATTATGATATTTCAAAGTAATATCATTCTTTCTCTCTCACACACTTTTTGATAAATTAGACTAACAATGCTATTTATTTTCCTGTTACCTACCTGAGTCCTAGTAGGATGATTTATCACATTTACATACCTATCACATGTACACTTATTTTCCCTTTTATTTCATAACTTACCTGGAAGTAGTGTTGTCATCATGTCACTACTTATTTATGTATTTCACTAGTTATGAATCTAATAAATGACCCTCAGCCATGGAGTATATAAAGGAGAAGGAAAGAAATGAAGTGGAAGGGAGGGGAAGAAGAGCCAGGAAAGAAGCAATGGAGGGGAAAGGTTTCAAAAGGATTCAGATACATTGGTAGTGGTAAGAAATGATAGAGGTACATATTCAAAACAAAGAGTAAATGCGCTAGAATTATGAGGCCCAAACTTTAACGGCTGAATTAAAAAGATGTTTGTCAATGAAGGCAGGAAGATGGGGGAGGGAACTTGAGAACATTGGTGGAGGGCAGCTGACACTGGTGGTGCTGGAACGTTGTGTGTCTAAGACTAAACTATGAATAACTATAAATCATGGTGCTTTAATTAAAAAATTAAAAATAAATAAAAGAATGGGGCCAGAGTGGTGGCACAAGTGGTAGGGCATTTGCCTTGCACGCTCTAACCTAGAACAGACTCCTGGTTCTATCCCCTGGCATCCCAAAAGGTCCCCCAAGCCAGGAGAGATTTCTGAGTGCATAGCCAGGAGTAAGCCCTGAGCATCACTGGGTGTGCCCCCCCCCAATAAGTAAATAAAAGGAAAGGTAGTGTTTTTTTTGAACACATAATAACTTAATATATAGATGAATAAGTGACTAAAATGAAAAAATGAATACATGATGGTACATATTTAAGTGTTGATGTAGAAAACCATATCTTAAATTTATATTACTATTTGATATCTAGTAAGAGAAAGCAAGGAAAAATTCTTGAAAGTCTCCTGATATTGAAATTATCCTCTACTGCCTATAGCATAAAAAGCAGTGGATCCAAAAAAATCACCCAGAAAAAGACACTTTTGATTCCATAATCACTCAGTGAGGTTTGCATGTTTAAGTACTTAAGATCATCTTCAGGCTATGGTGATAATCTGAACACACTTTTATTCTACTCAAGGAGAGCTCTTGCCTTTAGGACTTTCTTTTTGCAGAATTTAACAAAATGATCACAGTTCAGAACCAATATTAGAAAGCATGACTTCTGGTGAGCAGAAAAGTCCTTGCTAAGTTTTATTATTTCTTGCCTTTCTTCTGAATTTTTGTGAAGATCCACTCTGATTTCAGTTAAAAATTTTTTCAAGAGAAACCTACATAGCTACTTCTTCAAATTTGTTCCAGATGGATTTAGTCATAAAATGATTGATTATCCACTTAGTTATGAGCAATGTGGTTAAACTTAGGAACCTACAGCAAACTGGTTTAAAGTTATGTTTCATGAAAAGTGGCAGAAAGGATAATCCTTAAACAGTTATTTTCAGAGTTAGTGATATTAGTGGAGCTAACTTATTCCAAGACAATGTATTAACAGATGGATAGCTTAACAAAGAACTTTAATAGGTCTGATATTCTACCCCCACTTCAGATTTCACCATAAAGGGAACCAAATTTCACTGGACTCCCTCTTCCCCTCAGGACTGCCTCAGTTCTGACTACTTCATGGGCCAGATTAGCTTTCTCAGGAGAAAGCCTGAGGCTAGAGACTGGCTTTAACCTGGCTGCCAAGCACCCATTCATCTTACTACCCTCTTAAAGACCTAAAGAGGTTTTTGATTTTTAGCATAAGAGACAGACACCTGAGAAAAGTCTGGAAAATAATTTTAAAAAAGAATGAACCAAAGAGAGAATGCACTGCATCCTTGCAGACCTATATTGTGCCTCTTAAAAATATATTTAAGAGGGCCCGGAGAGATAGCACAGGGGCGTTTGCCTTGCAAGCAGCCTATCCAGGACCAAAGGTGGTTGGTTCGAATCCCGGTGTCCCATATGGTCCCCCGTGCCTGCCAGAAGCTATTTCTGAGCAGACAGCCAGGAATAACCCCTGAGCACTGCTGGGTGTGGCTCAAAAACAAACAAACAATATATATATATATTTGAGAATATTTGATCCATTTTTATTTTTTTTTAAAAAAGAAACACTTGTTCTTTGAATTTTAATTACTACTTTTAATATTACATTAACCTTTTCTCTGTCCTTTCTTCTAGTTAATTTACAATCTGATTACTAAAATATTACTATATATTTTATATAACATATAAGAGTGGATAAATGTTATCTAATAATGTTTAAATAATAAATAAATAATATATATCTACTTGAGAGATAAAATTAACTCAAGAGGATAGTGACAATCTCTTTATGTCACCATTTGATTTTGCACATTTTCTTGTGCATTATTTATGTTCTAGTTTTCCACCTTCTATTTTTCCCCATGAGTGTTGCTTGTAAATTTTTCTCTTTCCTTTACTTTATGTTACCTTTGGTACATACATGTCTCTTAGTAGGCATCTGAGGCAAAGCCAAAGAAGTAAACATATTTAAACATAAAAATTCCAAGACTAGACTTAGACAAGTTATAGAAAGAAAAATATGACTAAACAGAATTGAGATGTCTATTAAAGAGCCATTTTCCATGTTTCCTCAACAAACACACAAATAACACAGATATCTAGGACAAAAATTAACAGCAAACAAGAACAGTGTTTGTTAAATTCCATATATGTAAAGAGGTATGTGAGTTCACATTTATCTATAAAGGAAGTTTTTGTGTTTGCCCATTATTTGTGTTTCAAGGTTTTGTTTACTTATAGAATGGAATAGAAGTTTGAATGTTAAAAGTTTTAGAGTCAAAACATATGGTCATAATTATTTAGAAGTGGTTTTGGATAAGAATGATGGCACTTTAAAAGTCCAGGTCCATACAGAAGAAAATATTATATTAATTAAAGAGAGACTAAGAGGGGTTAGGAATATGTTTTTGAGTATCTTCATATGTCGGAATTTAATCAGCCCACCCGCCCTACACTGCATGGTCCCTGAAGCACTCATAGGAGTGACCCCATTGTCCTTCTATGCATATATCCTAAATAAAAAAAAAACACACAACAAAAGGAAAAACAAATAAAAAACTCACATGTTTTACCTGCCTCAAATCCCACATATTTAAAGCAACTACCTTCTTCTTTGGGATGTACTCTGCCTATGTTTAAAACAAGCATCTACATAAGGATGCTAATACCTTACCCTGATAGGAACATTGACATACTTTACTTTTAAAATTAATTTTTTTGGTAGTCGGAGCTTTGATGAAAAATTATTTTTCTTTTTGAAAATTAAAAATTCTAATTCAAACAAAAAATGTTTGAGTTAATTCAAGAATACTTTCAATAACTGGTGGGTAGGCAACTTTAGATATGGCTCCCAGTGATCCCAGAATTGTGACAATCTTGCCCTTGAACATGAGTTGAATCAAATTACTTGTTCTTAATTAACAGAATTAAGTAAAAGTGATGAATTTGATGATTAAATAAAAAAGGCTGTGACTTTTATATTATTAGCACTTGTTCATGCTGGTATTCTCTCTTCCCCTGAATTGCATTACTCAGACAAGCTGTAAAACTGTAAAAGTGTATGTGCTAAGACATTGAGAAAGAAAAAAATTAGATATGGTAGAAGAAATCAGAATTCTAACTGTAATTCTGGGAAAGACCTCAAGCCCAAGAACACAGCTAAGCCATACCTTGATTTCTGGCTCAGAGAAAGTAGGAGATAATAAATTTTTACTGATTTAAATTGATAAAATAATCTCATCTATGGGTTTTAAGAAAAATTAAATACATTGAAATAATTCCCAGAATTGAGGGGCGAAGGACCAGCTCAAGATATGAAGCTCACCACAAAGAATAATGAATACAGGCGGCAAGGGGGGGGGTGAGGGAGAGAAGAGGAAGAGATGGGGGCATTGGTGATGGGAAGGTGGCACAGGTGAAGGGTGGTGTTCTTGTTATGACTGAAACTCAACTATAATTATGTTTGTAATCATGGTGTTTAAATAAATAAATAAATAAATGAAAAAAAGAAATTGGATAACTGCATGTAAGAAATTAAAACTCAATCCATATCTCACACCAGATATAAAAGTCAACTCAAAATAGATCAAAGACCTGTATATCTAACCAGAAACTATAAAGTACATTGAGGAAGACATAGGCAGAATGCTCCAAGATTTTGAGCTCAAAGGCATCTTCAATGATCTGCTACCACTGGCAAAGACAACAAAATGAAGCCACATCAAATTAAAGAATTTCTGCATGACAAAAAATACATGAACTGAGACTAAAAGACAGCTAAATAAATTGGAATAATATTTGAATTCAGAACTTCACATAGGGCTTAACAACCAGGATATATAAAGTATTAACAAAGATGAACAAAAACAAATTAAAAAATTCTACCATAAATGGGGAAAGAAATTAAACAGACACTTCTTAGAGGAAGATGAATAGATTACCAAAAGACTCATGAAAAAGTGCCCAATATCACTTATTATTAAGGAAATCAAAATCAAGACAACATGAGAGATCAACTCACACTAGTGAGAATAGCACATATCAAAAAATAGGAGGAACAATCTATGCTGGTGGGAATGTAGTGAAGAAGGAACTCTCATTCACTGGTGGGAATGTTGTCTGGTTTAACGACTGTGGAAAATAGTATGGAGAGTCCTCAATAAATTTAGAATTAAGCTGCATACGGCTCAGTATTCCACTTTTGGTTATCTATCATCAGGCATTAAAAACATTCATTTAAAAGGACATATTCACACCATTATTCATCAGTACAATGAATACAATGAGTACACTAGCTAAGATATGGAATCAATCTAGGTGTCCAACCACAGATAAATGAATTATCAAGATGTGGTTTATATACACAATGGAATACTATGCAACTGCAAGAAATGATGAAATCATGCAATTTGCTGCAACCTGGTTGGAATTGGAGGATAACCTGTTGATAAAAGTAATCCAGGAGAAGAGAGACAAGCACAGGATGATGTAACTTATCTATGGTATGCAGAATAGTTGTAACAGAAAACATAATGTAGTGTGTGTGTGTGTGTGTGAGGTGTGTGCATATACCATCCCCAAGGCTTAGTGAGGAAAAGGACAGGTAAGAAAAGAAATAAAGGCATAAAGGAGAGAAAGGGAAATAATGGGGAAAATAAAAATTTGGGCATCAGTTATACTGGAAATATGAGAGAGTGACATAGCTATAATACACACACACACACACATATACATATATCCAAAGCACAGACTCAACCACACTGAAAACATGAGATCTAAGCTGACAGGCAGTGAGATCTAAGTGACAGACAGGAAGGAGGGTAGGCTGGTTCAGGGGGATTGGTGGTGCTAGAATATGGGAACACTTGGTGATAGGAGTTGACATTGGTGGTGGGACTGGTGTTGAAATGTAATATGCCTAAAACTCAATTATCAATAACTCTGTAATTCCTTAATTACATAAAGTATTTTAAACAATCAATTGCCCACTGTGATCTCTTGTTTTGCTGATGTTTTTTTTTTTTTCATTTTTGTTTTTGGGCCACAGCTGGTGACGTTCAAGGGTTACTCCTGGCTATGTGCTCAGAAATGGCTCCTGGCTTGGGAGACCAAATGGGACGCCAGGATCGAACCCAGGTCTGTCCCGGGTCAGCCACGTGCAAGGCAAATGCCCTATCGCTGTGCTATCACTATAGCCCCTTGTTTTGCTATTTTTATCTTCATTCTGACACTCTTTCCCACCAGTTGCATTCCAATTCTCTTTTTCCTCTCATTCCTCTAACAATTGTTTCTGCTGTCCAGGAATAGAGGAGACTTCAGCAAGAGAAGTCTGGCTTGACTATTTGCTATATTTTGCTTTTGTTTCTATTTAAGTGTCCTGATTTCTATCCCCACAGGCATTGACTATATTATTTTTTAGGTGATTTATTATAATAAGTGGTGTGTGGTGATCTTTCAGTAGTTCTTTAAAACTTTTAATACTATTAGTGGCTTTGTTATCTAACTGCATTTAGGGAATATTCTAAATTTAGCTAGCTAAGTATTGAACTACAAAATGTAAAAAAAGATCACTGTTGTTTTGTCAATAGAATACAAGGCCTGTCTTACGTGGGCAAATCAAAATGTTACTAAAAAGCTTATGGTCTAAATGGCTTAGTATAAAATAGTAATTTCATGGGCTTGCTATTGAGACTGTGATGATACTTTGTATTGTCCCATTATTTGTATGTAAAAATGCATCTTTGATGTGTTGTTTTAGTATTAAATTTAGAAAAGTAATATTTATTAAATTTTATGTATGAAAACCTGAAACTTTTTAATTTCAAAAATGTATTTAAATTGAAGCTTGGGGCAAAAGCAAATAGCACAGTGAGTAGGGCATTTGCCTTGCTGACCCAGGTTTGATTCCAAACATCCCATATGGTCCCCTGAACTTGCCAGGAATAATTTCTGAGTGCAGTGCCAGGATTGATTATATCTATTGGTAATATCATGTTTAATGGGACTACTGCTCTGGCATATTAAACAATTCTTTTTTCTGTTAAAAATAAATCAGTAGGAAAGATTTTTTGTTACTTATTGTTGAACTTTTAATTTATAATAGTTTTTCTATTTATAGTAATTATTCTGTATTCTGTTCCTTTTGGGGGGGGGTGCCACACCCGGTGACGCCCAGAGGTTACTCCTGGCTATGCACTCAGAAATCGTTCTTGGTTTGAGGGACCACATGGATGCTGGGTATAGAACCCAGGTCCGTCCTGAGTCAGCCACGTACAAGGCAAAATGCCTTACCACCGCACTATTGTGCCGGCCCCATTTGTTCTTATTTTTGAGTGAACTATTAGCCAAATAATTTTTCTGGTTTTCCAAAACCACTATGAGCTATGTAAACTATATCAAAATAAAATCTTTCATTTAGTTTTTTTTTTTTTTAAAAAAATCATTGTCTATTTTCTCATTTACTAAAAGGAGGTTAAATAATGGAAATTAAGAGTAAAGTCTTGCACTTTGAGCAACTCGTGTAGGAGAATTTTTTTGATCTTACCTCACTCTATTAAGATTCTTCATGAAACACTGAACTATGAAATATTTTTCTTAAAGGACTTACAGCTTTAATTGTCAAATATTATAAGTAACAAATTTTCTTCTTTGCTTGATTAGTATTTTTTCCTGGGCTATTTCTAAATGTTATAAATTAAAAATCCAGTGGTTTATTATAGAAAGCAAAGGTGGACAATAATGGAACCCAGGCAAATCTAAATCTCTATGAAATACTGGCAAAGAAATGCCTGATTCAGAGGCTGTACTCTAATATTTTGTTGTTCCTGCTGCTGCTGCTGTTATTTTGAGAGGCCTCACCCAGCAGTGCTCAAGGCCTATTCCTCGCTCTATGCTCAGGTATCACTCTTGGCAGGTTTCTGCAGCACAAATGTAGTGCCAAAAATTGAACCAAGGTCAGTCAGTCATAAAGGCAAGCTTTCTAGACGCTGTACTATCACCACTTTGGCCCCATGTGCTCTAATATGTTTACTTCTGGTTTTTTTTGACCCTTTTAATACTCCATCTGAAAAAAATTCTTTGTTTAAATAGTGTTGTAACTGTTTAAAGTGCTCCACTATGCCTAACTTGTCATAAGTTGACATGGATTTAGTAAACAATTTTCAATGTTGATTTTATGGTAGCAATAAAACTGTTCTGTTTTCTGAGTCATTCTAATGAATCATCAGTTTTGGTCAACTTAATTTTAGTCTGTATTACTTTTCTAACCACCAAAATGGTGTATATATTTGTGTACATGTGTGTATAAGAGAATGAAAGTGAATGTGAGCCTGTATGAATGTGAGCCTGTAAGTATGTAGCTAGAAAAAACTGAACTTGGAAACTAAAGTGAGTTTTTGAGCCTTCGTGAGCAGGTTTAGAATCTGTCTTTTGACAATTTCTTCTGGAATTCTCTTTTATTTTATTTTTTAGATAAATTACCTTTGGAGTTAAAAACTGTTTATTAAATATGAAAAAAGTAATCAACATAAAATATTATTTAGACCTCAAATTATGTGAAGTGCTGATTCATAAAAGTTTATTGGTAGATTTTTTTTAAAGTTAAATGATCCCAGTTATCTAAATGCTCACATATCTCAGGAGAATAATTAAAGTAGAACCAATTCTTTAAAAAGCTTCTTTCACAAGATATTTGAAATATCTAGCAGCAGACTCTGAAAAACAGACTAATATCATTACCCTTCACAAATTTGCTATATTAAAAACACTGGAATGCTTATTTTTTTTTTAGTGAACAGTGAAAGAGTGTCAGTGACAATTTAATTAGAATTATGTATGAAGGTTTTGCTGCAAAATATTTTACAAGTAAACTACAAGTAATTGCAACATCAAAAACTATTATCTAATCCAGTTTGTAATAGACATAGTCTACTGAGTGGTCACTGCAGACTCTCTGCATTTCCATTCTGAACTGTGTACCACACATCCACACAAAGGAGTAAGATTAGACATCCTGAAGCACACATAGCTATTTTTAACATATGTTTTATTTCATCAAAGTCCCTAGAGATTTTTCACACTTAACTATCTCCACAAAGGCAATTCCAGTTCCTGTCATGATTCTCATTTTATTGAAGACACATAAATCCATACACATAACTTTTATGGTGCTTCTAGCTTCATTTCCTGCTAACTCTTACAGGTTCATGTATTAGATCAACTCTCAATAGGTCATTAGTATGGTGAGTTATTTCATCCTGTATTATAGTGATTCATAAATTTCTTTCTTATTCTCTAGTAATTCATATCTTCCTACTTTGGGACCAGATCAAAAATGAACTTGTCACTTACATCCAACTAAGTGTTATTCCTGGCATAACATTTGAAAAAGTATATTTGAAAAAATTATTTCTGGCCTTTCTTAATTTTTGTTTGTTTATTATTCTGTTTTGTGTTTTTGAGTCAGAACTTGTAATGCTCAAGGGTTACTGCTGGCTTTGCAGTCAGGAATTACTCTTGATGATGCTCAGGGGACCATACAAGATACCAAAAGTTGAACCTGGGCAACCATTTGCAAGGCAAACTTTCTATTAGCTGTACGATTCTCCAGACCCTAGCCATTTTTATTCTTATTTTACAGAGTCTTGACATATTCATAAATCAGAGAACCCACATATTTTTTAATCTCAGCATCTCTAACTTAAATGTCATTAATATTAACATTAGTGTTAATAATCTATGTTTTGCATTACTGAACTGTGGTTTCTTTTATGGTTACTTGAAATTTATAGATAAATGATATAAATTTTTATAAGGAATATCACTTCTACTTCCTTTTACTTTTATTTTTAACAGTTTTTACAACAGAAAATTACTGCCAAATCTGATTGAATTCATTAGCAGTAACTGAATGTTTTTATGTTCTTTTTGACCAATTTTATGCAATAAGATTGGTTCTTTGATAATATATTTGTACCATTATATGAAAGATAACTTAAGTTTTAGAATTTAGTTTGGCTCAGTTATCAAGGCCTTTTAGTTATATTTACATAACATTCATTCACTGTCTTTTCCTCCTTTTAATCTGTGACGCTATAAAATTTATAGGAATAGCTATTTATGCTACTACCAGTATCTTGGCACTCAAGTTTTCCTTTCATGTAATTTCTTCACTTCATCTTTGTTAAGTGTTTACAAATCATTTAGGTTCAAGCTACAAGCCTGCAATTGTGGCTAAACTTTTGCAAAGACAACGATTTTCTTTAGCCAATGCTTGAATGCAGTTTTTTTGATCAGTTTTATTTTTGAGTATGCAATTTGCAGTTACCTCTTGGAAAAAGCATGCTAATGAAATTCATATGTGGTATGAATTACTTATTTGTACTTTGGTGCAACATTAAACACATTTAGGGCAAATTTTGTTTACATTTTGGTTTCAAAGAATAAAATCATGCTAGTTATTCAACAAGTGCAAAGAAAATCCTTACAAGTGGAGCGACTTGTTTTCAGATAAAGTAGTTTGAGACTTTCTACTGTATAAAAACATAATGAGCAATTCCAAAGCAAATTGCTTGCAATTCTATTCTAATCAACTTCTTTTGCTTCTACATGGATAGGTAAATTTATTTCATAGATGAAGTGTAAACTAGTTTTAGCAAGAATGGTATTAACTTTGATAGGAAGTCAGCATTTGACATTTTTAAGAATAAATGTATATACACTTCTAAAGTTTAATGATTTAAATTCACTTCTTAGATTATCAGAGTCTAAATAGAATGAAAGGTAAACTGTGCATCTGTTATCAGAGGATTTCTTTTCACTTATGCTTTCAGGTCAAAATTAGATCAACTTTCTTTTTCATGACTTGACATAAACTGAACTTTTTTTTCTTTTGGCTTTTGGGGCCATATCCGGTGACGCTCAGGGTGTGTACCTAAGGGAGTATCTGGCTATGCTCTGTGACTTGGGGAACCATATGGGATGCCGGGGGATTGAACCGTGGTCTGTCCTAGGTTAGCACATGCAAGACAAATGCCTTACCACCTGCACCACCACTCTGGACCCTGAACTGAGCTTTCAACAGCATTATCTCTCCCACCAAGGGAGTGACATCTGTCTCAAGGAAATACCTACAGAAGAAATGAATATCACTTAACACTAATTATTACTATTGTCATATACAAATTAATATTTTACATATTAATAATTTCAGAGTAGTCAAGAAATTCTTGCATTCTATAGAGATTTACATTTACTATATCCTTGGTTCATGGTTTTGCTCTATCTGGACTATTCATGTTGGATGTCAAAGTAGGGTGATAATTAAAAAGTGAAAGAGTAAAGCAGAAAAGTCATTCTATACTTGAAGTAATTGAATAGATATTTATTATATTATCTCCTCTATACTTCCTATGTCTTATGCAAAGTATTATTAACACTGTATTTTTGTTGCTAAATACACAAAAGAAATTTTAAATTAGTTCTTACTGATTCTAAGACTTGTGCAGTTGTCAAAATTATGAGATTGTTAAAAAATGATTGCTGGGCCACTTCCCCAAGTTTATATTTTAGTGAGTATGGTTTAATAAGAATTTCATTTTCTGGGAGGGAGGGAGGGAGGGAGAAAAAATAAGGATTTTATTTTCTAATAAGTTACTGGAAGAAGCTAATGCTTCTGGTCTGGGACCATACTTTTAGAATCATTGAGTTATGGATTAAGACTTTTTGTTACAGAAAACTTGTCAAACTGACCTATTCCATTACTCTATCTCAAATAGTTGTCATTCCGTTTATCTGAAGGAATCTTAAGGGAATCTGACCATGTATGAATGAGATATAGGTAAATATGTTTCAGAAATCTTTATAAAATGACTAGAAATTTAAAGGCTACAGTGTTTGATGAGTCAACTATAAAGTACGGCTAGATTCTTTCAGTAGGTAATCGCTTATTTCTACTAACATCAGAATATATAAAATCAATTGTTATTTTAAATTCAATAATGTACTACATAACTTAAAGATATTTTAGCTGCTCAAAGGCATTTTTGATATAACTAAAATAATGAAAACTGTAAGTAAGCTAAATACTCATTT
The DNA here is from genome assembly GCF_024139225.1 of Suncus etruscus. Classification (NCBI taxonomy): domain Eukaryota; kingdom Metazoa; phylum Chordata; class Mammalia; order Eulipotyphla; family Soricidae; genus Suncus; species Suncus etruscus. Next base: position 38,973,245 of record NC_064859.1, on the reverse strand, counting down.
TATTTTTACTTGAAATATTTATATAATGTTAGTATCATAAGTATAGTCTTCCTTTGCAAAAATACCTATTTTCTGAGATCAAAGCTCCTTACTGCACTTTGTAATTATATGTAACAAAAAACAGGGATTTCATCACAAAAACAATGAAGCAACTAGAAATCCAAATGACATTAATGAGGATCAACTAGTGTAGTGTTTGAAAGTTACTTTGTAATGACAATGTTAGGTATGCTAACCTGCTTGATTACACTATAATTTATAAATCCTCTTTAGGATTTGAGATCACTTATGCTCAAATAAAAAGAGTAAAAGAAATATGCTTAGCATCTAAGAAACTCTCATGTCAGTTCAAACTTCTCTTTTTCTTAAAGTATAACATATAGATAACAATTTTACTTTTAAAAATAATGTTTTAGTCATTCTTTTTTTAAAGTGGCTTTAAATAAGTAATAATAATTTTAATCAAAGAAATAAAAAGGTTGTGCATCATATAATACAAATAACTGTTGAAAAATTAAAGGTCTAAAGTAATAGAAAGATATCTGTATTTATGGGTTGGAGGACTATTAGGAAGAGATTATTATTATATTTTATATATCTTTACTTAAACACCTTGATTACAAACATGATTATGGTTGGGTTTCAGTCATGTAAAGAACACCCTCCCCTTCACCAGTGCAACATTTCCATCACCAATGTCCCAAATCTCCCTCCTCCCCACCCCGCCCCTGCCTATACTCTACACAAGTTTTCTACTTCCCTCATTCATTCACATGGTTATGATAGTTCTCAGTGTAGTTATTTCTCTACTGTACTCATCATTCTTTGTGGTGAGCTTCACGAAATGAGCTGGAACTTCCAGCCCTCCTAAGAAACATCCAGAAAATAGCTATGCACATTTATATAACTTAAATAACAGTTATATAGTACTTTTAACTTGTTTAAGCTTTCTAAAAATTATTTTTTATTTTTAGCTTTCTAGTTGTTCATGTGTCACAGATGATAAATTAATAAAAATGAAATAAATTTTAGTATATGTGCTGCCGAAGCGAGCACAAAATAAAACCAAATAATAAAAAACACAGGCTGAAAATTAATTTTATTGTTGGTAACTTTTCTTCTATTGTTTTTTTTTTGTTTGTTTGGGGCCACAGCAGGCTGTGTCCAGGGCTACTTCCTGGCTCTGCACTGAAGAGTAACTCCTATCAGTGCTCAGGGAACCATTTGGGGTGCTGGCCAACCATGTGAAAGGAAAGTGCCGTACCTACTATATTATCACTTTGGTCCTTACAGCTAGTAACTTTATTTTTTTTAACACAACAATGGAGAGATGAACTATGTTATTATATATCTAAGTGTGTGGATGCTAATATTTATGTATCCTATACATGCAGATATAGAAAAACATAGAAATCAATTTGCTGAAAATTAGCAAAGTAAAACTTGACAAAAGAAAACTGTGCAGATACTTAAATATCAATAAAACTTGGTTTGGGAATGTCAAAATAAAATGGAAAAAGATATCTTATTGGACAAACAATGCCTTAATATAAAAATGATTGTAGTGTTGGGACTTTTTCACTTTTGGCTATGAGGTATGAGAGTTTTAATTATAAGGGTGTGCTAAAATGATCATCCACGATACTTGCCCAGGGTCAAAGAAGGATTATATAGAGATCTCAAAATAAAGAAAGAGAAAAACAAATAAGTCACTAATAGGTAATAATATATTTTCCATTCCTTCAACTTATTTTTGGAGCTTATATCTTTGAGATAAATTTTTTTAATCTGAAAAAGAGTTTTCGGAAAACTTTAAGCAGATAGATGGAGGAAGGGAGCTCTATTTTTACTAAACATTAAAACAAAGCTAACTATAATCTATGAAGTAAAATATACTTTTCTTTTTTTGGTGGTTTTTGGGTCACACCCGGCAGTCTCAGAGATTATTTCTGGCTCCAGGCTCAGAAATTGTTCCTGGCAGGCACGGGGGACCATATGGGATGCCGGGATTCGAACCGATGACCTCCTGCATGGAAGGCAAACGCCTTACCTCCATGCTATCTCTCCGGCCCCAAAATATACTTGAAAAGGATAATGATATTTAAATTATTAAGCACCATGATTGGAACGAGTGCATTAAAAGTTAAGATTGACTTTTCCATTGAGACACAGTATAGATTTTAGTCATTACATAAAAATGTCTCCAGCTTTAGGTTATGTAATAATAAACTGTACCTGTTAAAAATATATGTGGATAAAATTAATGATTTAATATAAATATGAGTCATATATAGGCATTTATTTATTCAGATCTAGAGACTAGGGTAAATATGTTTGGATTATTGTATTTAAGTATGAAATATTTAACAGGGAGTGGAGATCTTATTAAAACAGAAGGCTCCACAACTTTACAATGATTTCAGCAATGTAGGTTCTTAGACCACATTATTGTTTAAGTGGAAGTCCCCACACTTTCACATTGGCTATAAAACATTATTTTGTGCTGCTGGCCTGGAATAAGAAAGGCTTACATCTGTTGGCAATTATAAAAAAACTGGGATACATGTTTGATTAGCTCAATAATAAATGGGCATAAGTGTGACTCGACTTATGTTAGTCAGATTCCCTTGACAGATTATCATGCTGTTATCATATGATATAATTCCCTTTATCAACAATTAAGTGAATCCACATTTATAGGCACTTTGCAAAATTGTGAGTTTGGAGGAAATCCAATTTAAGCCTTAAGTCATCAACAAAGCTTTTAATTCAGCTTTCAATTATGTAAACCCTAATCCCAAATTTTAGAAACTGGTGAATCAATGCAAAAAACAGTTTGAATTCGAAATAGTCTTTGTATCAATAGCCAATCCAAATGTATTTAGCACTTATCATAAACAAGAAATGTAGTAGTTTTACTTCAGAACTACAAAGAAGAATGCTAAACACTCTAATATGTAAAAAAATATCATTTTAAGATAGATTACTTTAAAGAAAATTAAATAGGTTTATCATTATTATTATTATTTTTTGTTTTGGAGCCATACCTAGCAGTGCTCAGGGCTTAGTCCTGATTCTGTGCTCATAGAGCACTCCTTCCAAAGCTCAGGGAAACATGAAGAAAGAGCCAGGGATTTCTGGTCCGCTATGTTCAAGACAAGTGGACTCCCTGTTCTGGCCTGGAATTTAACCTTTATTATTAAAATTTTATTTTATAGTTTATATTGTAGCAAATACATTTTACAAAATCTTAGTATGTCTATTCAAGAACTTCCTTGGTTTCTAAGCATGGTTCTCATATTCAACCACATTGTCTTGATGAACAAACTACTCTAGGAAATGGCTCATTATTTATCTATTTTTTCCCAAGTATTTAAAAATACATCTGAAATGTGAAAAAAATATTCATTATATATAAGCTAATACTTAAAAAATGTAGTAAAACCCTTTTTTCAGAAAATATGATCAAACCTTTGATCTGATTATATATTTAAATAGCACAATTAAAAGTTGCTATCTTCAATACATTTAAGGTAGTGTTTTTGTGTCAATACTCACTCAAATACATATTATATATAATAACCCCATGAGGTTATATCTTTGACATAATCTTAAATATCTGAATATCAAGCAGATGCTGAAGCATTCATCATTGATATTGGAATTCTGACTCATGATATAACACAAAACAGATGCTAATGCAATGTGCCCTCTGAAAAATGATATAATCACAGCATGATTAGTTCTTGATGTGGGCTACTTAAAATTTGAACACAAAGCATACAATAGTTTTTCTTTCTTTTTTGTTTGCCTTTTTTTCTCTTTTTTCTTTTTCCTTCTTCCCCAGATGGTACCAAGACCAGACAATTGAACATTCATTTGGTGGAAATAAAAACTGATCAGACATGAATACCAAATCTAAAGTCAACAACAAGAGAATCGATACCCAATCTACAACACGCTGTACAAGGGGGGAATAGATGCACTAGCATTAGAGGGATAAAGGAGGGAGATGTGGGATGCATGCTGGGAACAGGAGTGGAAGGAGGACAACTCTGGTGGTGAGAATGCCCCTCACTTATTGTCACTATGTGCCTCAAATATTACTGTGAGAGAATTATAATTCACTTTGACCACAATAAAAATTAAAAAATAAAAAAAACAATAAAAAGGAAGTCAAATCATACATTTTTTTTGCTTCATTTAAAGGATAGTTCAAATATTTTCAGGATATAAAATTGAACATTTGCAATAAGGGGCAGCAGCATGCCAGTGAGTAAAAGATGTTTATTTTGCTTTCTGCATGGTTTAGGTGGGCCTGTTTGAATCCTTCATTACCTAGGGAAGTTGTTCTTTTCCTCATGAGCTGGTAGGAAGCAAGAATTCCTAGGCCAATATGTAACTGTCTCTATAGCATGGAGTCTATCATCTAGGCCCCTAACCGTGATAAAGGCATCTAAGGCTCTTTGTGTTCATTTCAATCATACACTCTCAAAAATAAGGTTTTGCAAAAAGGGTTTGAAAAGTAGAAAAAGAACAACAAAATTCCTTAGCATAATGTCTTGAAAACATAGCACATGGCTTCAAAGAAGAAGATTCTTATCACTTTGCTATTATGAGTTTATAGCTGTTTCTAGAAAGAATATACCGTGGTGTGTACTCTTCATTAAAATAAACAGAAAAACAGGCAGTCTGTGCCATGGTGCGAGTGATAACAGTGAAATGTGCTCAAATGAGAGTTTTAAAAGAGATAGATGTGAACAGGGGCTTCCTTCAAATATAATAAGAGACTTTTTTTTAATTCCTCAAAGGGAAACAAGTTAGTGCCAATTATAATGAAAGAAGCTTTGAGCAACCGAATAAGGACATTTATTGAATGGCTTGACAGCACAATTTCAACAAATTCTATCTAGATGAATTATTTGGCTACAAATTCTAATCACCTTCTGGTCCTGTCTGCCTGGATTTGAAATTTGACCTTTTTTTTTTTTTTTTGGTTTTTGGGCCACATCCAGCATTGCTCAGGGGTTACTCCTGGCTGTCTGCTCAGAAATAGCTCCTTGCAGGCACAGGGGACCATATGGGACACCGGGATTCGAACCAACCACCTTTGGTCCTGGATCGGCTGCTTGCAAGGCAAACGCCACTGTGCTATCTCTCCGAGCCCAATTTGACTTTTTTTTTTTTTAATCTCCCATGTATATCTTGATTCTCAAACTTAGAAGCAAGTAAGAGGCACTTGGGGAACCTCAACTTGTACTCATGACTAGAACTCACCCCGAGAGACTGCTATTTAATTAGACTGAAAGTGGCTGGGATATCAGAAAATTTAAAAAATCCCAAGTGATTTTAAATGTGTGCAAGTGGTATTTAAAGGTGAAAACCACGTATAAATTCTTTGATTCAGTTTATTCAACTTTAAAATAATGATGGTAATCAAGTTTTTGTATTTAAAGGTAATTTTAGGATTATTGCAAGGATAAAACAAGACAACACAATATCTGGCATCTGGGGAGCCCTCCAATTTATATGTGGTATTTTGTAGGTGTGATGCGTGTGTCTCCCAAGTACTGATGGAGTAGCTCCCATGAAAATATAAAATGTACACTATTATCAGCCTCACAATGATGTATACTTGGATAACATTAACATAACAAATCATGCTTACCTTGGCATGCATTCTGCTCATTCTGCTCAAAGCCTGCTGCACACTGGATCCCATCAGGATTGGAGGGGATGCGCTGAGATTCAGCTGGATTTCTCCGAAAGACAAAATTATTTCGGCCAGTTTGCACTTCCGGGCCTGCAACTGCAGCAGCGCTGGCAACAAAACCACCCCCGGGTATTATTCCACTGGCGGCCATGCCGGTAGCAGTGACACCCCCGGAGCCTGTGCCAGAGGTTGCAGCTGCATTTGCAGCTGCTGCCACAGTTTCAGCTGCAGGTATTTCTTGCTGAGGTTGTTCATTATTGACAATAATCTGGGCTGTTTTAGGAAGGCAGAGGTATCCTCCATAGTGATTGACACATTTCATTCCACCTTTGCAAGCGTCTGGGACAATGTCACATTCATCAATATCTATGGTCAGTAATAAAATAAGTCAGGAATTTTCTGAGAGGGAAAATTGAACATGTCAAACAGATGATTTGCCTTTTCATATAATATAAATAAGAAAGGAAAAATGATGCAGGAGACAGAGACAGAAAACTATTTTCACACAGGAAACCTTTCAAGTTCACTCACCTTTGCACTGCTGTCTTACAGGATCCCATTCATATCCATCTGTGCATTGCTGCAAAGAGAAAAATCAAACATGGGGTCAAGAGATAGTAATTGGTATAATATTCTTTAAGAAGTCACCCTAACAGCTTCATTCCTGTGACAAAAATGCTCGTTCTCAGTCATAGATAATGAGATGAACAGCCTTTAACTTTTCTTTGTTTTAAAAGTCAAATCTATGCACTATAGTTGATATTTATTTGAGGGCTATTCTCGACTTCTTTAACTTATCAACTGCCTTAGTTTTTCTTTCATATTTAGCTATACTTTGTCCATCATCACTTCTTGAAATTATTTATGTCTTGCGATTATCTTTCTCCAATCTCTGATTAGTTTCATCCTCTTCCTCGTCCTCTGCTTTATTTACTCCTTTTTTCCTATGTCCAAATTTTTTTCTTTTTAGTTACTGAACAAATAATCTTTCAAGTAACTTTCTCCCCTACACTTTAATTTCCACATGTATCTCTTGTTTACTCACTGAAGAAATAACCTATCAAGTAACTTCTTGCTTCTGTTTGGGGGCTATCTGCCCGCGTACTCAGGGCTCACTCAAGAGTGTTGAACTCTGTGTTCAAGGATCACTTTTAACAGTGCTCAGGAAGTCCATGCATTGCCACAGATCAAATTTGGGTAGGCCACATGCAAATCAAGTGCCTTATTTCTGCAATTTTTCTCTGACTCTCAAGCAACTTTTCTTATAATAGGCAGTATCCTATTATTTGTGTCTCAGGAAAAACAAACACAATGGAGATAAGTTTCTGTCATCCTGTATCTCATAGGCCAGAAGAGAAGGCTGGAAGTTGAAGTTAGGTGTTAGGTGCCATGACATCATGAAAGAAATAACAAATTCTATTTTACACTATGGGATGGGATCATAAACTTGAAATGAAATACTATAGGGGAAATCACAGATTAATTGACAGGTACTTTTAGAGATACATAGGAACTCTTGCAGGGGGGACACCAAGTGTGAAAAGTAAAAAATTATTAAAGGGGACAGGAATTGCAAATAATTTTTATGGGTACACTGAGATCTGAGAAATAGGCAGGACCAATTTTGTTTTTATATTTTTTATTATAGGAACTGAATTTTTCCAGCAGGTCTGCGAATCTCAAGTTCTGAGAATCAACCAGCATGAGCATTATAATGTAGACTTCTGAGATCATGCAAATTTGATTAGGCATCTGGGTTAGGAGCAGGGTATAAGAACTTCTAATGAACATTTCAAGTGATTCTGATTAAGGTCCCTTGGGCTTTGTCTTGAGAAATGCTGTAATAAATGTTAAGAAAACCCTGACGAATTTTAAAGTCAAGAAAATATTTGATCAGACAAAAATTTGAAGAAGATGATTCAGGGAGGATTAAGCAAAAGTAGAATAAACCACCAAATAAACTTTAATTCTCTTAATAGTGTTGAGATTTGCTTTGGCACACAACAGATGTTTGGCAAGTAAATGGCTGAATGAAGACCAGTAGGTCAGTTTAGGTATTTACTGATATCTGAAACTTAATAGGGTACAAACAAAACTTTATCTCCCAAACTAATTCTTTATTCTTTCCTTAGCAGTACCCAAGGACTAATACTTTTCTCAAGACTCAAGATTACAATGTTCTTATCAATTTTACAAATATTTTCCTTCATGTTCTGTTGATTTTATGTCCATTTTAATATCTGTTGTCTTAATAAAAGTCTCTGGCCTCAGGAGTAGGCAAAACTCTTTAGCTAGTCTCAATTTCTCCACCCTTACTTACACACAGGTCACATGATAAATTTTCTTGCTCTTGGTTATGTTCTTTATCTAAGTGTCCACAGTGGTCTGTAGAACCTCTTTATTATCATGTCTAAGTTCGTCCCACTTTTCAGCTCTAGTTCTTCTGACCATCTCAATTCCTAAACTTGTCTTACTTATTTTCACTTCTTTTGTCTTTCATTATGCCATTATTTTTTGGCTCAGTAGCACTATCAGTCTTTATGAATTATTTAAAAGTCAGCTCTTTCTTCAAGAACCAGCATAGAGTACTACTTTTAATATACCATTATTGACATTAATGATCTTTGTGTCTTTCCACAGTATTTTCCCTGTGTAAATTTCCTGAATTTAAGGTATGAGTTTTCTTAATAAATAAATAATCTTAAATTCTTTAATAGTAGTTAGAATTGTTTATTCAGATAGCAGATACTTGACAAGAAAATAGCTAAATAAAGTTTATATTTGCTTTCATTATTTTTTTAATTTGGTTTTCAGGCCACACCCATTTGATGCTCAGGGGTTACTCCTGACTAAGTGCTCAGAAATTGCCCCTGGCTTGGGGGGACCATATGGGACACCGGGGGATCAAACCGAGGTCCTTCCTTGGCTAGCACTTTCAAGGCAGACACCTTACCTCTAGCGCCACCTCGCCGGCCCCTGCTCTTATTATTTTAATAAGATTTTTTATAGGATTCAAAGTGTTTTAGAGGAGCTATTTCAAATACCTTCAAAGAATGTGTTGTGATACCACAATTAATTACAGACTACTACTATTCCTATTATTCATATCTTCTTCTGAAAAAGTAACTTTCAAGTCAGGCAAAATAAAAACTCACATGCATAGTACTTGTGCTTAAGAGAGAATACTTGCAATTTATTGGAGGTGTTTTGTTCCAGTACATTAAACATAGTTCTACAGTTTAGCAAGTCTAGACTGAACTCACCTTTACTACTTGCTGGTTGTGCCCCTTAAGCAAACTAGATGCTTTATGATCTTTGTTTCTACTAACAGCTAAATGTGCTGCCAGTTACCTCATCCATTGATGTGAGGCTACAAAGAGATAGAATCTCCATAATAGACTACAGTGGAAAAATGTTTATATCTTGTTCTTTAATTATAAATATACTCATTACTTTTATAAAAAGTCATATTCTTTTGTCTCTTTATTTAGAAATTAATATCTTTTTTCTTTTTTTATTGTGACTGAAGTTTAAAAATTAATATCTTTATTTAAGCACCATGCTTATAAATATGTTTGTAGTTGGGCTTCAGTTATAAAGAGAACACCCCTTCACCAGTGCAACATTCCCACCACCAATGCCCCCTATCTCCTTCCTTCTCCACCCCCTGCCTGTATTCTGAAAGGCGTTCTATTTCTCTCACTTATTACCATTGTCATGATAAATTGAAAAGACATACTTTTAATTCAGAAATTATTTATCTCCTGGGAAATCTGATATAAAAATACAAAACCTTATTAGTAGTCTTAAAATTATAGTGTTTAATGATATAGTGAATCTTCTCTATTAAAGTGGAAGATTTAGATGATTAGTAATGGGTTTAAGGAAAATCTTTGCAAAATCAATGAAATACTTTAATAAATACAAATATGGGTAGTTAATTTAATTTTAATCAATTAAAATAGTATATTTAACTTGAATAGCAAAACATTTTTATTTGGAGATAAACAATATGTCATTTTCTTATTAATTTGTCTCAACAGAGGAAGAAACTATACCTGTAATCAAATTAAAAATATTTATGCTGGGACCGGGAAGGTGGTGCTAGAGGTAAGGTATCTGCCTTGCAAGCGTTAGCCAAGGAAGGACCGCGGTTTGATCCCTCGGCATCCCATATGGTCCCCCGGCATCCCATATGGTCCCCCCAAGCCAGGAGCGACTTCTGAATGCATAGCCAGGAGTAACCCCTGAGCGTCAAATGGGTGTGGCTCAAAAACCAATATATATATATATATATATGCTAAACACTTTGATTTAGAATTTACAAGGAACGTTTGCCAGATAATTATTAACATTCTAGAAATATTAAGGTAGCATAAAGTAAGATAGTATTTATTATCAGTAATTGACATTAACATGTACCTAGAATTTATTTTTAAAATGTTCACATTTGGGGCCTGGAACAAAAATAAACTAGTAGGGTGCTTGGCTTACATATGGTTCACCCAGGTTCAAGCCCTAACATCCTAAATGGTCCCCTGAGCACTGCCAGGCAAAATTTCTGAGTGCAGAACCAGAAATAACCTTTGAACATTGCCAGTTTGGATCAAAAAAAAAAAACAAAAACAAAAACAAAAAACAAATAAACCCCAAAAAACATTATTTTAGTGTGCTTACTTAATTTTAAATTTGGAGTAAAGTAAAAAAAAAGTTTTTAATTCTTATCTTATAGAATTGCTATTTGCCACACAAACTTGAAAATATTTAAATTCTTGAAAGCAAAACAAAACAACTCATCAAAAGTGAATTTAGTGCAGTTCTCAGTTCTTAACTACACTCTTTCCTGGAGTATGAATTTGTGTGAGGGGTTGCTGATATTTTAAATATTTCATTACATCCTGGTCCATAAAATTAAATAATCAATTGAATTTATTTGAAAATATCAGATGTGCTAATTAGAAAATGCAGAATTTTACACAGTATATTTTAAAATCACTTTAGTGAATATCATATCCGGTTGCATACAAATTTTGAAGGGCATGCAAATGAGTTATCAGTTACTCTATAAATGAATGCAGTCTTTCCAAATTCCTTAAAGATCACTTATATGCAAACATAAGCTCCATACACAGTGAAGACAATGTGTGCTTGTGATGTTTTACATCCTTATTGACTTGGTTCTCACTTTGTAAATTTTAGTTTCATCTGCACGTGTATTAGGAATGTAGGCCTTTCACTTTTTCCAGCCATTAAATTAATGAATGTGTTGAAAGTGTGTAACTTACTTTGATTTTTGTTTTGAGTTTTCTTTTTGGCCTTGCAGAAATCATCACATTTTGGTTCCTATCTCAACCAGTGACCTAAATGAACTTTTAGAAGAACCAAGAGCAATTTACAACTGATCTTGAACATGAACCAGGCAAACTATTTAAAGGTTTTACCCTTCACAAAATATAGCCCACATAGACTGGCAGGTGTGGACAAAGTTTCCCTTGTGTCACAGAAAACCCCCGAGCGGCACTTATCTCAAATTCCATCGCCCCTTACCGTATATGTGATGGTTTCTTCGGTGTCTTGTGACATAACCAGTGCCAGAGTCAGCATTGTTAAGAAAAGAGCTTTCAACATCTTGAATCTCAAAGAAAAAGAAAAAACAGCACAATTCTATTTTAGTATTTGAGGGGAAGTAGTGGTGGTAGTGGTGGGTGCAGATAAGAAAAGTTTAGCAGCGAGGTGAGCATTTGAAAGAGGGATGTGCTATTGAGTCGCCTTAGTTTTGATCTTCATACTTACCTTCTAAGCCCTCCCCCCCAAATTTTTCTTTTGATCAAAGGTAGACAGAGGAATTGCACTTCCCTTTACTCTCCTAGGCTGCACTTAATATACACAAAGGGCATCCCAGCTTGCTTTTTCAACTGCACCTACACAGCAAGCTCCAAAGAGGATGGGAAGGAAATAGCAGGATAGTTCATTTGAAAGGAAATGGCGCTTGTTTCATTTATTTTGCAAAGGTGGAGATGGGGTAAGGAACCCCACAAACCCTTGACTATGAAGATTTCCCCTAAACTTTAAGCTTCACTTAGTGAACTTCTTCGTAGAACTCAGTAGAAAGACCCATGAATCTAGGAATCAACATAAATTGCTTGCACTCAAAACATACGAAAATACTAAAACGTAATTAATTCAGAGAACAATCCCTCGCCAATACCCGCCGCCCTGGCCGCATTTTGCAGAATACCTGCGCCTTAGAGCTCCTTTCTCTCTTTTAATCCCCAGTCCAAATTTACAGGGCAGCATTTGCCATAGTTTAAAACTTTGTTTTTCAAGTTATAGATTGAGTGAAGGAGAGCAAAAGCGCCGATTTTCTGATGCTTCAATCAGCCCCCCTACCTTCAAGATTCTGGCAAGATTGTTGGGGTCAGAAACCGGGAAACTCAGTGCAGCCCAGGGTTCCAGTTTAGAATAGGCAGTCAGGCATCCCCTGGAAAGCTGAGGTCTCCTTAGCAAGCTGTCCTCGGGAGCAGATCTGCGCTCCAGTTTCTCACCAGCTCTAGAATCTCTAGGTACGACTTAAAACCTGCACGCCCACCCCCCCACCCCCCCCCCCCGAAACCAACCTCGTTCAGGTGCAAAGTCCTTTTAGGCTGATTGCTGGCTAGCACACATGCCAGTCCCCATAGATGTCACCCCAGGACTCTCACGTGCTGACAGATTGCATTCCTAGACCATACACCTTCACCTCCGTTTCTGCTTGAGATCTTGCACAGTTCTTTGAGAGTGCACGAAACAGCTCAGGTTACCCCACATATTCCCTGGCTCAATGCCCAGAGAGCATTGGGAAAGAGGGTGGTGCCTTTGCCTGGGGCGTCGCAGTGGGGAGGGGGGGGGTGTCCTACCTGCACTGCAGCGTTGCTCTCGGGACCCCGGCACCCAGAAGAGAGCGGCTGAGGGGCAGTCTGGTGGGTCTAAAGTGGCGAGGTCTGGCAGCACTAGCCCAGGGAGGAAGAGAAAGGGAAAGAAAAAGGGAGGGAGAAGGGGGGCGGAGGAGAAATTGAGGGAGGCGCAAGCCAAACCCTGTGCTGCAAGCAAGGAAGGAGAATATGCCTGGCCTCCAGGTCCGTGCCCCCTTCTCCAAGTCCTCTTTGCTACCCCCTAGTCCAGTATTTCTACAGCCTTTTGAATCCCAGGGTGTTAATGGCACATCTGACTTATGGTGTCTGGGTTTTGGGTTTTGATCAGCCTAGGAGCACGATGCTCCAGTATCTGCTTCTTGGATATTGCTCTAGACCACGGAGAAGAAAACATCTCTTCCAGAGAGCTGAGGATACTGAAAGTTTTTTTTGTTTTTGTTTTTTGTTTTTTTTTTAATTACTTTTTTAAAAACCTCAGTAAGTAAATCTTTAGCAGTGCAAAGGAAGCCCATACTTAGAAGTAGTGATTTCACCTTTCTATATATTTTTAACTTAAAACATTTGGATTTACGAAGTTATTCATAGTAAAGTTTTACACATAAAATGTTTCAGCATCGATTTCACCAACAGTGTCAACTTCTCTCCAGCTGTGTTCCCAGAATACTTTCCATAGCTCTTTCCGCCTAAACCTGCTATCATAACAGGCACCTTTATAAGATTGGTTGTTAAAGTTTGGGTCTTAGGATTTCATTATTGTTGATTGCCTTCTCCACTTTCTTTCCTTTTTTTCTCCTCACTCTAACTCTGGGGTCCAGATTATGGTTTTTTTTTTTTTTTTTTTTTTTTTTTTTACAAAAAATGACATTGCCACCAGCAGTGAATGAAAGTCCCTTTTTCCTGCACTAGCAGGAGAAATCTGCACCAGCATTGGTTCTTCTTGTTCTTTGTGATGTGTGCCAGTCTCTGAGTTGTGAGATGATATTTCATTGTTGTTTTGATTTGCTTCACCCTAATGATTAATGTTATGGAGCATTCTTTATGTGCTTTTGGCCATCTGTATTTCTTCTTTGAGAAAATGTCTACTTAATTTTTCTCATTTTTGGATGAGGTTGGATGACTTTTTCTTGCTAAGGTCTACCAGTGACATATATCTTAGATATTAATCCCTTATCAGATGGGTATTGGGTGAATATTTTCTCCCTATTCCTTGGGGAGTCTTTGTATTCTAGTCACCATTTCTTTTGAGGTGCGAAATGTAGTCTCATTTGTTTATTTTTCTTCCACTTACTTGCTCAGTGGTGTTTCATCCTTAAAGATGCCTTAAGCTTCAATGTATAGAGTGTTCTGCATAAGTCTTCTTCTATGTACCTTATAGTTCAAGTGTGATATCAAGATTATTAATCCATTTTGATTTGACTTTTGTGCAGAGCAATAAAGAAACATCTGAGTTCACTTTTTTGCCTGGAATTGACAGATTTCCCTATGCCATTTTGAAGAGATTTTCCTTGCTCCACTTTATATTTCTTTCCCTTTAAGTGATTAAAGATTAATCACTTATATACCTGAGTTTCAGTCTCAAGAGTATTTAATTCTATTGCATTTTTTGAGGGTGAGCTCCCATATGATCACTTCCATATTACTTATAGGAATATATCCTAGGAGCCCCAAAACACAATATTGAATAACCCTTTGCATTTCTATGCTCATTACAGCACCATTCACAATTATCTAAGTCTGGAAACAGCCCAAGTGCTTAAGAACAGAAAAGTGGCTGAAGAAACAATGCCACATCTATACAATGGAATATTATGCAGCTGTTAGGAAAATCATGAAATTTGCTTATGCATTGATGAAAATGGAGATTATCATGCTGAACAAAATGAGTCATAGAGAGAGATGGATAGACATTAAATAATTGCACTCAATTGTGGGATATATAAAGAGAGAGTATTGCAGAAAGTTTGCAACAAATATCTGGCGAGTACAGTTAGGGCAAAGAAGAGACCACTATGACAATTATATTTGGAACTGATCACTCTGGACAAGAATTGGGTGCTGAAAGGAGATAAAGTGATAAGCATGATACCTTGTCAGTAACAATACTGCAAGCCATAGTGTCTAAAAGGAAAAGAGAGAAAGAAAGAAGGGGAAGAAAAAATGTTTGCCCCAGAGTTAGGTAGGGGAGGGCTGGAGAGAAACTGGGATCATTGGTAATGGGAAATGTACACTTGTGATAGATGTTGTTCATTGTATGACTGAAAATCATGAACAACTTTGTAGCTGTGGAAAAGAAAGACCTCAACTGTATTATGAACAACCTTCTATATACAGTGTTAAGCTAAGGGAATAAAAAGAAAATGGAATTTTATTTTGTTTATTTGGATGGAAGTGGAAGGGAAAAATCAGCTTCCTGAAAGGTAGGGATGTTGGGAAGAGATTACATAAAGCTCACACTGACTAAAATAGGAATGCTTATTTGTCTCTCAATCTCCCTTTTTTTTTAAAATAATATTTTATTTAAACATCTTGATTACAAACATGATTGTGGTTGGGTTTCAGTCATGTAAGAGAACACTTCCATAACCAGTGCAACATTCCCATTACCATTGTCCCAAATCTCCCTCCTCCCCACCCCACCCCGCCTATACTCTAGACAGGCTTTCTATTTCCCTCATACATTCTCATTGTTAGGATAGTTTGCAATGTAGTTATTTATCTAACTAAACTCATCACTCTTTGTAGTGAGGTTCATGAGGTGAGCTGGAACTTCCAGCCCTCTTCTCTTTTGTCTCTGAAAATTATTGCAAGAATGTCTTTCATTTTTCTTAAAACCCATAGATGAGTGAGATCATTCTGCATCTTTCTCTCTCTCTCTGACTTATTTCACTCAGCATAATAGTCAATCTACTTTTTAATTGAACCATTTTTTTCTCCTCTACTAATTTTTTTTCATTGGTTTACTTGCTGGAGTTCTAATATTGGTCAATTAATGTTGTTATTTCACTCTTAACTTTCATAATAAGAATAGAATTTCAAGAATCTGAAGAGAGAATTTTCTTCAAATCATACCACCAAGAGGTCAGTTATCTCTAATTGCTACATCTTTAAAGTTTCGCTAAAAGTTTACTTCCAAAGCAGTCAAATCTGTTAAGAAGCAAAAGTTGAATGTAATATCATTATTAAGATCAACTGCATTAAACGACTGAATGAAAGAAATTTCCAACCTAGGGTCCAATACCCAGCAAAACTTTCATTCATATGGGAGGATAGACTAAAAACATTCTCAAACAAGAACGAACTTGAATTATTTGTGCAAACAAAACTGATCCTAAACGACTTACTCAGAGACGAATTATCCAAACCCCCGATTGTAACAAAAACCACCCTACACAACACAACTGCACAACAATCCTCTCTCTCAATAATCTCCCTAAATGTTAACGGAGTAAACTCTCCAATTAAAAGACACATAGTAGAGAACTGGATTAGGAAAAATAAACCGGACTTCCGCTGTCTGCAAGAAACACACCTACAGATACAGGATAAGCACAGGCTTAGAATAAGAGGATGGAAAGTAATTATTCAGGCCAATGGAAAACAAAAAAGAGCAGGGACAGCTATTCTTATATCAGACCAAATTGCATTCAACCTCAAGAAAGTGATCAGAGACAAAGAGGGTCACTACTTACTGATCAGGGGAACATTAGATCAAGAAACACTAACCCTGGTCAATATCTATGCACCTAATGTAGAGTCAGCAAAATATGTGAGGCAACTACTGGCAAACCTGGAGAAACACATGAAGGGAAAAGTGATAATAGTAGGGGACCTCAATACTCCACTATCACCACTGGACAGATCCACCAAAAAGAAAAATAGCAAAGAAATAAGAGCTCTGAATGAAAAATTAGAAGATTTAGGGCTAATAGACTTATATAGAGCCCTCCATTCCCAGAAAGCAGAATACACATTCTTCTCAAGCCCACATGGAACCTTCTCCAGAATAGACCATGTCTTAGGATACAAAGCCAACCACAAAGGTAAGGATCATTAGAAGTACCCTCTCAGATCACTGTGCAACAGAGCTCAAAAGTGAGGACAAGAAGAAGCAATGGAGAAAAACTAATACCTGGAGATTAAACAACATGCTGCTCAACAACAGCTGGATCAAAGAACAACTCAAAGAAGAAATATAAAGATTCCTTGAGACAAATGACAATGAAGAGACAACATGTCAAAATTTATGGGACACAGCAAAAGCAGTGATTAGGGGGAAACTCATAGCAATATGTCAAGAAACAGGAAAATAACAAAACCAACAGTTTAAAAGATCACCTCAAAGAATTGGAAGAACAGCAATAGAGAAATTCAACCACAACCAGAAAGCAAGAAATAATAAAAACCAGAGCAGAAATAAACAACATAGAAACTAAGAAAACAATACAAAAAATCAATGAGACCAGGAGTTGGTTTTTCGAAAAAATAAACAAGATAGACAAACCACTGGCAAAAATCACCAAAAAAGGAGGGAAAACACCCAAATCAGTAGGATCACAAATGAAAGGGGAGATATTACAACAGAACCCCAAGAAACACAACATATCATGAGATCATATTATGAACAACTATACTCAACTAGGCTAGAGAACCCAGTAGAAATAGACAGATTCTTGGAAAAACACCCTCTTCCAAGACTGGAAAAGGAAGATCTAGAAAGCCTAAACAGACCAATCACCTCAGAGGAAATTGAAGATGTAATTAAAAAACTCCCTAAGAACAAAAGCCCAGACCCAGATGGATTTACAGGTGAATTCTATCAAACATTTCAAGAAGACTTACTACCACTTTTCCATAGGCTCTTCCAAACCATAGAAAAAACAGGAATCCTCCCCAACTCCTTTTATGAGGCTAATATCACACTCATTCCCAAAGAAGGCAAAGACACTACCAAAAAAGAAAACTACAGACCAATCTCACTAATGAACATAGATGCAAAGATACTCAATAAAATCTTAGCAAACCGAATCCAGCACTTCATCAAAAAGATCATACATCACGTTGGATTCATATCAGGAATGCAAGGTTGGTTCAACATACACAAATCAATCAACATTATACATCACATCAACAACATGAAAGACAAAAACCACATGATCATATCAATCGATGCAGAGAAGGCATTTGACAAAATCCAACACCCTTTCATGTTAAAGACACTCAGCAAAATAGGGTTAGAAGGAACCTTCCTCAAAATAGTTACAGCTATATATGAAAAGCCTACAGCCAACATTATACTTAATGGTGAGAAACTAGAAGCATTCCCATTAAGGTCAGGAACTAGGCAAGGCTGTCCACTCTCTCCACTCTTATTCAATATAACCTTAGAAGTCCTAGCAACAGCAAATGACAAGAGAAGGGAATCAAAGGAATTCAAATTGGGAAAGAGGAACACAAGCTATCTCTATTTGCTGACGATATGATGATATACATTGAAAACCCTAAAGAGTCCACAGTAAACCTCCTAGAAACAATTAACCAATACAGCAAAGTGGCTGGATACAAAGTCAATACACAAAAGACAGTAGCGTTTCTATATACAAACAATGAAGTTGAGGAGAGAGAGATTAAAAATTTAAGATAGTATCAAAAAATATCAAGTATCTAGGAATCAACCTTACAAGAGAAGTGAAAGACCTATACCAGGGAAACTTCAAAACACTTCAGAAAGAAATTGAAGATGATCTTAAGAAATGGAAGAATATCCCATGCTCATGGATAGGTAGAATTAACATAGTCAAAATGACTATCCTACCCAAACTTCTATATAGATTTAATGCAATCCCTATCCAAATCCAGACACAATTCTTTAAAGAAATAGAACAATCAATCACAAAATTTATCTGGAACCACAAAAGAGCCAGGATAGCCAAACACATACTGAAAAACAAAAAGCTGGGAGGCATCTCCTTACCTAACTTGAAACTATACTATAAAGCCATAGTAATCAAAGCAGCATGGTTCTGGAACAGAGACAGGACCTCAGACCAGTGGGTCAGAACAGAATTCCCAGACATAAACCCCCAGATATACAGCCAACTAATATTTGATAAAAGAAGCAAGAACTTGAAATGGAACAAAGAAAGCCTATTCAACAAATGGTGTTGGTACAACTGGAAAACCACATGTATGAAAGTCAAAATCGACCCATACCTCACTCCTTATACAAAAGTCAACTCAAAATGGATCAAAGACCTTGAAATCAGACCCTAATCTATAAAGTTTATCGAGAATAAAATAGGCAGAACACTCGAAGACCTATATATCAAAAAGGTCTTTGAGAATGGAGCACCAATGGCAAGAACGTTAGCATCAAATATAAACAAATGGGACTACATCAAACTAAAAATCTTCTGCATGGCAAAAGAAACCCTACTTAACGCAAGAAGACAGTTAACAGAATGAGAAAATATCTTTTCACTCGACATATCAGATAAAGTGCTGATATCTAGAACATACAAAGCACTCAGAAAGCTGAGCCCCCCAAAACCAAATAAAGCCATAAAAAATAGGGAGATGAAATGAATAAACACTTCTCTGAGGAAGACAGAAGGATCGCCAACAAACCATGAAAACATGCTCACCTTCACTCATCATTAGGGAGATCCAAATCAAGACAACAATGAGATACCACCTTACACCACTGAGGATGGCTCACATCAAAAATAATGGAAACAACCTTTGTTGGCGGGGATGCGGTATGAAAGGAACTCTCATCCACTGCTGGTGGGAATGCCCCCTAGTCCAACACCTATGGAGAAAAGTCTGTAGAGTGCTCAAAAAACTCAGAATTGAGCTGCCATTTGACCCAGCAATTGGTCTCCTAGGCATATACCCCCAAGATGGAAGGACATTCATTCCAAAATACGTATGCACCCCACTATTTATCACAGCACTCAGTATAATAGCCAAATCTTGGAACCAACCTCGATGTCCAACAACAGATGAATGGATCATTAAGATGTGGTACATATACACAGTGGAATATTACATGGCAGTCAGAAATGATACAATCACAGACTTTGCAGCAACGTGGATGGACCTAGATTATGTTATGTTAAACGAAGTAAGTCAGAAGACAAAAGATAAACACAGAATGGTAGCACTATTCTGAAACACCTAGAACATATATTTTATACACAACTAATACCTAACAATCAAATAACAGGGTTTAACAGGGTAGAAACTCCGAACACTGTAATAGTCAACATATACGTGGGAGCAGTGTCCAAAATACATGAAAAAGGAACAAAGCAAACTCTTGACTACACATTATACCACAAAGAAAACAGCAACAACAGAAACAGCAGCATAGAGAGAACAGGTATGTAATCAGACTTCTACAACAAAGGCCCACAATAATCCCTTAGAGATCGTATACAGGAACACAAGTATAGAACACCACGGGAAATCACTGACTGCAATGGCAACATACCACAACACTATGTTTTAATGTCTTTATCTTACTATATTTTAAATAACCTCTCAGCTTTTCTGTCCACAGGCGCCCTTGGATACAAAGGGCGGACAAACTAAGATGGCAACTCGGGATACCACACGAGAAACCTTACCTTGCTTGCACTACTAGATGGCCACGAGAAAACTCTTTAACATACACTTTATCTCTAGGTTATAACTTCTTTTAGGAATTGAAGCACGTGACCAGTCAGACCACCGAAGCAGTACCTGCGACGTACAGACTTAAACTACAGGCTCTATTCATCGAACACATTCAACCAAACCAGCATTCCCTTGCTATTCTCTCCTCTCTTCTCACTACTTTTTTTTTCTATTCTTCTCTTTACTTTTTTCCCTGTCTCTTCTCCCTTTCTTTCTAAGGTATTTTCTCTTTTCTTTCCCTTCATACCCCTCCCATATACCTTCCCCTTTCTCCCCTCCGAAAATCCAACTATCCCTTCACCCCTCAATCCCATCCAGATCTCCCACCATATTAAAACTCCTCACCCTCAGTCCTTAATCTATTAGGCATCAAGATCGACCTCCTACCCAACGAACCAGTACCCAGCACCCAGGCGAGGGGACACCCAGTCAAACCCACACCTCGTCTCCTGCAAGAAAAGACAGCCAACTCCCCTGAGGACTCATGCTGCGAGGCCCTCCCTACCAACTCCCTCTAACGTGGACTGTTTCTTGAAACCGGACCTAGGTCCAAAAGTATCCCCAGTGCAAGAACTCTTCCAAGACCTCCCTGCCGCAAACTTTTACCAATCTGAAGAAGGTCAGGGGGTGTGATAGGAAGATGCCTGGGAACCCACAACCACAAGAAAAACCCAAAAGACAATGGGGAAAACTGTACTTCCAACATAGGCATAAGACCTGTAATACACCACCTCTTTACCTGCTCTACCCCAAATGTAAGGTAGTCTTTTGCACCACTTTGGTCCTTTAAAAACTTCGCTAACTCATTTTATTTCTTTTTTTTTAATTAATTAATTTATTTTTTAAATGTCTGTCCTACATATACATTTATGAGCACATACATTTTTATTCCCCCCCCCTTTTTTATCGTTTTTGGGTATGTGACCTCTTTCTGTTATCCCCTCTGTCCACCCCCAAATACACCGACAATATAATGTAGCACCACTTCCCCCTGCAAAGGCACACTAAATAAAGGGGAAATTTTACATATAAAAAAAAGAGCTCTTATCTACTAGAGATAGGAACTCATAGTTGTTTACAATACAGGGATATCTCCTACCTTGAAAATATGTCATGTGGAATCAACTTAGACCTCAGGGGATTAGATACCATTCATCCAGCCTTGAACCCTGGATCCCAGACATAGAAACGGCACAGCTCTTCACAACAGCTGCAGGAAACAAATTCCATCCGGGACAGCCTTAATACTGTGGGGTCAACAACAAGGACCAGCTCTAACATGATATCCTGACAACGAGGAAAATGTGAACAACTTGACCTTAGAGCAGATTAGCCTACCTTACCAGCTCATGACAAGACAAAACCAGAAGACTTGGCACCCTTTGGTAGGTCCAAAAGCCAAGATCGTGATTTACAGATGACTGGCTGCTAGAACCACGACCAGACTGTATACATCTTGGGACCAATAAAAAAGCCCTAGTTTAGGGTTTGAACTATGACCTGCACAATAATCATGATCCCCAGTCCCAAAGGTCTGGCAGAGACAATTGTAACGGAATGGGGCTTCTGGAAGCACAAAGAAAGACGCTATCCTAGGTGCCATCCTAGGTTCAGTGCAAAGACCAAGATCACCAACCACAGAAGATGGATTAAAATGACACTGAGGTAACAGAACCACAAAGACTGACTTCATCATAAGTCCCACCTCAGGATCTGTGCAGATACTGAGACCTCTAAACACAGAGCTCTGATTGTATCACCCTGGACAGAGCAGAAGTCTTCCACACACCACAAAAACACCACCGGGAGAGTAAATGATCCTGAGCAAAGTCTAAAGTTGATCCCATGACAGTATACTCCAAGGACGGAGAAACCCCATATTTCTTAGGCCAAGTGAATTCCTTTTTGAATGACCCCAATATTTACTGTGCCAGGGCAGGAGGGAAAAAACAAAAATACAAAAAGCACAAAACCTTGGTTTTATATATATATATATATATATATATATTACCTTCATTTCTTATTGTTATTATTATTTTTATTTACCTATCTATTTTGGTCGATTTCTCTGTTTGGGTGTGATTATTGAAATTGTTGTCTCCAATTATACTTATTTTTTTCTCTTCCTTTCTTTTCTTTCGTTATGTGCTATGCCATGTTTCTTATTTCAAGACCATGACGTGTTTTTTGTTTGTTTGTTTGTTTTTGTTCATTTTTTGTTTGTTTTGTTTTTTGTATGTTTTTGTGTGGTGCTTATCGATATAGCTGGAGTCCTCACTGGATATTTGACACTTCTTTTGGTACTGGTGGAGTGTTTCACCTTCTTTTTCTCCATCTCCGAAATCGATGATGAGAGCCTCTAGAAGGATTCCGCCCGTTTTCAGGGTATTAGACTCTTACCCCAGTTTATTTCTTTTCTCTTTTTCAGGCAAAACCATGCAACTTGAACTAGCTAGTCCTGCCTCCAGTTAGAGGGGGAAATAAGGGAGGCATCAAGACCAAACAGGTGCAAGACTACTAAGTAGTAGGTTAGATACAGAGGGGACCACATATTCTAGCTGCCCTGGGAGTGAGGAAAGAGGAAATGGGAGGTAGGACAAAAACGGAGGTGTAGGGAGAAAAATTTGGTGATGGGAATCCCCCCTGATTTTGTGTAAATATGTACCTAAAATATTATTGTCACCAATATGTAAGCCACTATGATCAAAATAAAAATTATATTAAAAAAAGATTAACTGCAAACTGGAGATATTAAAATCTTTGACTCCAGGTGAGAAGAAAGGCTCCTTTCACTTCCCCACAGAAAGGAGAAGCTATAAGATAAAACATCTCTAGCTCTGGAGTATAGTGTGGGTTATCCAAACCTTGACAGTTTGGTGGTAAGCTATGCAATATTAAACAACATCAGAGATTCATGACTGAACTTTGTTTGACTATATGGAATTTGCCAATACCATAAAATTTTTACTACAAAAATTTGAATTAATCTTTCTTTCCATTTTGTTAATGACCTTTAAACTTACAAAAGAATTTTTTATACAGGGGCCGGAGTGGTGGCAGAAGAGGTAATGCATTTGTCTGCCTTGCCCGCACTTGCTTAACATGGACCGCGGTTCGATCCCCTGGCGTACCATATGGTCCCCCCAGCCAGAAGCAGTTTCTGAGTACATAGCCAGGAGTAATCCCTGAGCATCACAGTGTGTGGCCCAAAAACAAACAAACAAAAAAAAGGATCTGGAATATAATAAAAATACAGGTCTATGCATATTTTTCTTTCTTTTTTATTTTTACTTTTTATTGTTAAATTATCTTTATTTAAACACTGAGATTGTAGTTGTATGATTACAGTCATGTAAAGAACACCCCCCTTCACCAGTGCAAGATTCCCACCACCAATTTCCCAGATCTCCCTGCTTTCCACCCACCCCCACCTGTACTCGAGACAGGCTTTATACTTCCCTCATTCATTCACATTGTTATGATAGTTTTCAGTGTAGTTATTTCTCTAACTGCACTCATCACCCTATTTGGTGAGCTTCATGTCATGAGCTGAACCTACCAGCCCTCATCTCTCTTGCCTCTGAGATACTGTTAAAAATGTCTTTCATTTTTCTTAAAACCCATAGATGAGGGAAACCATTCTGCATCTTTCTCTCTTCCTCTGACATACTTCACTTGGCATAATAGATTCCATATACATCCATGTATAGGAAAATTTCATGACTTCATCTCTCCTGATGGCTGCATAGTATTCCATTGTGTATATGTACCACAGTTTCTTTTTTTTTTTTTCTTTTTTTTTTTAATGCATAATTTTTTTTATTTAAACACCTTGATTACATACATGATTGTGTTTGGGTTTCAGTCATAAAAGGAACACCACCCATCACCAGTGCAACATTCCCATCACCCAAGTCCCAAATCTCCCTCCTCCCCACCCAACCCCCGCCTGTACCCTAAACAGGCTCTACATTTCCCTCATACATTCTCAATATTAGGACAGTTCAAAATGTAGTTATTTCTCTAACTAAACTCATCACTCTTTGTGGTGAGCTTCCTGAGGTGAGCTGGAACTTCCAGCTCTTTTCTCTTTTGTGTCTGAAAATTATTATTACAAGGGTGTCTTTCATTTTTCTTAAAACCCATAGATGAGTGAGACCATTCTGCGTTTTTCTCTCTCTCTCTGACTTATTTCACTCAGCATAATAGATTCCATGTACATCCATGTATAGGAAAATTTCATGACTTCATCTCTCCTGACAGCTGCATAATATTCCATTGTGTATATGTACCACAGTTTCTTTAGCCATTCGTCTGTTGAAGGGCATCTTGGTTGTTTCCAGAGTCTTGCTATGGTAAATAGAGCTGCAATGAATATAGGTGTAAGGAAGGGGTTTTTGTATTGTATTTTTGTGTTCCTAGGGTATATTCCTAGGAGTGGTATAGCTGGATCGTATGGGAGCTCGATTTCCAGTTTTTGGAGGAATCTCCATATCGCTTTCCATAAAGGTTGAACTAGACAGCATTCCCACCAGCAGTGGATAAGAGTTCCTTTCTCTCCACATCCCCGCCAACACTGTTTATTCTCATTCTTTGTGATGTGTGCCATTCTCTGGGGTGTGAGGTGGTATCTCATCGTTGTTTTGATTTGCATCTCCCTGATGATTAGTGATGTGGAACATTTTTTCATGTGTCTTTTGGCCATGTGTATTTCTTCTTTGTCAAAGTGTCTGTTCATTTCTTCTCCCCATTTTTTGATGGGGTTAGATGTTTTTTTCTTGTAAAGTTCTGTCAGTGCCTTGTATATTTTGGAGATTAGCCCCTTATCTGATGGGTATTGGGTGAATAGTTTCTCCCACTCAGTGGGTGGCTCTTGTATCCTGGGCACTATTTCCTTTGAGGTGCAGAAGCTTCTCAGCTTAATATATTCCCATCTGTTAATCTCTGCTTTCACTTGCTTGGAGAGTGCAGTTTCCTCCTTGAAGATGCCTGTAATGTCCTGGAGTGTTTTGCCTATGTGCTGTTCTATATATCTTATGGTTTTGGGGCTGATATCGAGGTCTTTAATCCATTTGGATTTTACCTTTGTACATGATGTTAGCTGGGGGTCTAAGTTTAATTTTTTGCAAGTGGCTATCCAATTGTGCCAACACCACTTGTTGAAGAGGCTTTCCCTGCTCCATTTAGGATTTCCTGCTCCTTTATCAAAAATTAGATGGTTGTATCTCTGGGGAACATTTTCTGAGTATTCAAGCCTATTCCACTGATCTGAAGACCTATCCTTATTCCAATACCATGCTGTTTTGATAACTGTTGCTTTGTAGTACAGTTTAAAGTTGGGAAAAGTAATTCCTCCCATATTCTTTTTCCCAATGATTGCTTTAGCTATTCGAGGGTGTTAAACCAGCCTCACACTGGGTCAAATCTTAGGCCCGAGCATGCAACAGAGAAGACAGTCCAGAGAGAAATGTTTGCTTCTGTGATATAGCGCCGTTCTTAGTGTGATTTTTCCTTCTTGTTGCAATGGAGTTCTTTCCTTAGAAAGAGTGCACGGCCGTGTAGCAAAGCGGAGCGGCCGTGCTCCTCTGAGCCTCTTTTTGCCCCACTCGCAAGAGTTTCACGCAAGAGGACAGTAGACAGACATAGACAGGTCACACTCACAGTCTTTCACAGCTGAGCCCCACTGGGCCGGTGTACTTTCGCGGATTTTCCCTGCCTGGTGTCACACACAGGGAGCCAGCTTTTGCAAAGGTTAGCCGGTTTTTTGTACCACAGTTTCTTAAGCCACTCATCTGTTGAAGGGCATCTTGGTTGTTTCCAGAGTCTGGCTATTGTAAATAGTGCTGCAATGAATATAGGTGTGAGGAAGGAATTTTTGTATTGTATTTTTGTGTTCCTAGGGTATATTCCTAGGAGTGATATAGCTGGATTGTATGGGAGCTCAACTTCCAGTTTGTGGAGGAATCTCCATATCACTTTCCATAAAGGTTGGACTAGACAGCATTCCTACCAGCAGTGAAAAAGAGTTTCTTTCTCTCCACATCCCCACCATCACTGCTTGTTTTCTTTCTTTGTGATGTGTGCCAATTTCAGTGACATAAAATGGTACCTCATAGTTGTTTTGATTTGCATCTCCTTGATGATTAGTGATGTGGAGCATTTTTCCATGTGCCTTTTGGCCATTTGTATTTCTTCTTTATTAAATTTTCTGTCCATTTCTTCTAGATATTTTTTCTTGTAAAGTTCTGTCAGTGTCTTGTATATTTTGGATATTGCCCCTTATCTGATGGGTATTGGGTGAATAGTTTCTCCCACTCAGTGGGTGGCTATTGTATTCTGGGCACTATCTCCTTTGAGGTGCAGAAACTTCTCAACTTAATATAGTTCCATCTGTTTATCTCTGCTTCCACTTGTTTGGAGAGTGCTGTTTCCTTCTTAAAGATGCCTTTAGTCTCAATGTCATGGAGTGTTTTACCTACATGTTGTTTTATATACCTTATAGTTTCAGATCTGATATACATTTGGATTTTACCTTTATACATGGTGTTAGCTAGAGATCTGAGTTCACTTATTTGCAAGTGGCTAACCAGTTTTGCCAACACCACTTGTTGAAGAAGCTTTCCTTGCTCCATTTAGGATTTCTTGCTCCTTTATCAAATACTAGGTGGTTGTATGTCTGGGGAACATTCTCTGAGTATTCAAGCCTATTCCAGTGTTCTGAGGGTCAGTCTTTATTCCAATACCATGCTGTTTTGATAACAATTGCTTTGTAATACAGCTTAAAATTGGGGAAAGTAATGCTTCCCATATTCCTTTTCCCAAGGAGTGCTTTAGCTATTCCAGGGTGTTTATTGTTCCAAATGAATTTTAGAAATATTTGATCCACTTCTTTGCAGAATGTCATGGGTATCTTTAGAGGAATCATGTTAAATCTGTACAATGCTTTTGGAAGTATTGCCATTTTAATGATGTTGATTCTGCCAATCCATGATCAGGGTATGTGTTTCCATTTCCGCATGTCCTCCTTTATTTCTTGGAGCAGTGTTTTATAGTTTTCTTTGTATAGATCTTTAGTCAGGTTGATTCCAAGATATTTGAGTTTGTGTGGCACTAATGTGAATGGGTTGTTCTCTTAATGTCCATCTCTTCCCTATCATTATTGGTGTATAAAAAGGCCATTGATTTTTGTGTGTTGATTTTGTAGCCTGCCACTTTGCTATATGAATCTATTATTTCTAGAAGCTTTTTGGTAGAATCTTTAGGGTTTTCTAAGTAGAGTATCATGTCATCTGCAAACAGTAAAAGCTTGAGTTCTTCCTTTTCTATCTGGATTCCCTTGATATCTTTTTCTTGCCTAATCGCTATAGCAAGGACTTCCAGTACTATGTGCATGGTGTTTGCCTGCGAGGTTTCCTCATTGTCACGTTTATAGTGTGATTTTTTTCTGCGTGTTGTGGTGGGGTTCATTGGTTAGAAAGAGTGCATGGCTGCAAAGTGAAGCTTCTGTGGCCTCTAGGGACAGTTTTTTTTTTGGGGGGGGGAATGCCCTTCCGAGCCCTCTGAGGAGAGCTTGAGGGATTCAGAAAAGACACACAAGCAAACAAAGCCAACAGGTCCCTTCAAGTTATCACAGTTATTAAGGGCACTGCAGGGAAGGACCTGCACAGACAGAGGAATCATCTCTCTGCCTGGTGACCCCCACAACAGTCCTTACTCATTGATATTTCTTGGTTTCTTGACCTCAGCAGTTCTAGGATGCATTTTTTTGGAGGGTGCCCTCTCGAGCCCTCTGAACGATACTGCTTTTTCTAATAAATATATCATTATATAACTGGAGAGAATGATGTGAATATAAATGACGCTGTACATTTGAGAAATGGCTTACTAAAATATCCCCAAACAATAGCCATGTGAGCGAGGAATATTTGAAAAACTTGGACATTACATTTCAGCTTTGACCCTAAATAATATAGGCAAATTTGCATTTGTGCAACATTAATTTGCCTAAGTCTGTCATTGATGAATTATTTGTTTGTAGTGAATAATAGATAATTTTTTTTTTTTGCTTTTTTTGGACTACACATGGTGGCGCTCAGGGGTTATTCCTGGCTATGCACTCAGAAATCGCTCCTGGCTTGAGGGACCATATGGAATGCCAGGTGAATGGAATTGCAGTCTGTCCTAGGTTAGCATGCAAGGCAAGTGCCCTACCACTCGCGCCACAGCTCCGCCCCTTCTTCTGAATGTATTTTGAGAAAAATATTCCTAAATGTCATGAGGAAAAAGCTCCCAGTCATCTGGAACTTGTAAATTGTTCTAAAATTTTTGGAATTTTATTGAAGGCTTGATACATCATACAGCATATAATGCCTTGGATGAATAAGAAGCAAATCAATCAGAAATGATTGGAGCCAGTAATTAGAATTTCCCTGGAGATATAAAATGTATGATGTAAATCCAGTGGCTTGCAGAAAAAGATTGCTTTCTAACAACTTATCAGATCTTATAGAACAACTTCAGATGAAGACACAGATGTGAATCCTTGGTTGTTTTTTTTTTTTTTCAGTCTTAGGTTCTTCCTTCTCTCTTTTCAATCCTATTTTTTATGCAAACTTCATTTGACTAATCAAAGCTGATGGGTGTCAAGATGATTATAATACAAAGCATGAAATTGAAAATAATGTACTCTGAAAGCCATACATTTTATTTCAACATGTAATTTAAATATATGGATCATCATTCCGCCACTTCTGCCAATTTGGAATCTTTTCATAATAATTATTGACTTCTAGTTATTTCTGTGCTCTACTCTCTAAATCCAGTATATCTTTGTAGAGTTATTAAAACATAAAATTATTTCAAAATCTCTGAAACTAGTCAGATTAACTTTGATGAAATAATGATTCAAATATAATCACAGAAAATCTATATGTGATAAAATTTAGGACAAATATGTAGTAATATTAGTAAAAGTAAATTGTAATTTTTTTCCTCCTGAGTGTAAAGTCCTATACTATAAAACTGCCTAAAAGGGAACAAACTAAATGGATTATTTTACTCTCTGCTCTTACAAAGAATTTTAAGGTAGAAATGATTTTGATAAGCTCGGATTAATTTTTCACACTCTAGGAGGTGAAAAATTATTCTCACTCAATATAAAAACACAAGGAAAAATATAACTCAAATCTTTTCAACTTGTAATTTACAGAATTTTTATAAGAAAAAATAACATTGGAGAAATTCCTCCCTAGGCATCCAAAAACTACAGAGGCTTGGCTGGGCCCAGAACACTCCGAATGCCAGGATTTCTTGGTGTGTTTGCCTGGTATGTTGGGGGCTCTGGGCAGGACAGCTAGCCATAGGACCCTGGGCTGACCACTTTGTCCAGGAGAGCATGATTCCCCCCACACCAGGCGGGTCTTCAGGGCCACGCCTGGTTAATCGGGCCTTGGGGGGAGGGGGTGAGAAATTCCTCCCTAGGCATCCAAAAACTACAGAGGCTTGGCTGGGCCCAGAACACTCCGAATGCCAGGATTTCTTGGTGTGTTTGCCTGGTATGTTGGGGGCTCTGGGCAGGACAGCTAGCCATAGGACCCTGGGCTGACCACTTTGTCCAGGAGAGCATGATTCCCCCCACACCAGGCGGGTCTTCAGGGCCACGCCTGGTTAATCGGGCCTTGGGGGGAGGGGGTGAGAAATTCCTCCCTAGGCATCCAAAAACTACAGAGGCTTGGCTGGGCCCAGAACACTCCGAATGCCAGGATTTCTTGGTGTGTTTGCCTGGTATGTTGGGGGCTCTGGGCAGGACAGCTAGCCATAGGACCCTGGGCTGACCACTTTGTCCAGGAGAGCATGATTCCCCCCACACCAGGCGGGTCTTCAGGGCCACGCCTGGTTAATCGGGCCTTGGGGGGAGGGGGGTGAGAAATTCCTCCCTAGGCATCCAAAAACTACAGAGGCTTGGCTGGGCCCAGAACACTCCGAATGCCAGGATTTCTTGGTGTGTTTGCCTGGTATGTTGGGGGCTCTGGGCAGGACAGCTAGCCATAGGACCCTGGGCTGACCACTTTGTCCAGGAGAGCATGATTCCCCCCACACCAGGCGGGTCTTCAGGGCCACGCCTGGTTAATCGGGCCTTGGGGGGAGGGGGTGAGAAATTCCTCCCTAGGCATCCAAAAACTACAGAGGCTTGGCTGGGCCCAGAACACTCCGAATGCCAGGATTTCTTGGTGTGTTTGCCTGGTATGTTGGGGGCTCTGGGCAGGACAGCTAGCCATAGGACCCTGGGCTGACCACTTGGTCCAGGAGAGCATGATTCCCCCCACACCAGGCGGGTCTTCAGGGCCACGCCTGGTTAATCGGGCCTTGGGGGGAGGGGGTGAGAAATTCCTCCCTAGGCATCCAAAAACTACAGAGGCTTGGCTGGGCCCAGAACACTCCGAATGCCAGGTTTTCTTGGTGTGTTTGCCTGGTATGTTGGGGGCTCTGGGCAGGACAGCTAGCCATAGGACCCTGGGCTGACCACTTTGTCCAGGAGAGCATGATTCCCCCCACACCAGGCGGGTCTTCAGGGCCACGCCTGGTTAATCGGGCCTTGGGGGGAGGGGGTGAGAAATTCCTCCCTAGGCATCCAAAAACTACAGAGGCTTGGCTGGGCCCAGAACACTCCGAATGCCAGGATTTCTTGGTGTGTTTGCCTGGTATGTTGGGGGCTCTGGGCAGGACAGCTAGCCATAGGACCCTGGGCTGACCACTTTGTCCAGGAGAGCATGATTCCCCCCACACCAGGCGGGTCTTCAGGGCCACGCCTGGTTAATCGGGCCTTGGGGGGAGGGGGTGAGAAATTCCTCCCTAGGCATCCAAAAACTACAGAGGCTTGGCTGGGCCCAGAACACTCCGAATGCCAGGATTTCTTGGTGTGTTTGCCTGGTATGTTGGGGGCTCTGGGCAGGACAGCTAGCCATAGGACCCTGGGCTGACCACTTTGTCCAGGAGAGCATGATTCCCCCCACACCAGGCGGGTCTTCAGGGCCACGCCTGGTTAATCGGGCCTTGGGGGGAGGGGGTGAGAAATTCCTCCCTAGGCATCCAAAAACTACAGAGGCTTGGCTGGGCCCAGAACACTCCGAATGCCAGGATTTCTTGGTGTGTTTGCCTGGTATGTTGGGGGCTCTGGGCAGGACAGCTAGCCATAGGACCCTGGGCTGACCACTTTGTCCAGGAGAGCATGATTCCCCCCACACCAGGCGGGTCTTCAGGGCCACGCCTGGTTAATCGGGCCTTGGGGGGAGGGGGTGAGAAATTCCTCCCTAGGCATCCAAAAACTACAGAGGCTTGGCTGGGCCCAGAACACTCCGAATGCCAGGATTTCTTGGTGTGTTTGCCTGGTATGTTGGGGGCTCTGGGCAGGACAGCTAGCCATAGGACCCTGGGCTGACCACTTTGTCCAGGAGAGCATGATTCCCCCCACACCAGGCGGGTCTTCAGGGCCACGCCTGGTTAATCGGGCCTTGGGGGGAGGGGGTGAGAAATTCCTCCCTAGGCATCCAAAAACTACAGAGGCTTGGCTGGGCCCAGAACACTCCGAATGCCAGGATTTCTTGGTGTGTTTGCCTGGTATGTTGGGGGCTCTGGGCAGGACAGCTAGCCATAGGACCCTGGGCTGACCACTTTGTCCAGGAGAGCATGATTCCCCCCACACCAGGCGGGTCTTCAGGGCCACGCCTGGTTAATCGGGCCTTGGGGGGGGGGGGTGAGAAATTCCTCCCTAGGCATCCAAAAACTACAGAGGCTTGGCTGGGCCCAGAACACTCCGAATGCCAGGATTTCTTGGTGTGTTTGCCTGGTATGTTGGGGGCTCTGGGCAGGACAGCTAGCCATAGGACCCTGGGCTGACCACTTTGTCCAGGAGAGCATGATTCCCCCCACACCAGGCGGGTCTTCAGGGCCACGCCTGGTTAATCGGGCCTTGGGGGGAGGGGGTGAGAAATTCCTCCCTAGGCATCCAAAAACTACAGAGGCTTGGCTGGGCCCAGAACACTCCGAATGCCAGGATTTCTTGGTGTGTTTGCCTGGTATGTTGGGGGCTCTGGGCAGGACAGCTAGCCATAGGACCCTGGGCTGACCACTTTGTCCAGGAGAGCATGATTCCCCCCACACCAGGCGGGTCTTCAGGGCCACGCCTGGTTAATCGGGCCTTGGGGGGGAGGGGGTGAGAAATTCCTCCCTAGGCATCCAAAAACTACAGAGGCTTGGCTGGGCCCAGAACACTCCGAATGCCAGGATTTCTTGGTGTGTTTGCCTGGTATGTTGGGGGCTCTGGGCAGGACAGCTAGCCATAGGACCCTGGGCTGACCACTTTGTCCAGGAGAGCATGATTCCCCCCACACCAGGCGGGTCTTCAGGGCCACGCCTGGTTAATCGGGCCTTGGGGGGAGGGGGTGAGAAATTCCTCCCTAGGCATCCAAAAACTACATAGGCTTGGCTGGGCCCAGAACACTCCGAATGCCAGGATTTCTTGGTGTGTTTGCCTGGTATGTTGGGGGCTCTGGGCAGGACAGCTAGCCATAGGACCCTGGGCTGACCACTTTGTCCAGGAGAGCATGATTCCCCCCACACCAGGCGGGTCTTCAGGGCCACGCCTGGTTAATCGGGCCTTGGGGGGAGGGGGTGAGAAATTCCTCCCTAGGCATCCAAAAACTACAGAGGCTTGGCTGGGCCCAGAACACTCCGAATGCCAGGATTTCTTGGTGTGTTTGCCTGGTATGTTGGGGGCTCTGGGCAGGACAGCTAGCCATAGGACCCTGGGCTGACCACTTTGTCCAGGAGAGCATGATTCCCCCCACACCAGGCGGGTCTTCAGGGCCACGCCTGGTTAATCGGGCCTTGGGGGGAGGGGGTGAGAAATTCCTCCCTAGGCATCCAAAAACTACAGAGGCTTGGCTGGGCCCAGAACACTCCGAATGCCAGGATTTCTTGGTGTGTTTGCCTGGTATGTTGGGGGCTCTGGGCAGGACAGCTAGCCATAGGACCCTGGGCTGACCACTTTGTCCAGGAGAGCATGATTCCCCCCACACCAGGCGGGTCTTCAGGGCCACGCCTGGTTAATCGGGCCTTGGGGGGAGGGGGTGAGAAATTCCTCCCTAGGCATCCAAAAACTACAGAGGCTTGGCTGGGCCCAGAACACTCCGAATGCCAGGATTTCTTGGTGTGTTTGCCTGGTATGTTGGGGGCTCTGGGCAGGACAGCTAGCCATAGGACCCTGGGCTGACCACTTTGTCCAGGAGAGCATGATTCCCCCCACACCAGGCGGGTCTTCAGGGCCACGCCTGGTTAATCGGGCCTTGGGGGGAGGGGGTGAGAAATTCCTCCCTAGGCATCCAAAAACTACAGAGGCTTGGCTGGGCCCAGAACACTCCGAATGCCAGGATTTCTTGGTGTGTTTGCCTGGTATGTTGGGGGCTCTGGGCAGGACAGCTAGCCATAGGACCCTGGGCTGACCACTTTGTCCAGGAGAGCATGATTCCCCCCACACCAGGCGGGTCTTCAGGGCCACGCCTGGTTAATCGGGCCTTGGGGGGAGGGGGTGAGAAATTCCTCCCTAGGCATCCAAAAACTACAGAGGCTTGGCTGGGCCCAGAACACTCCGAATGCCAGGATTTCTTGGTGTGTTTGCCTGGTATGTTGGGGGCTCTGGGCAGGACAGCTAGCCATAGGACCCTGGGCTGACCACTTTGTCCAGGAGAGCATGATTCCCCCCACACCAGGCGGGTCTTCAGGGCCACGCCTGGTTAATCGGGCCTTGGGGGGAGGGGGTGAGAAATTCCTCCCTAGGCATCCAAAAACTACAGAGGCTTGGCTGGGCCCAGAACACTCCGAATGCCAGGATTTCTTGGTGTGTTTGCCTGGTATGTTGGGGGCTCTGGGCAGGACAGCTAGCCATAGGACCCTGGGCTGACCACTTTGTCCAGGAGAGCATGATTCCCCCCACACCAGGCGGGTCTTCAGGGCCACGCCTGGTTAATCGGGCCTTGGGGGGAGGGGGTGAGAAATTCCTCCCTAGGCATCCAAAAACTACAGAGGCTTGGCTGGGCCCAGAACACTCCGAATGCCAGGATTTCTTG
Organism: Suncus etruscus; assembly: GCF_024139225.1. Lineage (NCBI taxonomy): Eukaryota > Metazoa > Chordata > Mammalia > Eulipotyphla > Soricidae > Suncus > Suncus etruscus. Next base: position 38,938,821 of record NC_064859.1, on the reverse strand, counting down.
GTGTGTTTGCCTGGTATGTTGGGGGCTCTGGGCAGGACAGCTAGCCATAGGACCCTGGGCTGACCACTTTGTCCAGGAGAGCATGATTCCCCCCACACCAGGCGGGTCTTCAGGGCCACGCCTGGTTAATCGGGCCTTGGGGGGAGGGGGTGAGAAATTCCTCCCTAGGCATCCAAAAACTACAGAGGCTTGGCTGGGCCCAGAACACTCCGAATGCCAGGATTTCTTGGTGTGTTTGCCTGGTATGTTGGGGGCTCTGGGCAGGACAGCTAGCCATAGGACCCTGGGCTGACCACTTTGTCCAGGAGAGCATGATTCCCCCCACACCAGGCGGGTCTTCAGGGCCACGCCTGGTTAATCGGGCCTTGGGGGGAGGGGGTGAGAAATTCCTCCCTAGGCATCCAAAAACTACAGAGGCTTGGCTGGGCCCAGAACACTCCGAATGCCAGGATTTCTTGGTGTGTTTGCCTGGTATGTTGGGGGCTCTGGGCAGGACAGCTAGCCATAGGACCCTGGGCTGACCACTTTGTCCAGGAGAGCATGATTCCCCCCACACCAGGCGGGTCTTCAGGGCCACGCCTGGTTAATCGGGCCTTGGGGGGAGGGGGTGAGAAATTCCTCCCTAGGCATCCAAAAACTACAGAGGCTTGGCTGGGCCCAGAACACTCCGAATGCCAGGATTTCTTGGTGTGTTTGCCTGGTATGTTGGGGGCTCTGGGCAGGACAGCTAGCCATAGGACCCTGGGCTGACCACTTTGTCCAGGAGAGCATGATTCCCCCCACACCAGGCGGGTCTTCAGGGCCACGCCTGGTTAATCGGGCCTTGGGGGGAGGGGGTGAGAAATTCCTCCCTAGGCATCCAAAAACTACAGAGGCTTGGCTGGGCCCAGAACACTCCGAATGCCAGGATTTCTTGGTGTGTTTGCCTGGTATGTTGGGGGCTCTGGGCAGGACAGCTAGCCATAGGACCCTGGGCTGACCACTTTGTCCAGGAGAGCATGATTCCCCCCACACCAGGCGGGTCTTCAGGGCCACGCCTGGTTAATCGGGCCTTGGGGGGAGGGGGTGAGAAATTCCTCCCTAGGCATCCAAAAACTACAGAGGCTTGGCTGGGCCCAGAACACTCCGAATGCCAGGATTTCTTGGTGTGTTTGCCTGGTATGTTGGGGGCTCTGGGCAGGACAGCTAGCCATAGGACCCTGGGCTGACCACTTTGTCCAGGAGAGCATGATTCCCCCCACACCAGGCGGGTCTTCAGGGCCACGCCTGGTTAATCGGGCCTTGGGGGGAGGGGGTGAGAAATTCCTCCCTAGGCATCCAAAAACTACAGAGGCTTGGCTGGGCCCAGAACACTCCGAATGCCAGGATTTCTTGGTGTGTTTGCCTGGTATGTTGGGGGCTCTGGGCAGGACAGCTAGCCATAGGACCCTGGGCTGACCACTTTGTCCAGGAGAGCATGATTCCCCCCACACCAGGCGGGTCTTCAGGGCCACGCCTGGTTAATCGGGCCTTGGGGGGAGGGGGTGAGAAATTCCTCCCTAGGCATCCAAAAACTACAGAGGCTTGGCTGGGCCCAGAACACTCCGAATGCCAGGATTTCTTGGTGTGTTTGCCTGGTATGTTGGGGGCTCTGGGCAGGACAGCTAGCCATAGGACCCTGGGCTGACCACTTTGTCCAGGAGAGCATGATTCCCCCCACACCAGGCGGGTCTTCAGGGCCACGCCTGGTTAATCGGGCCTTGGGGGGAGGGGGTGAGAAATTCCTCCCTAGGCATCCAAAAACTACAGAGGCTTGGCTGGGCCCAGAACACTCCGAATGCCAGGATTTCTTGGTGTGTTTGCCTGGTATGTTGGGGGCTCTGGGCAGGACAGCTAGCCATAGGACCCTGGGCTGACCACTTTGTCCAGGAGAGCATGATTCCCCCCACACCAGGCGGGTCTTCAGGGCCACGCCTGGTTAATCGGGCCTTGGGGGGAGGGGGTGAGAAATTCCTCCCTAGGCATCCAAAAACTACAGAGGCTTGGCTGGGCCCAGAACACTCCGAATGCCAGGATTTCTTGGTGTGTTTGCCTGGTATGTTGGGGGCTCTGGGCAGGACAGCTAGCCATAGGACCCTGGGCTGACCACTTTGTCCAGGAGAGCATGATTCCCCCCACACCAGGCGGGTCTTCAGGGCCACGCCTGGTTAATCGGGCCTTGGGGGGAGGGGGTGAGAAATTCCTCCCTAGGCATCCAAAAACTACAGAGGCTTGGCTGGGCCCAGAACACTCCGAATGCCAGGATTTCTTGGTGTGTTTGCCTGGTATGTTGGGGGCTCTGGGCAGGACAGCTAGCCATAGGACCCTGGGCTGACCACTTTGTCCAGGAGAGCATGATTCCCCCCACACCAGGCGGGTCTTCAGGGCCACGCCTGGTTAATCGGGCCTTGGGGGGAGGGGGTGAGAAATTCCTCCCTAGGCATCCAAAAACTACAGAGGCTTGGCTGGGCCCAGAACACTCCGAATGCCAGGATTTCTTGGTGTGTTTGCCTGGTATGTTGGGGGCTCTGGGCAGGACAGCTAGCCATAGGACCCTGGGCTGACCACTTTGTCCAGGAGAGCATGATTCCCCCCACACCAGGCGGGTCTTCAGGGCCACGCCTGGTTAATCGGGCCTTGGGGGGAGGGGGTGAGAAATTCCTCCCTAGGCATCCAAAAACTACAGAGGCTTGGCTGGGCCCAGAACACTCCGAATGCCAGGATTTCTTGGTGTGTTTGCCTGGTATGTTGGGGGCTCTGGGCAGGACAGCTAGCCATAGGACCCTGGGCTGACCACTTTGTCCAGGAGAGCATGATTCCCCCCACACCAGGCGGGTCTTCAGGGCCACGCCTGGTTAATCGGGCCTTGGGGGGAGGGGGTGAGAAATTCCTCCCTAGGCATCCAAAAACTACAGAGGCTTGGCTGGGCCCAGAACACTCCGAATGCCAGGATTTCTTGGTGTGTTTGCCTGGTATGTTGGGGGCTCTGGGCAGGACAGCTAGCCATAGGACCCTGGGCTGACCACTTTGTCCAGGAGAGCATGATTCCCCCCACACCAGGCGGGTCTTCAGGGCCACGCCTGGTTAATCGGGCCTTGGGGGGAGGGGGTGAGAAATTCCTCCCTAGGCATCCAAAAACTACAGAGGCTTGGCTGGGCCCAGAACACTCCGAATGCCAGGATTTCTTGGTGTGTTTGCCTGGTATGTTGGGGGCTCTGGGCAGGACAGCTAGCCATAGGACCCTGGGCTGACCACTTTGTCCAGGAGAGCATGATTCCCCCCACACCAGGCGGGTCTTCAGGGCCACGCCTGGTTAATCGGGCCTTGGGGGGAGGGGGTGAGAAATTCCTCCCTAGGCATCCAAAAACTACAGAGGCTTGGCTGGGCCCAGAACACTCCGAATGCCAGGATTTCTTGGTGTGTTTGCCTGGTATGTTGGGGGCTCTGGGCAGGACAGCTAGCCATAGGACCCTGGGCTGACCACTTTGTCCAGGAGAGCATGATTCCCCCCACACCAGGCGGGTCTTCAGGGCCACGCCTGGTTAATCGGGCCTTGGGGGGAGGGGGTGAGAAATTCCTCCCTAGGCATCCAAAAACTACAGAGGCTTGGCTGGGCCCAGAACACTCCGAATGCCAGGATTTCTTGGTGTGTTTGCCTGGTATGTTGGGGGCTCTGGGCAGGACAGCTAGCCATAGGACCCTGGGCTGACCACTTTGTCCAGGAGAGCATGATTCCCCCCACACCAGGCGGGTCTTCAGGGCCACGCCTGGTTAATCGGGCCTTGGGGGGAGGGGGTGAGAAATTCCTCCCTAGGCATCCAAAAACTACAGAGGCTTGGCTGGGCCCAGAACACTCCGAATGCCAGGATTTCTTGGTGTGTTTGCCTGGTATGTTGGGGGCTCTGGGCAGGACAGCTAGCCATAGGACCCTGGGCTGACCACTTTGTCCAGGAGAGCATGATTCCCCCCACACCAGGCGGGTCTTCAGGGCCACGCCTGGTTAATCGGGCCTTGGGGGGAGGGGGTGAGAAATTCCTCCCTAGGCATCCAAAAACTACAGAGGCTTGGCTGGGCCCAGAACACTCCGAATGCCAGGATTTCTTGGTGTGTTTGCCTGGTATGTTGGGGGCTCTGGGCAGGACAGCTAGCCATAGGACCCTGGGCTGACCACTTTGTCCAGGAGAGCATGATTCCCCCCACACCAGGCGGGTCTTCAGGGCCACGCCTGGTTAATCGGGCCTTGGGGGGAGGGGGTGAGAAATTCCTCCCTAGGCATCCAAAAACTACAGAGGCTTGGCTGGGCCCAGAACACTCCGAATGCCAGGATTTCTTGGTGTGTTTGCCTGGTATGTTGGGGGCTCTGGGCAGGACAGCTAGCCATAGGACCCTGGGCTGACCACTTTGTCCAGGAGAGCATGATTCCCCCCACACCAGGCGGGTCTTCAGGGCCACGCCTGGTTAATCGGGCCTTGGGGGGAGGGGGTGAGAAATTCCTCCCTAGGCATCCAAAAACTACAGAGGCTTGGCTGGGCCCAGAACACTCCGAATGCCAGGATTTCTTGGTGTGTTTGCCTGGTATGTTGGGGGCTCTGGGCAGGACAGCTAGCCATAGGACCCTGGGCTGACCACTTTGTCCAGGAGAGCATGATTCCCCCCACACCAGGCGGGTCTTCAGGGCCACGCCTGGTTAATCGGGCCTTGGGGGGAGGGGGTGAGAAATTCCTCCCTAGGCATCCAAAAACTACAGAGGCTTGGCTGGGCCCAGAACACTCCGAATGCCAGGATTTCTTGGTGTGTTTGCCTGGTATGTTGGGGGCTCTGGGCAGGACAGCTAGCCATAGGACCCTGGGCTGACCACTTTGTCCAGGAGAGCATGATTCCCCCCACACCAGGCGGGTCTTCAGGGCCACGCCTGGTTAATCGGGCCTTGGGGGGAGGGGGTGAGAAATTCCTCCCTAGGCATCCAAAAACTACAGAGGCTTGGCTGGGCCCAGAACACTCCGAATGCCAGGATTTCTTGGTGTGTTTGCCTGGTATGTTGGGGGCTCTGGGCAGGACAGCTAGCCATAGGACCCTGGGCTGACCACTTTGTCCAGGAGAGCATGATTCCCCCCACACCAGGCGGGTCTTCAGGGCCACGCCTGGTTAATCGGGCCTTGGGGGGAGGGGGTGAGAAATTCCTCCCTAGGCATCCAAAAACTACAGAGGCTTGGCTGGGCCCAGAACACTCCGAATGCCAGGATTTCTTGGTGTGTTTGCCTGGTATGTTGGGGGCTCTGGGCAGGACAGCTAGCCATAGGACCCTGGGCTGACCACTTTGTCCAGGAGAGCATGATTCCCCCCACACCAGGCGGGTCTTCAGGGCCACGCCTGGTTAATCGGGCCTTGGGGGGAGGGGGTGAGAAATTCCTCCCTAGGCATCCAAAAACTACAGAGGCTTGGCTGGGCCCAGAACACTCCGAATGCCAGGATTTCTTGGTGTGTTTGCCTGGTATGTTGGGGGCTCTGGGCAGGACAGCTAGCCATAGGACCCTGGGCTGACCACTTTGTCCAGGAGAGCATGATTCCCCCCACACCAGGCGGGTCTTCAGGGCCACGCCTGGTTAATCGGGCCTTGGGGGGAGGGGGTGAGAAATTCCTCCCTAGGCATCCAAAAACTACAGAGGCTTGGCTGGGCCCAGAACACTCCGAATGCCAGGATTTCTTGGTGTGTTTGCCTGGTATGTTGGGGGCTCTGGGCAGGACAGCTAGCCATAGGACCCTGGGCTGACCACTTTGTCCAGGAGAGCATGATTCCCCCCACACCAGGCGGGTCTTCAGGGCCACGCCTGGTTAATCGGGCCTTGGGGGGAGGGGGTGAGAAATTCCTCCCTAGGCATCCAAAAACTACAGAGGCTTGGCTGGGCCCAGAACACTCCGAATGCCAGGATTTCTTGGTGTGTTTGCCTGGTATGTTGGGGGCTCTGGGCAGGACAGCTAGCCATAGGACCCTGGGCTGACCACTTTGTCCAGGAGAGCATGATTCCCCCCACACCAGGCGGGTCTTCAGGGCCACGCCTGGTTAATCGGGCCTTGGGGGGAGGGGGTGAGAAATTCCTCCCTAGGCATCCAAAAACTACAGAGGCTTGGCTGGGCCCAGAACACTCCGAATGCCAGGATTTCTTGGTGTGTTTGCCTGGTATGTTGGGGGCTCTGGGCAGGACAGCTAGCCATAGGACCCTGGGCTGACCACTTTGTCCAGGAGAGCATGATTCCCCCCACACCAGGCGGGTCTTCAGGGCCACGCCTGGTTAATCGGGCCTTGGGGGGAGGGGGTGAGAAATTCCTCCCTAGGCATCCAAAAACTACAGAGGCTTGGCTGGGCCCAGAACACTCCGAATGCCAGGATTTCTTGGTGTGTTTGCCTGGTATGTTGGGGGCTCTGGGCAGGACAGCTAGCCATAGGACCCTGGGCTGACCACTTTGTCCAGGAGAGCATGATTCCCCCCACACCAGGCGGGTCTTCAGGGCCACGCCTGGTTAATCGGGCCTTGGGGGGAGGGGGTGAGAAATTCCTCCCTAGGCATCCAAAAACTACAGAGGCTTGGCTGGGCCCAGAACACTCCGAATGCCAGGATTTCTTGGTGTGTTTGCCTGGTATGTTGGGGGCTCTGGGCAGGACAGCTAGCCATAGGACCCTGGGCTGACCACTTTGTCCAGGAGAGCATGATTCCCCCCACACCAGGCGGGTCTTCAGGGCCACGCCTGGTTAATCGGGCCTTGGGGGGAGGGGGTGAGAAATTCCTCCCTAGGCATCCAAAAACTACAGAGGCTTGGCTGGGCCCAGAACACTCCGAATGCCAGGATTTCTTGGTGTGTTTGCCTGGTATGTTGGGGGGCTCTGGGCAGGACAGCTAGCCATAGGACCCTGGGCTGACCACTTTGTCCAGGAGAGCATGATTCCCCCCACACCAGGCGGGTCTTCAGGGCCACGCCTGGTTAATCGGGCCTTGGGGGGAGGGGGTGAGAAATTCCTCCCTAGGCATCCAAAAACTACAGAGGCTTGGCTGGGCCCAGAACACTCCGAATGCCAGGATTTCTTGGTGTGTTTGCCTGGTATGTTGGGGGCTCTGGGCAGGACAGCTAGCCATAGGACCCTGGGCTGACCACTTTGTCCAGGAGAGCATGATTCCCCCCACACCAGGCGGGTCTTCAGGGCCACGCCTGGTTAATCGGGCCTTGGGGGGAGGGGGTGAGAAATTCCTCCCTAGGCATCCAAAAACTACAGAGGCTTGGCTGGGCCCAGAACACTCCGAATGCCAGGATTTCTTGGTGTGTTTGCCTGGTATGTTGGGGGCTCTGGGCAGGACAGCTAGCCATAGGACCCTGGGCTGACCACTTTGTCCAGGAGAGCATGATTCCCCCCACACCAGGCGGGTCTTCAGGGCCACGCCTGGTTAATCGGGCCTTGGGGGGAGGGGGTGAGAAATTCCTCCCTAGGCATCCAAAAACTACAGAGGCTTGGCTGGGCCCAGAACACTCCGAATGCCAGGATTTCTTGGTGTGTTTGCCTGGTATGTTGGGGGCTCTGGGCAGGACAGCTAGCCATAGGACCCTGGGCTGACCACTTTGTCCAGGAGAGCATGATTCCCCCCACACCAGGCGGGTCTTCAGGGCCACGCCTGGTTAATCGGGCCTTGGGGGGAGGGGGTGAGAAATTCCTCCCTAGGCATCCAAAAACTACAGAGGCTTGGCTGGGCCCAGAACACTCCGAATGCCAGGATTTCTTGGTGTGTTTGCCTGGTATGTTGGGGGCTCTGGGCAGGACAGCTTGCCATAGGACCCTGGGCTGACCACTTTGTCCAGGAGAGCATGATTCCCCCCACACCAGGCGGGTCTTCAGGGCCACGCCTGGTTAATCGGGCCTTGGGGGGAGGGGGTGAGAAATTCCTCCCTAGGCATCCAAAAACTACAGAGGCTTGGCTGGGCCCAGAACACTCCGAATGCCAGGATTTCTTGGTGTGTTTGCCTGGTATGTTGGGGGCTCTGGGCAGGACAGCTAGCCATAGGACCCTGGGCTGACCACTTTGTCCAGGAGAGCATGATTCCCCCCACACCAGGCGGGTCTTCAGGGCCACGCCTGGTTAATCGGGCCTTGGGGGGAGGGGGTGAGAAATTCCTCCCTAGGCATCCAAAAACTACAGAGGCTTGGCTGGGCCCAGAACACTCCGAATGCCAGGATTTCTTGGTGTGTTTGCCTGGTATGTTGGGGGCTCTGGGCAGGACAGCTAGCCATAGGACCCTGGGCTGACCACTTTGTCCAGGAGAGCATGATTCCCCCCACACCAGGCGGGTCTTCAGGGCCACGCCTGGTTAATCGGGCCTTGGGGGGAGGGGGTGAGAAATTCCTCCCTAGGCATCCAAAAACTACAGAGGCTTGGCTGGGCCCAGAACACTCCGAATGCCAGGATTTCTTGGTGTGTTTGCCTGGTATGTTGGGGGCTCTGGGCAGGACAGCTAGCCATAGGACCCTGGGCTGACCACTTTGTCCAGGAGAGCATGATTCCCCCCACACCAGGCGGGTCTTCAGGGCCACGCCTGGTTAATCGGGCCTTGGGGGGAGGGGGTGAGAAATTCCTCCCTAGGCATCCAAAAACTACAGAGGCTTGGCTGGGCCCAGAACACTCCGAATGCCAGGATTTCTTGGTGTGTTTGCCTGGTATGTTGGGGGCTCTGGGCAGGACAGCTAGCCATAGGACCCTGGGCTGACCACTTTGTCCAGGAGAGCATGATTCCCCCCACACCAGGCGGGTCTTCAGGGCCACGCCTGGTTAATCGGGCCTTGGGGGGAGGGGGTGAGAAATTCCTCCCTAGGCATCCAAAAACTACAGAGGCTTGGCTGGGCCCAGAACACTCCGAATGCCAGGATTTCTTGGTGTGTTTGCCTGGTATGTTGGGGGCTCTGGGCAGGACAGCTAGCCATAGGACCCTGGGCTGACCACTTTGTCCAGGAGAGCATGATTCCCCCCACACCAGGCGGGTCTTCAGGGCCACGCCTGGTTAATCGGGCCTTGGGGGGAGGGGGTGAGAAATTCCTCCCTAGGCATCCAAAAACTACAGAGGCTTGGCTGGGCCCAGAACACTCCGAATGCCAGGATTTCTTGGTGTGTTTGCCTGGTATGTTGGGGGCTCTGGGCAGGACAGCTAGCCATAGGACCCTGGGCTGACCACTTTGTCCAGGAGAGCATGATTCCCCCCACACCAGGCGGGTCTTCAGGGCCACGCCTGGTTAATCGGGCCTTGGGGGGAGGGGGTGAGAAATTCCTCCCTAGGCATCCAAAAACTACAGAGGCTTGGCTGGGCCCAGAACACTCCGAATGCCAGGATTTCTTGGTGTGTTTGCCTGGTATGTTGGGGGCTCTGGGCAGGACAGCTAGCCATAGGACCCTGGGCTGACCACTTTGTCCAGGAGAGCATGATTCCCCCCACACCAGGCGGGTCTTCAGGGCCACGCCTGGTTAATCGGGCCTTGGGGGGAGGGGGTGAGAAATTCCTCCCTAGGCATCCAAAAACTACAGAGGCTTGGCTGGGCCCAGAACACTCCGAATGCCAGGATTTCTTGGTGTGTTTGCCTGGTATGTTGGGGGCTCTGGGCAGGACAGCTAGCCATAGGACCCTGGGCTGACCACTTTGTCCAGGAGAGCATGATTCCCCCCACACCAGGCGGGTCTTCAGGGCCACGCCTGGTTAATCGGGCCTTGGGGGGAGGGGGTGAGAAATTCCTCCCTAGGCATCCAAAAACTACAGAGGCTTGGCTGGGCCCAGAACACTCCGAATGCCAGGATTTCTTGGTGTGTTTGCCTGGTATGTTGGGGGCTCTGGGCAGGACAGCTAGCCATAGGACCCTGGGCTGACCACTTTGTCCAGGAGAGCATGATTCCCCCCACACCAGGCGGGTCTTCAGGGCCACGCCTGGTTAATCGGGCCTTGGGGGGAGGGGGTGAGAAATTCCTCCCTAGGCATCCAAAAACTACAGAGGCTTGGCTGGGCCCAGAACACTCCGAATGCCAGGATTTCTTGGTGTGTTTGCCTGGTATGTTGGGGGCTCTGGGCAGGACAGCTAGCCATAGGACCCTGGGCTGACCACTTTGTCCAGGAGAGCATGATTCCCCCCACACCAGGCGGGTCTTCAGGGCCACGCCTGGTTAATCGGGCCTTGGGGGGAGGGGGTGAGAAATTCCTCCCTAGGCATCCAAAAACTACAGAGGCTTGGCTGGGCCCAGAACACTCCGAATGCCAGGATTTCTTGGTGTGTTTGCCTGGTATGTTGGGGGCTCTGGGCAGGACAGCTAGCCATAGGACCCTGGGCTGACCACTTTGTCCAGGAGAGCATGATTCCCCCCACACCAGGCGGGTCTTCAGGGCCACGCCTGGTTAATCGGGCCTTGGGGGGAGGGGGTGAGAAATTCCTCCCTAGGCATCCAAAAACTACAGAGGCTTGGCTGGGCCCAGAACACTCCGAATGCCAGGATTTCTTGGTGTGTTTGCCTGGTATGTTGGGGGCTCTGGGCAGGACAGCTAGCCATAGGACCCTGGGCTGACCACTTTGTCCAGGAGAGCATGATTCCCCCCACACCAGGCGGGTCTTCAGGGCCACGCCTGGTTAATCGGGCCTTGGGGGGAGGGGGTGAGAAATTCCTCCCTAGGCATCCAAAAACTACAGAGGCTTGGCTGGGCCCAGAACACTCCGAATGCCAGGATTTCTTGGTGTGTTTGCCTGGTATGTTGGGGGCTCTGGGCAGGACAGCTAGCCATAGGACCCTGGGCTGACCACTTTGTCCAGGAGAGCATGATTCCCCCCACACCAGGCGGGTCTTCAGGGCCACGCCTGGTTAATCGGGCCTTGGGGGGAGGGGGTGAGAAATTCCTCCCTAGGCATCCAAAAACTACAGAGGCTTGGCTGGGCCCAGAACACTCCGAATGCCAGGATTTCTTGGTGTGTTTGCCTGGTATGTTGGGGGCTCTGGGCAGGACAGCTAGCCATAGGACCCTGGGCTGACCACTTTGTCCAGGAGAGCATGATTCCCCCCCACACCAGGCGGGTCTTCAGGGCCACGCCTGGTTAATCGGGCCTTGGGGGGAGGGGGTGAGAAATTCCTCCCTAGGCATCCAAAAACTACAGAGGCTTGGCTGGGCCCAGAACACTCCGAATGCCAGGATTTCTTGGTGTGTTTGCCTGGTATGTTGGGGGCTCTGGGCAGGACAGCTAGCCATAGGACCCTGGGCTGACCACTTTGTCCAGGAGAGCATGATTCCCCCCACACCAGGCGGGTCTTCAGGGCCACGCCTGGTTAATCGGGCCTTGGGGGGAGGGGGTGAGAAATTCCTCCCTAGGCATCCAAAAACTACAGAGGCTTGGCTGGGCCCAGAACACTCCGAATGCCAGGATTTCTTGGTGTGTTTGCCTGGTATGTTGGGGGCTCTGGGCAGGACAGCTAGCCATAGGACCCTGGGCTGACCACTTTGTCCAGGAGAGCATGATTCCCCCCACACCAGGCGGGTCTTCAGGGCCACGCCTGGTTAATCGGGCCTTGGGGGGAGGGGGTGAGAAATTCCTCCCTAGGCATCCAAAAACTACAGAGGCTTGGCTGGGCCCAGAACACTCCGAATGCCAGGATTTCTTGGTGTGTTTGCCTGGTATGTTGGGGGCTCTGGGCAGGACAGCTAGCCATAGGACCCTGGGCTGACCACTTTGTCCAGGAGAGCATGATTCCCCCCACACCAGGCGGGTCTTCAGGGCCACGCCTGGTTAATCGGGCCTTGGGGGGAGGGGGTGAGAAATTCCTCCCTAGGCATCCAAAAACTACAGAGGCTTGGCTGGGCCCAGAACACTCCGAATGCCAGGATTTCTTGGTGTGTTTGCCTGGTATGTTGGGGGCTCTGGGCAGGACAGCTAGCCATAGGACCCTGGGCTGACCACTTTGTCCAGGAGAGCATGATTCCCCCCACACCAGGCGGGTCTTCAGGGCCACGCCTGGTTAATCGGGCCTTGGGGGGAGGGGGTGAGAAATTCCTCCCTAGGCATCCAAAAACTACAGAGGCTTGGCTGGGCCCAGAACACTCCGAATGCCAGGATTTCTTGGTGTGTTTGCCTGGTATGTTGGGGGCTCTGGGCAGGACAGCTAGCCATAGGACCCTGGGCTGACCACTTTGTCCAGGAGAGCATGATTCCCCCCACACCAGGCGGGTCTTCAGGGCCACGCCTGGTTAATCGGGCCTTGGGGGGAGGGGGTGAGAAATTCCTCCCTAGGCATCCAAAAACTACAGAGGCTTGGCTGGGCCCAGAACACTCCGAATGCCAGGATTTCTTGGTGTGTTTGCCTGGTATGTTGGGGGCTCTGGGCAGGACAGCTAGCCATAGGACCCTGGGCTGACCACTTTGTCCAGGAGAGCATGATTCCCCCCACACCAGGCGGGTCTTCAGGGCCACGCCTGGTTAATCGGGCCTTGGGGGGAGGGGGTGAGAAATTCCTCCCTAGGCATCCAAAAACTACAGAGGCTTGGCTGGGCCCAGAACACTCCGAATGCCAGGATTTCTTGGTGTGTTTGCCTGGTATGTTGGGGGCTCTGGGCAGGACAGCTAGCCATAGGACCCTGGGCTGACCACTTTGTCCAGGAGAGCATGATTCCCCCCACACCAGGCGGGTCTTCAGGGCCACGCCTGGTTAATCGGGCCTTGGGGGGAGGGGGTGAGAAATTCCTCCCTAGGCATCCAAAAACTGCAGGGGCTTGGCTGGGCCCAGAACACTCCGAATGCCAGGATTTCTTGGTGTGTTTGCCTGGTATGTTGGGGGCTCTGGGCAGGACAGCTGGCCATAGGACCCCTGGGCTGACCACTTTGTCCAGGAGAGCATGATTCCCCCCACACCAGGCGGGTCTTCAGGGCCACGCCTGGTTAATCGGGCCTTGGGGGGAGGGGGTGAGAGATTCCTCCCTAGGCATCCAAAAACTACAGAGGCTTGGCTGGGCCCAGAACACTCCGAATGCCAGGATTTCTTGGTGTGTTTGCCTGGTATGTTGGGGGCTCTGGGCAGGACAGCTAGCCATAGGACCCTGGGCTGACCACTTTGTCCAGGAGAGCATGATTCCCCCCACACCAGGCGGGTCTTCAGGGCCACGCCTGGTTAATCGGGCCTTGGGGGGAGGGGGTGAGAAATTCCTCCCTAGGCATCCAAAAACTACAGAGGCTTGGCTGGGCCCAGAACACTCCGAATGCCAGGATTTCTTGGTGTGTTTGCCTGGTATGTTGGGGGCTCTGGGCAGGACAGCTAGCCATAGGACCCTGGGCTGACCACTTTGTCCAGGAGAGCATGATTCCCCCCACACCAGGCGGGTCTTCAGGGCCACGCCTGGTTAATCGGGCCTTGGGGGGAGGGGGTGAGAAATTCCTCCCTAGGCATCCAAAAACTACAGAGGCTTGGCTGGGCCCAGAACACTCCGAATGCCAGGATTTCTTGGTGTGTTTGCCTGGTATGTTGGGGGCTCTGGGCAGGACAGCTAGCCATAGGACCCTGGGCTGACCACTTTGTCCAGGAGAGCATGATTCCCCCCACACCAGGCGGGTCTTCAGGGCCACGCCTGGTTAATCGGGCCTTGGGGGGAGGGGGTGAGAAATTCCTCCCTAGGCATCCAAAAACTACAGAGGCTTGGCTGGGCCCAGAACACTCCGAATGCCAGGATTTCTTGGTGTGTTTGCCTGGTATGTTGGGGGCTCTGGGCAGGACAGCTAGCCATAGGACCCATGGCATACCAAATTGTACAGGAGAGCATGATTACCCCCACACCAGGCGGGTCTTCAGGGCCACGCCTGGTTAATCGGGCCTTGGGGGGAGGGGGTGAGAAATTCCTCCCTAGGCATCCAAAAACTACAGAGGCTTGGCTGGGCCCAGAACACTCCGAATGCCAGGATTTCTTGGTGTGTTTGCCTGGTATGTTGGGGGCTCTGGGCAGGACAGCTAGCCATAGGACCCAGGGCATAACACTTTGTCCAGGAGAGCATGATTCCCCCCACACCAGGCGGGTCTTCAGGGCCACGCCTGGTTAATCGGGCCTTGGGGGGAGGGGGTGAGAAATTCCTCCCTAGGCATCCAAAAACTACAGAGGCTTGGCTGGGCCCAGAACACTCCGAATGCCAGGATTTCTTGGTGTGTTTGACTGGTATGTTGGGGGCTCTGGGCAGGACAGCTAGCCATAGGACCCTGGGCTGACCACTTTGTCCAGGAGAGCATGATTCCCCCCACACCAGGCGGGTCTTCAGGGCCACGCCTGGTTAATCGGGCCTTGGGGGGAGGGGGTGAGAAATTCCTCCCTAGGCATCCAAAAACTACAGAGGCTTGGCTGGGCCCAGAACACTCCGAATGCCAGGATTTCTTGGTGTGTTTGCCTGGTATGTTGGGGGCTCTGGGCAGGACAGCTAGCCATAGGACCCTGGGCTGACCACTTTGTCCAGGAGAGCATGATTCCCCCCACACCAGGCGGGTCTTCAGGGCCACGCCTGGTTAATCGGGCCTTGGGGGGAGGGGGTGAGAAATTCCTCCCTAGGCATCCAAAAACTACAGAGGCTTGGCTGGGCCCAGAACACTCCGAATGCCAGGATTTCTTGGTGTGTTTGCCTGGTATGTTGGGGGCTCTGGGCAGGACAGCTAGCCATAGGACCCTGGGCTGACCACTTTGTCCAGGAGAGCATGATTCCCCCCACACCAGGCGGGTCTTCAGGGCCACGCCTGGTTAATCGGGCCTTGGGGGGAGGGGGTGAGAAATTCCTCCCTAGGCATCCAAAAACTACAGAGGCTTGGCTGGGCCCAGAACACTCCGAATGCCAGGATTTCTTGGTGTGTTTGCCTGGTATGTTGGGGGCTCTGGGCAGGACAGCTAGCCATAGGACCCTGGGCTGACCACTTTGTCCAGGAGAGCATGATTCCCCCCACACCAGGCGGGTCTTCAGGGCCACGCCTGGTTAATCGGGCCTTGGGGGGAGGGGGTGAGAAATTCCTCCCTAGGCATCCAAAAACTACAGAGGCTTGGCTGGGCCCAGAACACTCCGAATGCCAGGATTTCTTGGTGTGTTTGCCTGGTATGTTGGGGGCTCTGGGCAGGACAGCTAGCCATAGGACCCTGGGCTGACCACTTTGTCCAGGAGAGCATGATTCCCCCCACACCAGGCGGGTCTTCAGGGCCACGCCTGGTTAATCGGGCCTTGGGGGGAGGGGGTGAGAAATTCCTCCCTAGGCATCCAAAAACTACAGAGGCTTGGCTGGGCCCAGAACACTCCGAATGCCAGGATTTCTTGGTGTGTTTGCCTGGTATGTTGGGGGCTCTGGGCAGGACAGCTAGCCATAGGACCCTGGGCTGACCACTTTGTCCAGGAGAGCATGATTCCCCCTACACCAGGCGGGTCTTCAGGGCCACGCCTGGTTAATCGGGCCTTGGGGGGAGGGGGTGAGAAATTCCTCCCTAGGCATCCAAAAACTACAGAGGCTTGGCTGGGCCCAGAACACTCCGAATGCCAGGATTTCTTGGTGTGTTTGCCTGGTATGTTGGGGGCTCTGGGCAGGACAGCTAGCCATAGGACCCTGGGCTGACCACTTTGTCCAGGAGAGCATGATTCCCCCCACACCAGGCGGGTCTTCAGGGCCACGCCTGGTTAATCGGGCCTTGGGGGGAGGGGGTGAGAAATTCCTCCCTAGGCATCCAAAAACTACAGAGGCTTGGCTGGGCCCAGAACACTCCGAATGCCAGGATTTCTTGGTGTGTTTGCCTGGTATGTTGGGGGCTCTGGGCAGGACAGCTAGCCATAGGACCCTGGGCTGACCACTTTGTCCAGGAGAGCATGATTCCCCCCACACCAGGCGGGTCTTCAGGGCCACGCCTGGTTAATCGGGCCTTGGGGGGAGGGGGTGAGAAATTCCTCCCTAGGCATCCAAAAACTACAGAGGCTTGGCTGGGCCCAGAACACTCCGAATGCCAGGATTTCTTGGTGTGTTTGCCTGGTATGTTGGGGGCTCTGGGCAGGACAGCTAGCCATAGGACCCTGGGCTGACCACTTTGTCCAGGAGAGCATGATTCCCCCCACACCAGGCGGGTCTTCAGGGCCACGCCTGGTTAATCGGGCCTTGGGGGGAGGGGGTGAGAAATTCCTCCCTAGGCATCCAAAAACTGCAGGGGCTTGGCTGGGCCCAGAACACTCCGAATGCCAGGATTTCTTGGTGTGTTTGCCTGGTATGTTGGGGGCTCTGGGCAGGACAGCTAGCCATAGGACCCTGGGCTGACCACTTTGTCCAGGAGAGCATGATTCCCCCCACACCAGGCGGGTCTTCAGGGCCACGCCTGGTTAATCGGGCCTTGGGGGGAGGGGGTGAGAAATTCCTCCCTAGGCATCCAAAAACTACAGAGGCTTGGCTGGGCCCAGAACACTCCGAATGCCAGGATTTCTTGGTGTGTTTGCCTGGTATGTTGGGGGCTCTGGGCAGGACAGCTAGCCATAGGACCCTGGGCTGACCACTTTGTCCAGGAGAGCATGATTCCCCCCACACCAGGCGGGTCTTCAGGGCCACGCCTGGTTAATCGGGCCTTGGGGGGAGGGGGTGAGAAATTCCTCCCTAGGCATCCAAAAACTACAGAGGCTTGGCTGGGCCCAGAACACTCCGAATGCCAGGATTTCTTGGTGTGTTTGCCTGGTATGTTGGGGGCTCTGGGCAGGACAGCTAGCCATAGGACCCTGGGCTGACCACTTTGTCCAGGAGAGCATGATTCCCCCCACACCAGGCGGGTCTTCAGGGCCACGCCTGGTTAATCGGGCCTTGGGGGGAGGGGGTGAGAAATTCCTCCCTAGGCATCCAAAAACTACAGAGGCTTGGCTGGGCCCAGAACACTCCGAATGCCAGGATTTCTTGGTGTGTTTGCCTGGTATGTTGGGGGCTCTGGGCAGGACAGCTAGCCATAGGACCCTGGGCTGACCACTTTGTCCAGGAGAGCATGATTCCCCCCACACCAGGCGGGTCTTCAGGGCCACGCCTGGTTAATCGGGCCTTGGGGGGAGGGGGTGAGAAATTCCTCCCTAGGCATCCAAAAACTACAGAGGCTTGGCTGGGCCCAGAACACTCCGAATGCCAGGATTTCTTGGTGTGTTTGCCTGGTATGTTGGGGGCTCTGGGCAGGACAGCTGGCCATAGGACCCTGGGCTGACCACTTTGTCCAGGAGAGCATGATTCCCCCCACACCAGGCGGGTCTTCAGGGCCACGCCTGGTTAATCGGGCCTTGGGGGGAGGGGGTGAGAAATTCCTCCCTAGGCATCCAAAAACTACAGAGGCTTGGCTGGGCCCAGAACACTCCGAATGCCAGGATTTCTTGGTGTGTTTGCCTGGTATGTTGGGGGCTCTGGGCAGGACAGCTAGCCATAGGACCCTGGGCTGACCACTTTGTCCAGGAGAGCATGATTCCCCCCACACCAGGCGGGTCTTCAGGGCCACGCCTGGTTAATCGGGCCTTGGGGGGAGGGGGTGAGAAATTCCTCCCTAGGCATCCAAAAACTACAGAGGCTTGGCTGGGCCCAGAACACTCCGAATGCCAGGATTTCTTGGTGTGTTTGCCTGGTATGTTGGGGGCTCTGGGCAGGACAGCTAGCCATAGGACCCTGGGCTGACCACTTTGTCCAGGAGAGCATGATTCCCCCCACACCAGGCGGGTCTTCAGGGCCACGCCTGGTTAATCGGGCCTTGGGGGGAGGGGGTGAGAAATTCCTCCCTAGGCATCCAAAAACTACAGGGGCTTGGCTGGGCCCAGAACACTCCGAATGCCAGGATTTCTTGGTGTGTTTGCCTGGTATGTTGGGGGCTCTGGGCAGGACAGCTGGCCATAGGACCCTGGGCTGACCACTTTGTCCAGGAGAGCATGATTCCCCCCACACCAGGCGGGTCTTCAGGGCCACGCCTGGTTAATCGGGCCTTGGGGGGAGGGGGTGAGAAATTCCTCCCTAGGCATCCAAAAACTACAGAGGCTTGGCTGGGCCCAGAACACTCCGAATGCCAGGATTTCTTGGTGTGTTTGCCTGGTATGTTGGGGGCTCTGGGCAGGACAGCTAGCCATAGGACCCTGGGCTGACCACTTTGTCCAGGAGAGCATGATTCCCCCCACACCAGGCGGGTCTTCAGGGCCACGCCTGGTTAATCGGGCCTTGGGGGGAGGGGGTGAGAAATTCCTCCCTAGGCATCCAAAAACTACAGAGGCTTGGCTGGGCCCAGAACACTCCGAATGCCAGGATTTCTTGGTGTGTTTGCCTGGTATGTTGGGGGCTCTGGGCAGGACAGCTAGCCATAGGACCCTGGGCTGACCACTTTGTCCAGGAGAGCATGATTCCCCCCACACCAGGCGGGTCTTCAGGGCCACGCCTGGTTACTCGGGCCTTGGGGGGAGGGGGTGAGAAATTCCTCCCTAGGCATCCAAAAACTACAGAGGCTTGGCTGGGCCCAGAACACTCCGAATGCCAGGATTTCTTGGTGTGTTTGCCTGGTATGTTGGGGGCTCTGGGCAGGACAGCTAGCCATAGGACCCTGGGCTGACCACTTTGTCCAGGAGAGCATGATTCCCCCCAAACCAGGCGGGTCTTCAGGGCCACGCCTGGTTAATCGGGCCTTGGGGGGAGGGGGTGAGAAATTCCTCCCTAGGCATCCAAAAACTACAGAGGCTTGGCTGGGCCCAGAACACTCCGAATGCCAGGATTTCTTGGTGTGTTTGCCTGGTATGTTGGGGGCTCTGGGCAGGACAGCTAGCCATAGGACCCTGGGCTGACCACTTTGTCCAGGAGAGCATGATTCCCCCCACACCAGGCGGGTCTTCAGGGCCACGCCTGGTTAATCGGGCCTTGGGGGGAGGGGGTGAGAAATTCCTCCCTAGGCATCCAAAAACTACAGAGGCTTGGCTGGGCCCAGAACACTCCGAATGCCAGGATTTCTTGGTGTGTTTGCCTGGTATGTTGGGGGCTCTGGGCAGGACAGCTAGCCATAGGACCCTGGGCTGACCACTTTGTCCAGGAGAGCATGATTCCCCCCACACCAGGCGGGTCTTCAGGGCCACGCCTGGTTAATCGGGCCATGGGGGGAGGGGGTGAGAAATTCCTCCCTAGGCATCCAAAAACTACAGAGGCTTGGCTGGGCCCAGAACACTCCGAATGCCAGGATTTCTTGGTGTGTTTGCCTGGTATGTTGGGGGCTCTGGGCAGGACAGCTAGCCATAGGACCCTGGGCTGACCACTTTGTCCAGGAGAGCATGATTCCCCCCACACCAGGCGGGTCTTCAGGGCCACGCCTGGTTAATCGGGCCTTGGGGGGAGGGGGTGAGAAATTCCTCCCTAGGCATCCAAAAACTACAGAGGCTTGGCTGGGCCCAGAACACTCCGAATGCCAGGATTTCTTGGTGTGTTTGCCTGGTATGTTGGGGGCTCTGGGCAGGACAGCTAGCCATAGGACCCTGGGCTGTCC
Source organism: Suncus etruscus (assembly GCF_024139225.1). Lineage (NCBI taxonomy): Eukaryota > Metazoa > Chordata > Mammalia > Eulipotyphla > Soricidae > Suncus > Suncus etruscus. The sequence continues at coordinate 38,919,288 of NC_064859.1, read as the reverse complement.
ACTTTGTCCAGGAGAGCATGATTCCCCCCACACCAGGCGGGTCTTCAGGGCCACGCCTGGTTAATCGGGCCTTGGGGGGAGGGGGTGAGAAATTCCTCCCTAGGCATCCAAAAACTACAGAGGCTTGGCTGGGCCCAGAACACTCCGAATGCCAGGATTTCTTGGTGTTTTTGCCTGGTATGTTGGGGGCTCTGGGCAGGACAGCTAGCCATAGGACCCTGGGCTGACCACTTTGTCCAGGAGAGCATGATTCCCCCCACACCAGGCGGGTCTTCAGGGCCACGCCTGGTTAATCGGGCCTTGGGGGGAGGGGGTGAGAAATTCCTCCCTAGGCATCCAAAAACTACAGAGGCTTGGCTGGGCCCAGAACACTCCGAATGCCAGGATTTCTTGGTGTGTTTGCCTGGTATGTTGGGGGCTCTGGGCAGGACAGCTAGCCATAGGACCCTGGGCTGACCACTTTGTCCAGGAGAGCATGATTCCCCCCACACCAGGCGGGTCTTCAGGGCCACGCCTGGTTAATCGGGCCTTGGGGGGAGGGGGTGAGAAATTCCTCCCTAGGCATCCAAAAACCACAGAGGCTTGGCTGGGCCCAGAACACTCCGAATGCCAGGATTTCTTGGTGTGTTTGCCTGGTATGTTGGGGGCTCTGGGCAGGACAGCTAGCCATAGGACCCTGGGCTGACCACTTTGTCCAGGAGAGCATGATTCCCCCCACACCAGGCGGGTCTTCAGGGCCACGCCTGGTTAATCGGGCCTTGGGGGGAGGGGGTGAGAAATTCCTCCCTAGGCATCCAAAAACTACAGAGGCTTGGCTGGGCCCAGAACACTCCGAATGCCAGGATTTCTTGGTGTGTTTGCCTGGTATGTTGGGGGCTCTGGGCAGGACAGCTAGCCATAGGACCCTGGGCTGACCACTTTGTCCAGGAGAGCATGATTCCCCCCACACCAGGCGGGTCTTCAGGGCCACGCCTGGTTAATCGGGCCTTGGGGGGAGGGGGTGAGAAATTCCTCCCTAGGCATCCAAAAACTACAGAACCGCGCGGGGGCTACGCCCCCGCGCGTACTTCATGTATTTCATGTATTCAGAATATCCCTTATTCTTATGTTATGTTTTCCGTATACAGAATGTTTATTTTGTATTCTCCCCTTTCCCACACCCCTACAAAGCTCTTTTTTACTCCTTAACTCTCTAACCCCTTCTCAAACATCACTAATCTAGTTTTCTCTTTTTAACTTCAGTAGTGTAGAATCGTAATCACAGTCCAAAGCTGTGCATTGTGTATGACAACCCCAAACTGTTTCAAGATACATAAAATGGACACGTATTTCTTTAGAATATTTTGTGTTTTTTCTCTGACAGCTATAATTCTTACTAAATGTTGTCTTATACAGTGATGATTCTAACCACTTTTTATCTTCTCTTTTTGAGCTGTTTAACAAGGAATTTTGGTGGAAGAGTCCCCCAGTTTAATGCTTATGATTGAATCATGTCAATGGAATCATTGTAATTGTTCTTATGGCCCCCATATGCGCCAATAACACCATGTGGCATTGCTTCTTATTTGCATAGGCACATTAAAATGGGAAAATAGTATAAATACAAATAAGATCCTATCTAATAGAGATTAGAACACACAAACCTTGTAGTGCAAAGGGACCTTACACCCTGAACATTGACATAATGACCTGGCACAGACCTCAGAAGAAAGGGCATATTCCATTCTCCCCTGAACCAGGAAAGCCATCCACGAAACATCCAGGCTGGTCTATAACATCACCTGGAAGCAATCCTCTAACATGGAAGACCTACACTGCTCAGACTTCGACCTGCTCAAAAGAGACTTCCCTTAACACTGAGAAGACTTAACAACAACAACGACCGGCTTACAGGACAGGGCTCCCTGCATTGCCCTTTGATTGTGAGGTGAAAGGAGAGGATGCTCCACGTCCTGACTTCAATGTAAGATATGCAGATTCCAGGATCTTTAATACAGAAACATGATACCAACAACAGAGACTGTGTGAAAAATAAAAGTGTGTTGGCACTACAGACAATGTATTGGATTGGACGATCTAGCTTGCTTGGAGCCTAGACTTGGTCTTGTGCCAGGAAACTTCAGGGGTCTGGTCTCTTTGTACTTAGGCCAAGGTTATTTCTTTCCATGTTCCTCATATTTTGGTGGGCCTATGCAAACAACAATTGCCACTCTAACACCATTCTTACTGTGCTCCTTTGACTCTAATCCTTAAAAAGAACTCACTTAAAATTTGAGGTTAACTTAAGCTAATATGCATGTATATGGAAATGTAAGAAAATACTATGCCTGTAATGTTTAAGGAGTTACGTAAGTTTTATGGCTTTAGATTGCCTTGTGTACTGTTAAGAAATATTATAATGTGTTACAATCTGGGGACTTGAGGGACAAAGTAATTGTACATGGATTCTGTCTTATTTATCTTAATGTTCTTTGGCTGAAATTTCAAAGTTAATATATCAGCAAGGGGACTTCTGAGAATTATGTTATGGGTGATTGTCCTTCCACTGTAACTTTACCTTGTCCTCTTACTTTGCACCCTTGTTCTCATAATTAAAAATAAAAATTAAAAAAAAGAAAAAAAAAAAAAAAAAAAAAAAAAAAAGAAAAAATAACATTAACTTTTATTGTTCATTGAATAGGTAAAATATATAAGGTATGAAAATAAGGTTATATATCTATAGATAGATAGATAGATAGATAGATAAGAGAGCTATTGCAAAGATAATGCTAGGGCTTATATTTGATTTTAAACATCCCAGTTTCAGCAGATACTTCAATTCTACTCCATTTTCTTTTAGAAAATCAAGATTTTTTAAACACTGTAGGGGTTGTTCAATTTAGTTGGAAGAATGGCATAATCAGAAAAACGCTTTCTAATTTAATTTAAGGATGAATGAATTTATTATTTTTGTGCCACACCCAGCAATGCTCAGGGATTATTTCTGACTCTGCACTCAGGAATTACTCCTGGCAATGCTTAGGGGACATATGGGATCCCAGAGATCAAACCCGGCTGGACCACTTCCAAAGTAAATGCCCTACCCACTGTACTATTGCTCCAGCCCCCAGAATAAACTGATTTTAAAGTGAAAAAGAAAATCTGTTCTCAAGTTTATGAAGGTGTTTAGTATAGCGTGGCATGTACGTACTCAGTAGTTGATGGAACTATCTAGTGAAATAAAATGTGATTGTCAAATATATACATGCTGTGATGATTGACTTTATCTTCTTATATTACTTTGTAATCTTAAAAAAATGGAATATATTTGTCTACCTTCTTTTCAGTCCACATTGAAGAGTATGTTTTAGAAACATTTACGGAGAGTACATTCAACCTTGGGAAATATTTTTAACTTCTCCCTAATTTATGAATCCTATTTCTTGTTTTGATCTCTGCCCTGTTATTTCCTACTAGGTATTTTTCTCTCAATTTATATTTCCTTAATTAACAATTTAAGTACCCAGCCTCATTTTAATTTGAGTTTGTTCTGCCAACAGATTTTTTTTTCAAAATCGGTATTATTTATTTTTTAAACACCATGGTTTACAAAATACTAGTAAGATTTTATGCATATAAGTTCCAGCACCATCTGTTTTACCAGTTTCTACATTTTCCACCATTGTAGGGTCTTCTTTCAATGATTCCCTGTTCACCCCTGGTAAACTCAGTTCTGTAGACCAGTTTTTAGGTTCTGTTACCTTTTTTGGTGTGTGTTGTTATTTTTTTTGAATAGTATTTAGTCACTGTGAAGTTACAAAGTTATTTATGATTGGGTTTCAGGAATACTATGTTTCAACACCAATACCACCCTTCCTTCCACCAATGCCTTCCCAATCCCCAATTGCCTCCCGCCCATCAGTTGCTTCTATGAGAAATACTCTTTATTTTGTATTAATACACTTATGCACTGTGGTTTACAATACTGTCACTAATAGGGTTTCTTACATAACACTTTACCACCTTTTAGCGGGACCCCCTTCCTCTGGTTATATGCTTCTCTCTACAATAAACATTGTCCTCTCCTGTCCTATTCTCTAATCCCTTCGAATGGTACTCTTCCTACTGAATGTTAGTTCTCAGGATCTTTATTTACTATTGTTTCTTATATCCCTCATACGAGAGATTTCATTTCACTCATCATGATATTCTCCAAGTCTCTCCATATAGTATCAAATTTCATGACCTCATCTTTCCTTATGGCCGAGTAATATCCTACTGTGTATATGTACCAAGGTTTCTTTATCCATTCATCTATTCTTGAACACTGAGGTTGTTTCCAAATTGTTGGCTATTGTAAATAGTGTTGCAAGGAACCCAATGGTACTAATGTCTTTTCTTAATTATGTTCTTTGGGTATATTCCAAGAGTTTCTGGTCAAATGGAAGTTCAATTTCTAAATTTTTCCCCCTAATGATTGCCCATATTGTTTTCTAGAAAAGCTGAACCAGTTGACATTCCCACCAGCAGTAAATTAGAAACTCTTTTTTCTTGTCTCCCTGCATCCATGTCAACAATAGTTCTTTTTGATATGTATAGTTAATAGATATTTCATTGTTGTTTTGACATGCATCTTCCTGATGATTAGTAAAGAAGAGAAATTTTTCTTGTTCCTTTTCATCAATTGTATTTCTTCTTTGAAGAAGTTGATTTTATTCTACCGGAGTTTTCTATACATTTTAGTAAATGAATGGTGGGTAAATAATGTCTTTCATTTTGTGGGTAGTTTTTGCATTCTGGTCATTGTTTCCTTTGTGGTGCAAATAGTTTTTTTTTAATATTTTTTGTTTTGTTTTTGGTCTACAATAGGTGATGCTCATGGGTTACTCCTAGATAAGCACTCAGGAATCACTCCTGGCAGTGTTTGGGGGTTTCCAAAGACATGTGGGATGTCTGAGATTAAACTATGACTGTGTGCAAGGCAAATGTCCTATCTATTCTACTATTATTCCTGTCTCTGTAGAGCTTCTTAATTTATTAGTTTTATTTGTTTATCTTTATTTTTATTTGCTTGGTCTACTTTTCTTCATCCTTCATCTAAGCAATGAAAAGACATTTCATCCTTAAAGATGCCTCAAGCTTGAATGTCATGCAGAGTTCTTCCTATATTTTACTCTAAGTACCTATGGATTCAGATATGATACAGAGATCTTTAATCAATTTTGATTGATCTTATGCATGACATTATAAAATAATTTGTGTTTATTTATTTTATATATAGCTGGCAGTTTTCCCAACACCACTTATTTTAGAGACTTCCCTTGCGAAAATTCATGGTTTTCTCTTTTTTTGTGTGTGTTTTTTTTTTTGGGGGGGGTCACACCCGACAGTGCTCAGGGGTTATTCCTGGCTCCAGGCTCAGAAATTGCTCCTGGCAGGCACGGGGGACCATATGGAGCGCCGGGATTCGAACCGATGACCTCCTGCATGAAGGGCAAACGCCTTACCTCCATGCTATCTCTCCGGCCCCTATTTTTAAAATATATTTAAACACAGTGATTTTAGTGAAGATTAAGTGATCATATCCCAAAGAACTTTCTCTTTATTTTTTTTTAAATTCTATTCCATTGTTCTGTAGGTTTGTCCTTATTCCATTACCAAGCTGCTTTAACTAAAATTGTTTTTTCTTTTTTTCTTTCTTTTTTTTGCAAGAAAATTCTGATTGACTAAAATACATAGCTACTATTTTCACAATAAATTTATTCCACTTGATAGATTAATTGATACTGTTTTTCTTTTTTTATTTAAACAACTTTATTACATACATGATTGTGTTTGGGTTTCAGTCATGTAAAGAACACCACCCATCACCAGTGCAATATTCCCATCATCAACATCCCAAATCTCCCTCCTCCCCACCTAACCCCCACCTGTACTCTAGACAGGCTTTCTATTTCCCTTGTACATTCTCATTATTAGGATATTTCAAAACGTAGTTATTTCTCTAACTAAACTTATCCTTGTTTGTGGTGAGCTTCATGAGGTGAGCTGTAACTTCCAGCTCTTTTCTCTTTTGTGTCTGCAAGAATGTCTTTCATTTTTCTTAAAACCCATAGATGAGTGAGACCATTCTGCATCTTTCTCTCTCTCTCTGACTTATTTCACTCAGCATAATAGATTCCGTGTACATCCATGTATAGGAAAATTTCATGACTTCATCTCTTCTGACAGCTGCATAATATTCCATTGTGTATATGTACCACAGTTTCTTTAGCCATTCATCTGTTGAAGGGTATCTTGGCTGTTTCCAGAGTCTTGCTATGGTAAATAGTGCTGCAATGAATATAGGTGTAAGGAAGGGATTTTTGTAATGTATTTTTTTGTTCCTAGGGTATATTCCTAGGAGTGGTATAGCTGGGTCGTATGGGAGCTAAATTTTTAGTTTTTGGAAAAAAAAAACTCCAGGGAAGGCTCCACAGAAGGCGAGCCATCCTCAGATGAGCCACATACAGGATGAAATGAGGCTGAAAATGGAGCACAGCACAGAAGATAGGCAGATAGGGGTGCTGGCATCTGAATTCCAGCAGAGTTCAGTGGCTTCCCCTTTCTGGGCATGTAAGCTCACCTCCAGGGAAGGCTCCAGGGAAGGTGAGCCGTCTGCAGATGAGCCACACACAGGATGAAGTCAAGCCTAAAATGGAGCACAGCACAGAAGACAGGCAGATAGGGATGCTGGCATCCGAGTTCCAGCATAATTCAGCAGCTTCCCCTTTCTGGGCTTGTAAACTCACCTTCAGGGAAGGCTCCAGGGAAGGCAAGCCATCTGCAGATGAGCCACACACAGGATGAAATCAGGCCAAAAATGGAACACAGCACAGAAGACAGACAGATAGGGGTGCTGGCATCTGAGTTCCAGCAGAGTTCCTCAATTTTGTGTCTCACTCTGAATCAGGCAGGATCACCGGCAGGTATGCTGATTAAATCCAGTCTCAGGCAGCTGGAAACCCTATGGCCCAAGATGGCTTCTGCGCCCTTCTGACTCCCAGAAGAAACCAGCAGGAATCAGTGTGTGTATGTCCCGAACCACCTCTGAAGCAGGCAGGATCACCAGCAGGAACGCTGATGAAATCCAGTCTCAGGCACCTAAAAACAACATGACCCAAGATGGCTTCTGCACCCTTCTGACCTCTGGCAGAAAGCAGCAGGAATCAGTGTGTGTACATCTCAAACCACTTCTGAAGCAGGCCTACAGTTTGGTTTTCTGTGGCACAGTTGTGAATGGCATTAAAAAAAACCCTCTCTCTTGTATTCATGCAGGAAAGCCATGAACTTTTTGCATGTTAATTTTGTAATCAGTCACATTACCACATGAATCTATTGTTTGTAGGAGCTTTTTGTAGTCTTTAAGATTTTTTATAAATAGAACTACACAATCTGTCAATAGTGACAGTTGACTTCTTTCTTCCCTATCCAAATGTCCTTAATATTTTTCTCTTGTCTAGTTGCTTTGGCTAAATACTGCCAATAACTTATTGAATAGAAATGGTGAGAGTGAGCAACCTTGTCTTGTGCTTTAAGATAAGGGTAAGACTTTTTAGTGTTTTTCTCATTGAGTATAATATTTTCTGTGGGCTTCTGGTAAGTGGCTTCAATTCTGTTGAGGAAAATTCTTCAATTCCCATTTTATTGACATACTTTTATGAATGGGTATTGGATTTTATCTGTTTCTCTGTGTGGTCACTTGATTTTATTTTTTCTTGTATTGATAAGGTATATTAACATTAATTGGCTTGTGGTTATTAAATATTATTTACATGCCACTAAGTTTTGGTGTATGGTTTTTCAATGAGTTATATTTGATTTTCAAGTATTTTTTGAGGACATTTCATTTATGTTTATCAGGGATTTGTGTCTGAGTATCAAAACATTTGGATTTCTCACACAGTTGATAAATGTCACTTGACATGTCAGAAATGCGCTCTGCCACAGTGTTGGAAGAAAGGCTGATTTTACTAAACTGACCTTTCTTTTCTGGACAGATAATACTTGCAGCCTGTAACATGCATTTTTTTTTTAACAAACTCTTCTTCTGTGAATGGTTTCCTTGCCTTAGCAATCATCTCACTAACCATGTAACTAGCTTCGACTGATGCAATGTTCTCTTTGGTTGCTTTCTTGAAATATTATTGCCTCATTAGACATGCTTTAAGACTGGCAACCGACTTGGCTCTCTCATTTTCTTGATATTTTGCACATTCCTCAGCATCTTTAGTTGAATAATGGCATTTCAAGTTGTATTCCTTGTGCACTGCAACTTTCTCTGAGCATATAAGACATGTGGGGATGCCTGTGCTCAACAAAATATACTGTGTCTCCCACTTTTCCTGAAATTGTCTGTGCTCATCATCAATCTTTCTCTTCACTGAAGGCTTTGATGAAGTCATGATGAAGGTATGACAAAATCTAATTCTGTAATAAACTTCTCTCCCTTAGGCCTCCAATAATGCAAGGGACAGTGGGCAGGAGCAGTGGAAATGATGTCTGCGCTAGGTGCAAAGTATTTGTGATTATTTGCTTACCAAATATTTGCAATAAAAAATTGCATTAGTAAGAAAAAAATCGCATTAAACATTTGCATACCCCGAACGGAACTGCTGGGGGTATGCAAATGTTTAATGCAATTTTTTTTCTTACTAATGCAATTTTTATTGCGATTATTCGATAAGCAAATAATCGCCTATACTGCGATATTTGAAGGCTGGCCACGGGCCACAAAATGTTGTGTGGAGGGCCGCAAATGGCCCATGGGCTGTGAATTTGAGACCCTTGTATTATGTGCTCTTGGTATTTGGTAAGTTACAAAATTTCTGTTTGAAATTTACAGAATCATTTATAGTCAGCAGAGCTGTTTCTGAATGTATTTAACTGATAGATTTATCATTCAAGTGAACCACCTTTGTCCCTGTACCCTTTCTTTACATACTAATATTGCCTTATTTAGAATAGATAAATAATCTATATGAGTATAATTCATTATGACTCTTGGCTAGTACACGATGCTCTCAACTGGAATTTAAATTTCCACAAAGCACTAATCCACTTTGTCATAATTTGAGATCTTAGCATATATTCTTAGCACTTTTCAATTACCAGAATTATTTCTCAAAGAAAGAGTAAGACATGCCACTCAAATTCAGTTTCTGAATAAAACCCAGAAATTGATTCAACTGATTATTTTATGTTTGTTTTTGTTTGTTTGTTTTTACTGTCAAGAACTTTAAAGAATGTTTGCAAGCAAATTTCAGCATAATTGTTCATCATTTGATAGAAAACAATTTTGGGGGGTCACACTCAACTATGCTAAGGGGTTGGTTATTCCTGACTCAGTGCTCAGGAATCATTCTCAGGGGACCACAAAAGATGCTGGGGATCAAACCCAGGAAGACAAGTGTCTTACCTATTGTACATTATATCTGAGAAGTAAAATTATCATAACAGATTTTATATGTGTATATTGTTATAATCAAACTGTAAAAATGTGCAAACTTAAGTTTAGCCATTTACTAGCAAGTAATCTTTAAAATCAAGACTGCTATTCTTGAAAATTTACCTTATATATGTAGCTAATAAAATAATTTTATAAGTGACACTACTATAATACTGTTAAAATAGGCCTAAAATTAATTTTCAGAATAAAATGCAGGTTTGTTTCTGGCCTTTAAAAATGGGGCCAGAGCAATAATACCACAGATAGGGGATTTGCCTTGCAAATGGTCAAGCCAGGTTTGATCCCCAACATCCATAAGGAATCATCACGAGGAGTGATTCCTGAGCACAGAGCTAGAGTAAGCCCTGAGCACTGCAGGAAGTGGTTCCCAAACTAAAAATGTAGTTATATTTTAAATAACACAAAATGTGCAAATAAGTCTTCTAAAAAGGAAAGATTTGTGTAATCTCAAAATCTGTTAATTTTCTATATAAGCAAATTTACATATTAAAGTGTTCAACAGTTAAACAAATTTGTTGCCAAAAATTTCTCAACATTGGTTTATATGATTATATAGTTCTTATATTTTCCTTTATTAATGTATTGAATTATATTTATTTATTTGCATGTATTGAACCATCTGTGCATCACTAGGATCAATTCTACTTGATATGGGAAGAATCAAGAGTTATATAAAGGCTGAATTTTTTATCAATATAAATGGTATATTTGAATATAATCTATCAGCAAACATTGCATAATATAGATAAAATTATGGAATAATACTCAGATGTCAAAGATTAAGTCACAAAATTTGCTTATACGTGGATGATATGGAGAATATTATGCTGAGTGAAATGAGTCAAAGAAGAGAGAGACATAAAATAACCTCATTCATTTGTAGAATATAAGACATTTGTGGAATAAAAGACAGTATGGTAATACTTTCCAGAGAAAATAGAAATGAGGACCATGAGGCAAAGGGCATGGTAGGAAGCTTACCACAAAGAGTGGTGAATACAGTTAGGGTAACAAAGGGATTACTATGACAATAATAGATGGAACTGATCACTCAGGACAAGAACTGTGTACTGAAAGGGGACAAAGTGATATATGTATGGCATCCTTGCATTAGCTTTTTTTCTTTTTGGTTTTTGGGTCACACCAGCAGCATCAGGGGTTACCAGGATTCAAACCAATGACCTTCTTCATGAAAGGCAAATGCCTTACGTCCATGCTATCTCTACAGCCTCAGCTACAGTGCAAATTTAAAAAGAATAAAAGGAAGAGAGAGAGAGAGAGAGAGAGAGAGAGAGAGAGAGAGAGAGAGAGAGAGAGAGAGAAGTAAAATGTCTGCCCAAGAAACAAGCAGGGTATATGTGGGAGGGGAATGTGCATGGATGAATGGTGGTATATATTTTATTACTGAAACACAAGCATGAACAACTTTTGTAGCCATGGTATTTAAATTATTATTTCTTGTTTTTAAAACATGGAATTATTTACAAATTTGCATGCCATCCTTGTGCAGGGACTATTCTATTCTTCTCTGTATCATTCCAATCTTAGTATATGTGCTGCAGAAGCAAGCACTAAATAATAAATATTATCATAATATATATAATATATAATATATAAAATAAATAATTGTTAAAACAAGTTTCTCAAGCAGAGAGTGAAGAAATGATTAATAACCTGAACTCTCCTCACCTTTATCTTTATTCTTTCATAGGTGTTTTCTACTGGCCAAATAGGATGTTGTGAAATAGGAATGTAAGCACCTGGAAAATACTACATGCCATTCTGCATAAAGAACCTTATAGGAAAAGGTCAGGATTGATCTGATACCAAACACATCAGGGTTGGTCCTGTAACACTGGATTAATTTCTTCAGTTTGTGAGACTTGAATTTCTAGTTTCTGCAATAAAAACTGTGAAAATAAATTTCTAACTAAAGTTTCCAAGATATATTCTGACACATCATAGGCATTTGCTTAAAAGGTAGAGTGATGAGAGAGTAACTGGAATATTGTTTGCTTTTCTAGGTCAGAAGAGAGAATAGGGAAGTAGCCTCGAGTATCTTCCTGACTTTTATATTCCAACATGGAAGCGTTCGGGTTTGGAAAAAGTAGACAAAATGTAGTAGTATTTTCTTCCCGTAAACTCTGATACTTAATAAAAAAGATTTTGGTAAAGAATCCTAGGCAGGGCTTGCCACAGCCGTGTTAGTCTGGACACATTAAAGAATTCTCAAAATCACCTTAGGAAAGTGGGCCATAGATTCATCGAAATGATGACTGACAGGAACCACATTCAGTTGTGCGGGAGAATTAATGTTCTGACTTTACTCAAAATGCAAGGAATAATTATGCAGAATTTTTTCCAGTCATAGCTTTTGTGTTATGTAAAAAATGTTTATTTTGCTTCCAGGTGATGTCATAGACAACTTTGGATGTTTCGTAGATGGCTTCCCTGGATCAGGGGTGACCGGAAAATGTCCAAACCTCTGAGGCCTGTGCCAGGTCATCGTGTCAATGTTCAGGGTGTAAGGTTTTCCATTGCACCACAAGATTTGTGTGTTCCTATCTCTATTAGATAAGAACTTATTTGTATGTATAGTATTTTCCATTTTAATGTGCCCATGCAAACAAGGAATAATGCCAACTAGCATTATCAGCGCATAAGGGGGCCTCCAGAACAAGTCCAACAATCCCCGTGACCTAGTTCAAACATAAGCATTAAACTAAGGGAGGGACTCTTTCACCAAAATTCCTTATTGAACAGTTCAAAAAGAGAAAAAAAGATAAAAAGTGGGGAAAATAAACAATCTAACTTAAGACAGTGGACACAATTGTCACCATTTAAGAAAATTTGTGTGTTCCCATCTCTATAAGATAAGAATGTGTTTGTATGGGGCCAGCAAGGTGGCGCTAGAGGTAAGGTGTCTGCTTTGCAAGCGCTAGCCAAGGAAAGGACCACGGTTCGATCCCCTGGAGTCCCATATGGTCCCCCCAAGCCAGGGCAATTTCTGAGTGTGTAGCCAGGAGTAAGCCCTGAGCATCTAACGGGTGTGGCCCGAAAAACTGAAAAAAAAAAAAAAAAAAAAGAATGTGTTTGTATATAATTTCCCATTTTAATGTGCCTATGCAAAGGAAGAACAGTATCACATGGCGAGATTGGAGCCTATGGGGATGCTAGAACAAGTCCAACAATCCAATTGACTTGGATTTTATATAAACATTAAATGGAGGGACACTTCTACAAACTTCCTTATTTAACAAATAACAAAGGGAAGGAAAGATAGAGAGGGACTCTTTCACCAAAATACCTTATTGAACAGTTCACAAAGATAAGAGATTAAAGTGGGGAAAATAAATAATCTAACATAAGACAGTGGACTCAATTGTCACCATTTATGGGAATTAATCAAAAACCTAGTATGGTATCAACCACAGTTACAAAATGAGAAAAGAAAGAGGCCAAGAGGCCGCTGGGAGCAAACAAGTAGGTAAAGAGTACTGGCCTCTTCCCAGCCTGAGAGTCCATCCTCTCATTTTTATTTTGAAAATATATGGTAACCCCACCTGAACTGGTCTCTTCCCAAACTGAGTCCATCCTAGCGCCCCCGTGTGGTTTTTGAAATTGAGACCAATGAGAGAAAAAAAATACCAGTGGTTGTCACAACGTAAAGTCCTGACATACACAAGTGCTGCATCGGCCTGCCATCCACCCCATGTGTCCCTCCTTAGTGTCGGGAGAGAAAAGGGGAAAGCCTGAAGACCACGATAGAGTCCACCTGGGCCGGCAACCAGGGAAGGCCTGGAGTAGGGGGAAAATAGGGGAACGGTTGTCTATGATATCCCCTGGAAGCAATCCTCTACCAGGGAAGACCCTACTGCTGCTCTGACATTGATTTACTCTAAAGAGTCTTCCCTTAACACTGAGAAGATTTAAACAACAACAACGACCTGCATACTGGACAGAACTTTCTGCATTGCCTTTCAATTGTGAGTTGAAATTAGATGTCGCCCCGCACCATCCTGACTTCAATGTAGGGTATACAGATTCCAGGATCTTCAGTACAGAAACATGATACTAAAAACAGAGACTTTGAAAAATATAACTGTATGGGCACTACAGACAATGACTGGGATTGGACAAACTAGTTTGCCTGGAGCCTAGAAATGGTCTTATGTCAGGAAACTTCAGGGGGTACAGTCTCCGTGTACTTAGGCCAAAGTTTTTTTTCCCATGACCCCCATACTTTGGTGGGCCCATGCAAACAATAATTGCCACTCTAACATTGTTTTTACAGTGCTCCTTTGACACTAAACCTTTAAGAAACCACTAGTAAAAATATCTGGAATTGCATATATGCTTTTAGTTACACTAGCATTCTGGAGGATAAAGGAGGAAGATAGGGGATATATGCTTGGGAACAGGGATGAAGGGAGGACAACACTGCTGGTGGAAAGGCCCTCATTTATTGTCTTTGTGTACCTTAAATATCACTGTGTAAGATTTGTGAAAAAAAATTAAAAATGCCTCTAATAATGTAAGCATTACGATAAAAAATTGTGTTTTAATCAGAAATGTTCTTTGACTTACATGTATTATTATATTATATTAATTATATTATATGTTATGTTGTGTTACTATATTATGTTATGTTAGTTCACCTCAATATGTTAATCAATTTTGTCTCTTGAATAAATTCTTACAATAAAAAAGTTCATTTGTTTCTTTTCAAAGTAAAACATAATTTATCTATTTTGTTAACAAAAGCTTTATCCATACACACTATTTATTCTTCAAAACAATTCATCCTGACTGGTGATTAATGGTCCCAGTGCAGAGAAGGAACTCGGTGTCTTGCAGCAGGTAAAAGGGGAGGGAGGAGACCTGAAGGCAGGGCCAAACCTCAGTGCAGTCATGGCCATTATCTGCCCCAGTGCTTAAGGGCCACAGCACAGAGAAGGGACCCAGCGCGTTACCACAGTTAACAGAGGAGGGCAGAGACCTGAGGGCAGGATCAAACTTTGTGTGGTTGTTGCCATTTCTCCCCACCTCCCCCACACTGACTCTCCAGACCGCAGACTCTGTATATCATACAGGTCTAGGCAGGTCAGACCTAACACTTATTTCCCTCAGATAATCCATAAAAGACAACAGCAAAACCATGAAGTAGCTTGTAATATCTTTGCCATACTTTGACAAGTTCACTCAACTAGGAAAAATAAACTCAAAATCGAGTATACCTCTAATCACTTTTAACCCAGTAAATTTAGCAGACCACTTTATTAAACAACACAAAACTTCAACATTCCAAGCCAACAAATGCAAAGAAATATGGGTAAGCAAGGCACTAGCAGCCAGGGAGACAGAGAGAAATCCTAGCAGGTTTACAAGTCAAAAAAAAACCTCATGAACCCAAATAGATGAGGACCTAAAAGTGACAATGAATGTCATAGCAATAGAAATCGGAATCACTAGTTTGCAAAATTAAGAAATCCATAGATGAACAAGTCAACCAACACAAAGAAGAACTTTTACAGAAGATGAAAGAATCCATACAAATGGAATTAAGGAAAACAAAAATCATGTAAGCAAGCCATAATAGAATAATTACACAGTTGAAGAATAGCATAGAGGAACTTAAAGAAAAACTACAAATCAAAAATGACAAAGAAGTCAGTAAGAAAATAAGAGGTAAAGCATTGGAAGAAAATGTTAGGTACTTAGTAAACAAAAACAAAAGAAATAATCTACAAATTGTAGGAAAACCAGAATGGGAAGAAACAGGGAAAGGGGAAGAACAAATAGTGAGGTTAATAATAGCAGAAAAATTTTAAACCCTCTGAAAAGAGGCACCAGTAAAAATCCAAGAGGCAAAAAGAGCCCCTAATAAAATAGATCTAATAAACCAAGAGATATAGAAATCTAAATGACAACAACAATAATAACAAAACAAAGAGAAAGACAAAATCCTTAAAGCAATAAGGGAGAAAAAACCCTGAAGTACAAAGGAAGGAACATAAGAATCAAACCAGATCTTCCATTTGAAACAATTCAAATGAGAAGATAGTAGAATGGTATATTCAATCTACTGAATGAAAGAAACTTCCAACCTAACCACTACCCAGCAAAACTCTCATTCATATGAGAGGGAGGACTAAAAACATTCTCAGACAAAAGAAATGCTCACACCATTTGTGTTAACCGATGTTGAATTAAATAATTAACAATGGGGCTGGATGGTGGAGGATGCCATCCAGCCCACATGGCTCTGCAACCTCCATGCAGCCGGCGA
This sequence comes from Suncus etruscus, assembly GCF_024139225.1. Classification (NCBI taxonomy): domain Eukaryota; kingdom Metazoa; phylum Chordata; class Mammalia; order Eulipotyphla; family Soricidae; genus Suncus; species Suncus etruscus. Next base: position 38,903,512 of record NC_064859.1, on the reverse strand, counting down.
GTTCCAGGCCCAGGTGAAATTACTCACTCACACGCAGCCATCAGGAAGAATCATCTTTATTCATGCCCTTGCCACCACAGGTGTGTGGCCTATGTCAACCTTTCAAGCACAGCTATATTTTGCTAGCCCTGCATCTTATCTCCTGTTAGCCATCTTCCCTTTGGGCTCCATGTGGCCCAAAGATCCAAAAGCCAGGAAGCCAAGCCGGGCCAAAAGAGAAACGGCAAAAGGGGCCGAATCCCCTGGCTCAGAGGTTTATCTATCCTTTTCCAGACCCCTCCCAGAAATGGGAGGTCTTGCAGGTAGTTACACCTATTATCCGGTTCCCAAAACTCCTCCCAGATATGGGTGGGTCTTGGGGTACACCACATTTCCCCCTTTTTTAAATATATTCATGCGCCAACGTAATAAAGTGAAAATTAATATACCAGCCCTTTTCAAAAACATATTATTTGCAAAATATACTTTACACCTGTAACCTAAAATTCTATTAATGCTTTTTTACCAAGCACTATTTCGGAACTTTTATGTTTCTATATTTTTAAACTATATTGGGGGAACTTCACTGTTCCTATATTTTTCCTATACACAAGTACTTCAGCATACATGCATAACATACATTTTAAAAACAGGCTAAGTACATTAAAATACACAGTAAAACATTTTGCAATTGAAAATATTAACTTTGAAAGACAACAAAACACATTTAAATCATAAAGAAAATGACTAAGACAAAGATGCAGGTGGTTAGAAATAAGATGTTTTAGTTGGGCTAAGCTGTTTTACCTTCCTTTATTTTTATTTTTTAACCACTAACTAGCTAAAACTTATCCCATTACCAACTATGAGTGAAATATATGACTATTTGCTTAGTTTCTACACCTAAAATCAGTTTAAATGATTAATTTGTCCCACGCTGATCTCACCATGTTGATTTCACCATGTGGCTTTTGTAAATTTTTAGATTTTAGATGCTGGTTTGTTCCACGCTGATCTCACCACGTGGCTTCTGTAAACTTTTAAAGTTCAGATGTTGTTTTGTTCCACGCTGATTTTACCACGTGGCTTCCTTTTAGTTTCAGGCCCCGCAGACGGTTTTGTAGACCATGAGGTTGCCGGTTCCGCCGCCCGCTGCCGGTTCGCTGGAGGGTGGATTCCAGGTTTTTTGCTTTTCCGGGCAAAGCTGAGCCCAGCCAAGCCGATCCCAGCCGAGATTCCAGCCGAGCCGAGCCCAGCCGCTTGGAGCTTTTCGCAGCTTTTTTTTTTCTTTGGGCGCACTTTGCAAGCAAGTTTTCGGCCACACCTTCACAGGGCGCTTTGGTTGTTTAAAGTTCCAAGTGATTTAAACTAAAAGTTTAGTCCGAAATTTCCAAAGTCGAAATTCAAATTCAAGCCAAAGGTCATTTTTAGAAAATCAGTCCACTTTAAATACAGTCTTTTTTCTCCTCCGTTTCCAATTTAGACTTTTAATAAGTTTTTGAAGAGGCCGAGGTTTTTGGTTTTTGTAACAAAGTTTTAGTTCTGGGCCTTGGCCAGAGGTGGTGCAAGCTTTCACCTCTCTTGTTTTAATGGCCTTTGAACCCCCAGATGGGGTGTCGGCCATTTTTAAAAATGGTTGCACGTGGCCCAGGGTTTTGGGCTCAGTGCACCCGACAAGAGCCAAAATTAAACTGAAAAGCAGAAATGTTACCATTGTTGCTGGTTTCTTGGGTCCAGGATTCAGGTCAAAGTTCGGAGCGCCAGATGTTGAATTAAATAATTAACGATGGGGCTGGATGGTGGAGGATGCCATCCAGCCCACATGGCTCTGCAACCTCCATGCAGCCGGCGAGTTCCAGGCCCAGGTGAAATTACTCACTCACACGCAGCCATCAGGAAGAATCATCTTTATTCATGCCCTTGCCACCACAGGTGTGTGGCCTATGTCAACCTTTCAAGCACAGCTATATTTTGCTAGCCCTGCATCTTATCTCCTGTTAGCCATCTTCCCTTTGGGCTCCATGCGGCCCAAAGATCCAAAAGCCAGGAAGCCAAGCCGGGCCAAAAGAGAAACGGCAAAAGGGGCCGAATCCCCTGGCTCAGAGGTTTATCTATCCTTTTCCAGACCCCTCCCAGAAATGGGAGGTCTTGCAGGTAGTTACACCTATTATCCGGTTCCCAAAACTCCTCCCAGATATGGGTGGGTCTTGGGGTACACCACACTGAATGAAAGAAACTTCCAACCTAACCACTACCCAGCAAAACTCTCATTCATATGAGAGGGAGGACTAAAAACATTCTCAGACAAAAGAAATGCTCACACCATTTGTGTTAACCAAACCAACTCTAAATGAACTGCTCAGAAATGAATTACACAATCCAAACACCCAATTGTAGCAACAACCAGTACATATAATACAATATCACAACAGCCCTTTCTGTCAATATTTCCTTGATTGTCAATGGACTAAATTCCTCCATTAAAAGACACACAGTAGAGGGTTGGTTCAGAAAACAAAATCTGGATATTTGCTGCCTGCAAGAAACATACCTAAAAGTACAGGATAGACACAGACTTAGAATATAAGGATGGAAATCAATTATTCAAGCCAATGGAAAACAAAAAAAGCTGGGAAAGCCATTCTTATATCAGACCAAATTGAATTCAACCTCAAGAAAATGCTCAGAGACAAAGAGGGTCACTACTTACTGATAAGGGGAACACTAGATCAAGAAATACTAACTCTGATAAACATTTATGCATCAAATATAAGGCCAAAAATATGTATGGCATTTTCTTGCAAACCTGGAGAAACATATGGAAGGAAATTTGTTAGTAGTAGGAGACTTCAATACACCAATATCATTACCAGACATCCGCTAGGCAGAAAACTAGCAAAGACATAAGAGCTCTAAATGAGAAACTTGAAGAACTAGGACTAATGAACTTATGCAGGCCCCTCCACAGAATACACATTCTTCTCAAGTGCACATGGAACCTTCTCTATAATAGAGCATGACTTAAGATATAAATCTAACTTTCACAAAGTCACAAATATAAAGATTATTAGAAACACCCTATCAGATCACTATGCAACAGAGATAAAGACTGACTGTAAAAAGAAGCTGTGAAGAAAATCCAACACCTGGAGATTAAACAACATGCTGCTCAACAACAGCTGGAACAAAGAGGAACTCAAGGAAGAAATAAAAAGATTTCTTGAGAAAATGATAATGAAGAGACAAATTGTCAAAATCTATGGGATTAGGGGGAAACTCATAGTAGTAATACAGGCCTATGTCAGGAAAGAGGAAAATGACAAAATCAACAGTTTAAAGGAACACCTTAAGGAGCTGAAAAAACAGCAGCAAAGAAACTCATGTACAGCCAGAAGACAAGAAATAATAAAAACTAGAGCAGAGATAAGCAACATAAAAACATAGGAAACAATACAAAAAATAAATGAGACCAGGAGTTGATTTTTCAACAGAATAAACAAGATAGACAAACCACTGGCAAGACTCACCAAAAAAGAGGAAAACAACCAAAAAATGGGATCATAAACAAAAGGGGAGAGATTACAACAGAACCCCAAGAAATCCAAGAGAACATAAGGGCTTATTATGAAGAACTATACTCAGGTTTGAGAACCCAGAAGAAACCAACAGATTTCTGGAAAGATATCTTCCGAGTCTTTAATAAGGAGGATATAGAAATACTAAACAGGCAATCACATCTAAGAAAATTGAAACAGAAAGTAACTCCCCAAGAACAAAAGTCCAGGACCAGGAGGACCAGATGGTTTTACAGGTGAATTCTATCAAACAAGAATAATTACTGCCATTGATGTTCAGGCTCTTCAAAAAATAGAAAAGACAGGAATCCTTCCTAACTCCTTTTATGAGTCTAGTATCACACTCATTCTCAAAGATGGAAAAGACACTGCCAAGAAAGAAAACTACAGACCAATCTCACTAATGATTATAGATGCAAAAATCCTCAACAAAATCTTAGCAAACTAAATTAAACAATACATCAAAAATTATATAACATGACCAAATGGGTTTTATTCCAGCGATGCAAGGATAGTTTAAAATATGCAAATAAGTCAACATCAGACACCACATTAACAACAAAAAGACAAAAATCACATGATTATATCAATCACTGCAGAGAAGGCATTTGACAAAATACAACACCCATTCATTTTGAAAACACTCAGAAAAATAGGTCTGGAAGGAACCTTCCTCAAGATAGTTACAGCTATCTATAAAAAGCTCACAAAAAACATTATCTTTAATAGTAAAATATTGAAATAATTTCCTCTAAGGTCAGGAACTTGGCAAGGCTCTTATTGAACATAATTTTAAAGTTCTAGCAATAGCAATCAGACAAGAGAAGGGAATCAAAGGAATACAAATATGGAAAGAGAAACTCAAACTATCTCTTTTTGCAGATGATATGATGATATACATCAAAACCCTAAAGAGTAAAAAGTAAAACTCCTAGGAACAATTAACCAATACAGCAAAGTGGCTACAAAATCAATACAAAAAAGACAGTAGTGGGCAGCCTCTGCCCCTCCCCCACCCGTGTCTCTGAGGGTTCCCGGGGCCACACAAGGTAGGGAATTTCCTGGCGCCTCTGCCCCTCCCCCACCCGCGTCTGTGAGATTTCCTGGGTCCACACAAGGTAGGAATCTTCCGCTGCCTCTGCCCCTCCCCTGTTCATGTCTTTGAGGTCTCTGGCGCCCCCTCTGGGACGGGCTAGGAATTACAGTTGAGAGGGGTTTCTGGCAGAGGCCTGGAGGAGGCGGAGCTCAGCTGACTTCCAGGTAGGGGAGGAAGGCAAAGGAGCCAGGCTCAACAGTGCCCTCCACCATTGTGTTCAGGAGCGGTAATGCACTGGCTGGCAGCAAGAGGGGGAACAACTGACCAGGCTCCAACTAGAGGGCGCGTGAGAGGCCAAACCTCAGTTAGCCGACCCAACAGTCACACCTAGAGCTGCAATTCAGATAAGGGACCCAGCCCCACACCACAAGAGGCAAAAGCAGGACAAAATCGGAAGGCACTGCTTTCCCAACCACACCAATAAACGCAAGAAAACATGGGTAAACCAAGGAGGACCCTAACAGCTGAAGACATGGAGAGAAACCCTAGTAGTTTCCAAGTCCACCAAAATGCACAGATCCAACAGATGAAGATTTAAAAGCAGCCATGAGAAAGGAAATGCAAGTCATGATAATGGGATTGAGAGACTTGCTAGCCACCAAGTACAATAAATCCATGGAAGAACAAATAAGCCAAATTAAAGAATATCTGATACAGAATATGAAAGACTCCATACAAAAGGAATTCAAGAAATTAACAAACACCGTAAAAAGCCATACGAGAAGAATCAGAGTTGGAGAAGCACATAGAAGCACTCAAAAAAAAAAATAAAATAAACTGCGAACCAAAAACAACAAGGAAACCAAGAAGGAATTAAGAGGCAAAGCACTGGAAGGAAAAGTCCAGTACTTAATGAGCAAAAAAAATAATATAAGAATTGTAGATATACCAGAAGGGGAGGAAACAGGAAAAGGAGAAGAACAAGTAGTTAGGGAAATAATAGCAGAAAACTTCCCCACCCTTTGGAAAGAGAACTCTGCAAATTCAGGAAGTGAAAAGAGTTCCTAATAAAATAGACCCTAATAAACCAACACCAACATATAGTAATCCAAATGAAAAAAAAAAGAGAGAGAAAGATGAACTTCTTAAAGCACTAAGGGAAAATAAGAACCTCAAGTACAAAGGAAGGGACATAAGAATTAAACCAGATCTCCCATTTGAAACAATTCAAGCAAGAAGACAGTGGAATGAAATATTTAAATGACTGAATGAAAGAAATTTCCAGCCTAGGGTACAATATCCAGCAAAACTGTCATTCTTATGGGATGGTAGCCTAAAGACATTCTCAAAAAAAATGATCTTGCATTATTTGTGCAAACAAAACTGATGCTAAATGACCTACTCAGAGACAAACTACACAATTCAAACAACAACTACCCTACACAACACAACTGCACAACAGCCCTCTCGGTCAATAATCTCCCTAAATGTTAACAGACTAAACTCTCCCATTAAAAGACACATAGTAGAGAACTGGATTAGAAAACATAAACTGGACTTCTGCTGCCAGCAAGAAACACACTTACAAGTACAGGACAGGCATAGGCTTAGAATAAATGAATGGAAATCAATTTTTCAGGCCAATGGAAAACAAAAAAGAGCAGGGACAGCCATTCTTATATCAGACCAAATTCCATTCAACCTCGAGAAAGTGATCAAAGACAAAGAGGGTCACTAATACTAATCAGGGGAACACTAGATCAAGAGGTACTAACCCTGATCAATATTTATGCACCTAATATGGAGTCAGCAAAATATGTGAGGCAGTTGTTTGCTAACCTGAAGAAACAAATGAAGGTAAATGTGATAATAGTAGGAGATCTCAATACTCCACTGTCACCACTGAACAGATCCACCAAACAGAAAAATATCAAAGAAATAAGAGCCCTAAATAAAAAAAATTAGAAGATCTAGGGCTAATAGACTTATATAAAGCCCTCCACCCCCAGAAAACAGAATACACATTTTTCTCAAGCCCACATGGAACCTTCTCCAGAATAGACCATGTCTTAGGATTCAATTCTAACCTATATAAGACCACAGATTTATGGATCATTAGAAGCACCCTATCAGATCACTATACAACCGTGGTCAAAATTGACTGCAAGAAGAAGAAATGGAGAAAAACTAACACATGGAGATTAAACAACATGCTGCTCAACAACAGCTAGATCAAAGAGAAACTCAAGGAAGAAATAAAAAGATTCCTTGATACAAAACAATAATAAAGAGGTGACTTGTCAAAATTTGTGGGACACGCAAAAGCAGTAATTAGGGGGAAACTCAAAGCAATAAAGGTATATGTCAAGAAAGAGGAAAATGACAAAATCAACAGTTTAAAGGATCATCTCAAGGAATTGAAACAACAGCAGCAAAGAAATCCAACCACAACCAGAAGGAAATAAATAATAAAAACCAGAGCAGAAATAAACAACATAGAAACTAAGAAAACAATACAAAACATCAATAAGAGCAGGAGTTGATTTTTTTGAAAAAAATAAAGATTGACAAACCACTGGCAAAGCTCACCAAAAATAAAAAAAGAGAGAAAACATCCAAATCAGTAGGATCATAAATGAAAGGGGAGAGATTACAACAGAACCCCAAGAAATAAAATATATAATGAGATCATATTATGAGCAACTATACTCAGTTAGGCTAAAAATCCCAGTAGAAATCGACAGGTTCCTGGAAAATTACCATCTTCCGAGACTGGAAAAGGGAGACCTAGAAAGCCTAAACAGACCAATCACTTCAGAGAAAATTGAAGATGTAATTAAGAAACTCCCTAAGAACAAAGTCCAGGTCCAGTTGGATTTACAGGTGAATTTTATCAAACATTCCGAGAAGACTTACTACCACTTTTCCACAGGCTCTTCCAAACCATCGAAAAAACAGGAATCCTCCCCAACTCTTTTTATGAAGCTAATATCACACTCATTCCCCAAAATGGCAAAGACACCACCAATAAAGAAAACTACAGACCAATCTCACTAATGAACATAGATGAAAAGATACTAGCAAAATCTTAGCAAACCAAATCCAGCACTTCATCAAAAGATCATACACCATGACCAAGTAGGTTTTATCCCAGGAATGCAAGGTTGGTTCAACATACACAAATCGTTTAACATCATACATCACATCAACAACAAGAAAGACAAAAAGCACATGATCATATCAATCAATGCAGAGAAGGCGTTTGGCAAAATCCAACACTCTTTCATGTTGAAGACACTCAGCAAAATAGGGTTAGAAGGAACCTTCCTCAAGATACTTACAGCTATCTATGAAAAGCCTACAGCCAACATTATTCTCAATGGCTAAAAACTAGAAGCATTTCCACTAAGGTCAGAAACTAGGCAAGGCTGTTCACTCTCTCCACTCTTATTCAATATAATCTTAGAAGTCCTTGCGATAGCAATCTGACAAGAGAAGGGAATCAAAGGAATCCAAATTGGGAAAGAGGAACTCAAACTATCTCTATTTGCAGACGATCTGATGATATACATCGAAAACCCAAAAGAGTCCACAGTAAAACTCGAAACAATTAACCATTATAGCAAAGTGGCTGGCTACAAAGTCAATACACAAGACAGTAGCATTTCTCTATACAAATTATGAAGCTGAGGAGAGACAGATTAAAAATACTATTCCATTTAAAATAGTATCAAAAAATATTAAGTACCTAGGAATCAACCTTACAAGGGCAGTGAAGGACCTATACCAGGGAAATTTCAAAACAATTCAGAAAGAAATTGAAGAGGAGCTAAATAAATGGAATAACATCCCATGCTCATGGGTAGGTAGAATCAACATAATCAAAATGACTATCCTACCCAAACTTCTATATAGATTCAATGCAATCCCCATCCAAATACAGGCACCATTCTTTCAAGACTTAGAACAATCAATCATAAAATTCATCTGGAATCACAAAAGACCCAGGATAGCCAAACAGATATTGAAAAACAAGAAGCTGGGTGGTATCTCTTTACCTAACCTGAAGTTATACTATAAAGCCATAGTGATCAAAACAGCATGGTACTGGAACAAAAACAGAGCCTCAGACCAGTGGGTTAGAACAGAATTTCCAGGCATAAGTCCCCAGATATACAGTCAACTAATATTTGACAATAGAGCCAAGAAAACTGGAAAACTGGTAAAACTGGAAAACCATCTGTAAGAAACTGAAAATTGACCCATACCTCACTTCTTATACAAAAGTCAACTCAAAATGTATAAAAGACCTTGAAATTAGATCAGAATCTATAAAGTTTATTGAGGAAAAATAGGCAGAACACTCGAAGTCCTATATATTAAAAAAGTCTTCGAGGATGGAACACCAATGGCAGGGACTCAAGCATCAAACATAAACAAATGGGATTACATCAAACTAAGAAGCTTCTGCATGGCAAAGGAAACCCAACTCAAAACAACAAGACAGCTAACTTTATGGGAAAAAATTTTCACACTCAACACATCAGATAGAGGGCTGATAACCAGAATATACAAAACACTCAGAAATCTGAGTCCCCCAAAACCAAATAAAGTCATAGAAAAATGGGGAGATGAAATGAATAGACACTTCTCCAAGGAAGACCGAAAGATGGCCAACAAACACATGAAAACATGCTCACCTTCACTCATCATTAGGAAAATCCAAATCAAGACAACAATGAGGTACCACCTTACACCAGTGAGGATGGCTAACATCAAAAATAACAGGAACAATCTCTGTTGGTGGGGATGTAGTATGAAAGGCACTCTCATCCACTGCTGATGGGAATGGCCCTAGTCCAACACCTATGGAGAAATGTCTGGAGAGTGCTGAAGGAACTCAGAATTGAGCTGCCATTTGACCTAGCAATTACTCTCCTAGGTATCTACCCCCGAGGCGGAAGGACATTCATTCCAAAGTAAGTGTGCAACCCACTATTTATCGCAGCACTCAGTATAATAGCCAAATCTTGGAACCAACCTCGATGTCCAACAACAGATCATTAAGATGTGGTATCTATACACAATGGAATACTACATGGCAGTCAGAAATAATACATTCACAGACTTTGCAGCAACGTGGATGGACCTAGAACACATTATGTTAAATGAAGCAAGCCAGAGATGAGAGATAAACACAGAATGATAGCACTATTCTGAGTACCTAGAATATACACCAAATATACAACCAATACCCTGTGATTAAATAACAGGGTGTAACAGGATAGAAACCTCAAACACTGTAATAATCACCATATACTAGGGAGTAGAGCCCCAAAACAAAGGGAAGTGAAACAACACAAAGCCTGACTACACATTATATCATAAAGAAACCAGCAACAGCAGAAACAGCAGCATAGAGAGAACAGGTATGTAATGATCGTTTTACTACAAAGGCCCAAAATAATTTACTAGGGATCTTATACAGGATTACAGGTAAAGATTATGATGTGAAATTACTGAGCCCAACAAAAACATTTCAAAACATTATGTTTGAATGCCTTAACCTTACCACATTTAAAATAACCTCTCAGTTTTTCTGTCCATAGGGGTTCCTGGAGACAAAGGGTGAACATACTATGGTGGTTCCTCAGTGCACAGTCACACGAGGCACCATACTCAGCTTGAATCATGAAAATGGCCGAGTAAAACTCTTTAATATACACTTTATCTCTAGATTATGCCTTCTTTTAGGACCGGAAGCACATGACCAGCCAGATCACCAAAGTAACAGCTGTGATCTACAGATTTTTACTACAGAGCCTAAGCATTGAACACGTACAAGCAAACTAACAGGCCCTTCCTTGCTCTTGTACCCTCTGTTCTCATACTCTGTATTTTTGTTGTTGTTGTTGTTGTTGATTGTTGTTTTGTTTTGTTTTTCCTTCTCTCACTTCTTGTCTCCCTCTTCTTCCACCTTCTCTTCCTCACTATCATCAATTCAATCTATGTCAAATAAAAACCACATGGTTACCTCCTCTATAGGAAAGGAAAGCTGACTTATAGGGTGCTGTGGACAATACTGCAAAGGGTAAACACCTAGTTAGATAGACCTCACTAACATAGCTGTCAGTACTCAAGACACAAAACCTACACATATCCAAAAGTTGATCTTTTAGGTTCCTTTCCTTACAAGTACTATACTTACCTATCTTCTGTACTCAGCGCACCTCTTGCCCTCCCCACCTCTCTACATTAATATACACCTAAGCTAACTTCTATATGTTTATATGTGGGCAGGAGCACACAGAGATAGGAATCCTCTTTAAGGGACAAACCTAAACCACAAATAATCCATACCTATATCCCATATAACCCCTCCCATATGTTATTCCCTCCATATCCTCCAGAAATCTGACTATCCCTTTACCTCTCAATCCCATGCTCGATATCCCCACCACATTGTAACTCTTTACCCTCAGTTCTTAATCCATTAGGCATTAAGACCGACCTACCCCAATGAACCAGTACCCACTATCCAAGTGAAGAGACACCCACTCAAGCTCTCACCTTGTTCTGGGCAAGAAAATACAACCAACACCCCGACTGACTCATGCAGTGTGGCCCTCCTAATCACCTCTCCTAACGGCGACTGTGGCTTGATACCGGAACTAGCTCCAAAGGACCCCCACTGCAAGAACTCTACCCGAGACCTCCCTGTCTTGTCTGTACACCTCACAAGGAAATCTCAAAAGACAATGGGGAAGCCTATAATTTCATCATAAGTATAGACCTATATAACACTACCTCTTACCCTGTTTCTCCCCAAATGTAAAATAATCTGTTTCACTTCCTTCCTTTTTGTTTTCTTTCTTTTTCTTCTTTTCTTTTTTCTTTTTGTCCATTTTTGTTTTGTTTAGTTTTAGTTTTAGTTTTTTTATTTGATTTGTTTTTGCTTCTTTTGGGTAACTCCAGGCAGCGCTCAGAGGGTGCTCCTGGCTGTATGCTCAGAAATTGCCCCTGGTGGGCACAGGGGACCATGTGGAATGCTGGGATTTGAGCCACCGTCCTAGTGCAGGAAGGACAGACGCCTTGTCTCCATGCTATCTCTCCTGGACTCACTTTATCCCTTTAATTACGTCTTTTATTTAATCATTTAAAAAAAAAGAAACTTCTTTCTTTAAATATATGTTAGCATATATATTTTTAGTTTTTGGCATGTGTCTGTTTTCTTCTCTCTCCACCCCCAATAATCTACCAGCAATAGAATGTAGCACCACTTCTTCTTGCAATGACATATAAAACAAAGGGGAAATTTTACGTGTAAAAACAAGTTCTTATCTACTAGGGATAAGAACTCATACTTCTTTACAACACAGGGACATCTTCCACCCTGAACGTATGTCATGTGGAACCAACTTAGACTCCAGGGAATTAGACACTGACTGTCCAGCCTTGACTTCTGGATCCCAGGCATAGAAAGGACAGAGTTCTCCACAACAGCTCCAGGAACCAAATCCCCTCCAGGGCATTCATAATGCTGCTCTAATGCCAACATGCACCATTTCTAAATTTATAACCCGACAATGAGGAAATGGGAACAACTTGATCTAAGAGCAAGTTGTCCTTCCTCATCAGCCAACAATAAGACAAAATCAGGAAACATGTTACCCTTTGACCTGAGCAAAAGCCAAGATCGCTATATACAGGTTGCTACAACCAAGACTCGACAATGTGCATCCCGGGACCAACAACAACAACAACAACAACAACAACAACAACAACAGCAACGAAAAGCTCTAGCCTAGCTTTTGGTCTACAATCTGTTCAACAAATAAGATTTCCAACTCCAGAGATCTGACTGAGACAACCGCAACTGAACGGGTCTTCCAGAAACACAACAAAAGACTTTATCCCAGGCTCCATCCTAGGAGCAACATAATGACCAAGACCACCAATTATAGAAGATGGGTTAAAACGATACTGAAAAAGCAGAATTCCTAGAACCACAAAGAAAGACTCCATCATAAGCTCCATTCCTTGAGCTGCACAGTCATGAAGATCTCTAGATACAGAGGTCTGATGTTACCATCCAAGACGAAGCAGAAGTCTTCCATACACCACAAAAGCACTGAGGGGAGAGTAAGTGATCATGCAAGGAGTCTACAGTTAATCCCATGACAGTATACTTTAGGGATGGAGAAACCCATAACTTCTTGGCCAAGGGAATTCCCTCTATAATATCCCCAAAACTTAATGTGCCTATGCAGGGGAAAAAAGAAAAAAAACACAAAATAATCATCTTTCCACACATTTATTTATTGATTGATCGATTTTTTGACATCTTTATTTTGGTGTAGATATTGAAGTTGATATCTCCAATTTAATTTTTTTCATTTTATTTTTCTTATCTTATCTTTTTCTTTTTGAACTCCAGCATGATTTGATTTCAGAACCGAGACTATTGTGTGGTGCTTGTCTTTATTGCTGTAGTGCTCATTGGATATTTAATTTGATATTTCTTTCTGTATTGTCGTGGTATTTCAATTACCTTTTTTATGTCCTCTCTAAAATTGAGGTTGAAAGCCTCTAGAAGTTCTCTGCCCATTTTCAAAGTATTTGACTTTTTTATTTATTTTTTATTTTTTCTTATTTTGTACCCCATTCTTTCCTTCAAACAAAACCACATAACTCAATTTATTTAGCTCCGCCTCTTAAATAGAAGGGGAAACAAGGGAGTACCAAACAGATATATGACCACTAATAGTAAGCTAGACAAAGATGGGTCCACCTACTCTTGCAGCCTGGGGAGTGATGGTGGGGTATAGTATGGGTTGCAGAAAGGGAACTGGGATGGGGAGTACAAATTTGGTGATGGGTATTTCCCTGATTCAATGTTAATATGTACCTAAAATATTACTGTGAAAGATATGTAAGTCATTATGATCACAATAAAAATTAAAAAAGACAGTAGTGTTTTCTATACAAATTCTGAAGCAGAGGAGAAATAGATGAATGAGTCAATCCCATTTAAAATATTATCCAAAAATATTATGTACCTAGGAGTCAAACAGACAAGAGAAGTGAAGGACCTATAACATGAAAACTTCAAAACAATTCAGAAAGAAATTGAAGAGGACCTGAGGAATTGGAAGAACATCACATGCTCATGGGTAGGTAGAATCAACATCATCAAAATGACGATCTTACCAAAATTTTTATATAGATTCAATGCAATCCCTATCCAAATTCAGACATCATTTTTTAAGGACTTAGAACAATCAATTATAAAATTCTTATGCAACCACCAACGATCCAGGTTAGCCAAATCCTTACTGAAAAACAAAAAGCTGGGTGGCATCTCTTCACCTAATCTGAAGCTTTACTATAAAGCCTAGTGATCAAAATAGCATGACACTGGAACAAAGATAGAATCTCAGACCAGTGGATTCAGTGACATACCCCCAAATATATGGTCAGCTATAGTTGATAAATAATTGATAAATGAGCCAAGAACTTAAAATGGATCAAAGGCAATTTCTTCAACAAATGGTTTTGGAACAACATGTAAGAAATTAAAGATTGATCCATACCTCACACCTTATACAAAAGTCAACTCAAAATGGATTAAATACCTTGAAATTAAATAGAAAAATATAAAGTCCATTGAGAAAAAACAGAACACTTCAAGATTTATATAGCAAAATGTCTTTGATGATAGAATGCCAATGACAAGAGCTTTAGCATCAAACTTAAATAAATGGTACTACATCAATCAAAAAATTTTCTGCATGGTGAAAAAAACCCTGGTTAAAACTAGAAGACATCTAACAGAATGGGAAAAATTTTTTACACTCAACAAATCATATAAAAGGTTGAAATCTAGGATATACAAAGCACTCAGAAAGGTGAGCTCTAAAAAATCTAATAAAGCCAGAAAAAAAAAATGGGGAAAAGTAATGAATAGACACTTCTCTGAGGAAGATCAACAAATGGCCAATCGACACATGAAAACATGTTTACCATCACTCACCATTAGAAAAATCCAAATAGCCGGAGAGATAGCATGAAGGTAAGGCATTTGCCTTTCATGCAGAAGGTCATTGGTTCAAATCCCTGTATTCCATATGGTCCCCCAAGCCTGCCAGGAGCGATTTCTGAGCGTGAAGCCAGGAGTAATCCCTGAGCACTGCCGGGTGTGACCCAAAAAACAAAACAAAATAAAACAAAAAAAGAAAAAGAAAGAAAAATCTAAATAAAGACAACAACGAGGTTACACCTTATACCAGTGAGGATGGCACACATCAAAAATAATGAGACCAATCTCTGTTGATGGGGATGTGGTAAGAAAGGAACTCTCATCCACTGCCAGAGGGAATGCTGCCTTGTCCACCTACTATAGAAAACAGTATGGAGGGTGTTCAGTAAATTCAGAATTGAGCTGCCATATGACCCAGCAATTTCACTTCTGAGTATCTATCTCCAAGACAGAAGGACATTCATCCAAAAGTATGTATGCACTCCAATATTTGTCATAGCACTCAGCACAATAACCAAGATTTGGAACCAATCTTGATGCTCAACAACAGATGAGTGGATCATGAAGATGTGGTATTCATACATAATGGAATACTACATAGCACTTAGAAACAATAAGTCATGGATTTTGAAACAACATGAATTGATGTAGAAAATATTATGTTAAATGAAGTAAGCCAGAAGAAGAAGGATAAATACAGAATGATAGCATTTATCTGAGGTACTTAGAATATATATCAGATATGTGACCCTTGGTGAGGGACCCCCGACCCGCAGTGGTGTGGGAATGAGGGTTACTAGTAATTTGTGAATTCACTGGAGCAGATCCGATCTGTGAAATAAACTTGAGAGGTTAGTAAGAAAGACCCTTAAGGCAACGCACGCTGTTCAAAAGGGGTTTATTGCCCGGGAAGATCAGCTTTTAAAGGCCAAATACGTCATAGAGGGTGTTACAGTTTTCCACCAATTACAATTGAAGCACTCATTAGCATAAGCTGGGGGCAGGTAATAGGAAGGGGTAAAGAGGTAGACCTGAGCACATGTTTGTACTGAAAGCACGAGTTTATACTGAAAGCACAAGATCCAAACAGGGTCTTATAAATTTTACTCAGCAAGCATAAATAAAACATCAGCTGTAAACACATTAATCTTTTGCTAACACAAAGGCAAGTTGCTCTATATTTTTCTCTCTGGCTGGATGTATTGGGCTGCTTTGAATTTACTTTAGTGTTTGTCTATTTCCTTTGTCCTCAGGGCATGGGTGCCTCTGGTCACGTGGGTAACAAGGTCAGGGATTTCTGAGACACCCTTTTGTTCTAGGTTCCATCAGCTTGGCTCCCCACACAGATATACATATAATACTGCATGAAGAAACACAATGGTCTAGCAGGGGTCTCAAACTCGCAGCTCGTGGGCTGTTTGTGGCCCTTCATACAACATTTTGTGGCCCTGCCCTTGAGGAATCTTTTTTTTTTGTTGTTTTGTTTTGTTTTAGTTGTTTGGGTCACACCCCTCAATGTTCAAGGTTTACTACTGACTTTGCACTCAAGGATCAACCCAACTTTGCCTCCTGCGGCCCCCAGGTAAATTGAGTTTGAGACACTGGAAAGGGTAAAAACTGTAAACACCATGTCAGCATATAGCAAGAAGTGTTCAAATCAAGTGGAAAAGGGGCAACACAAAGACTTGACTATTCATTATATGAAGCCAGCAATAATGGAAACAGTGGTTTAGAGTGAAGAGGTGTGCAATCAACCTCTCACTACAAAGGCCTAGAATAATGTCCTGATGTATTTATCCACAGAACCACGGGCAGAATATGATTGGAAGCCAGGGACTCCTGCTACAGTGATTACTAACAATATGTTTTAATAAATTAATTATGATCAGGTATAAAATTATCCTTCAGCTTCTTTGTCCACAGTGGTTCTTGGAAACATAGGATGGACACTAATTTTATGCCTTGGTGCTCAATCATACTAGATACCATATACAGTGATCATTGTGACAATGTCATGATAAAATACTCCAATTTACTCATTTTCTTTCGTTAATATCGTCTATTAGGACCTAAAGTTTATGATCATTCAGACCACTGAAACAGTCAATGGTTCACCACAGATTTGTGTTATAGGTCCCACTCATCAAATATGTTTTTTGCAAATTACTATTTCCTTTTTTTGTCTATTTTTTTCTTTTTCCTACTTCTGTTTTCCTTTCTTCTGCTTCATCAATTCAATCTATGTTAAATAAAGCCCACACTGTCAGTTTCTCTTAGAAAAGGAACCTCAATACATAAGATGCGTTGGATGATACTACATCGGGTAGCCACCTCTTATAGTCTTCACTACTACATTGCTTAGTACTCTAGACTTAAAAACTATACTTATCCTAACATGCTCCAGCCACTATCTAAATCTGTAACCTTCATTTAGCAAAGTCCAAATCCTGTCATTGATGAAGTGCCCCAAAATTGGAAAACCTTCCAATTCTGACATACAGGCCCAATTTTTTAAAACTTATTTTTACCATATTTACTTATTTTTCTTTTCTCTTCTCTTTTATATTTTCCCTTTCTTTCTCTCCTAATTTATATCTTAAGTGATTACTTATCTTTTCTTAATTTAATAATTTCTTAAGAGCTCAGACCCATACTATGAGGGTCAGGCCTCCAAAAGCAATTTAGGAATAATCTCTAATGTCTGTCTATATGTGGGCATGAGTTTGTATACAGCAAACTCTGCTCGATTGCCAAACCTAAATTATAACCAATCATGCCTAAAGTGTAGATAGCACCTCTTATATTTTGTCCTTTCTTACCCTCCTCAAATTTTTTTATCTTTTCATCCCTGATCGTTTATAGCCCTCATTATTTAACTCTCTTTACCCTTAGTTCTTAACTCATTAGGTACTAATGAGTACTGACCTCTTCCTCCAATAAGCTACCACTCAGTTTCCAAAGCAAAAGGACTCTCTCTCAGTCCCAGATCTCGTGCCCCAGCAAGAAACCTTAACCAATACTCCTGCTGACGCATGATATGTGGCCCTTCTTCTCACCCCCCCCCCAAATGTGGACTGTTGCATGCTACCAGATTCAAATCCAGAAGGACCCCCCAGCTCAAGGACACTACTTGATATCTTACTGCTGCAAATCATTTCTCAAACTCAACAAGACCATGGTGATGAAAATGTGCCCTGAATTTCACCCCCCATAAGAATATCTCAAAAGACCTAATGGGGAAGCCTATATTTCCTTTTATATGTTTAATACTTCTTTAATAATGACTCTTAGTGTGTTTATTCCCAAATATAAGATAGCTTCTTACATCACTTTTTCTTTAATTACTTTTTTAAAATTTATTTTTATTTCTTATGTATATAAGAAATAAATAAAGAATATATTTTCTTTAACTTCACCTGTTTTATTTCTGCTTGGTATGAAAACCTATATAAAAAGTTTTACCTGGGATAAAAGATCAGGTCAAAGCCAGGGCACAAGGGCCTGAGTGGTGGCACAGTTGTAGGGCATTTGCCTTGCAAGTGGCTGACCTAGGATGGACCACGGTTTGATCCCCCAGTATCTTATATGGTCCCTAAGCCAGGAGCGATTTCTGAGTACATAGCCAGAAATAACCCCTAACCATCGCACCACATGTGTGCCCCCTCCCCAAAATACAACATCAAAAGAACCCAGGGCACAGAGATTGTGTAGTCTGTCATTATTGCCCCAAATGCATCAGTAAAATACTATGGCACCATTCCCTTTTGCAAAGGCATAATAAAAAAGGGGAAATTTTATCTATAGAAACAAATTCTTATCTACTAGGGATAAAAACCCATACATTTTATAATACCGGGGTGCCTTCCACCCTGAACATGTGTCATGTGGACCCAGCTTTGACTCCATGTAATTGGACAGTGACTGTCCAACCCCAAACCCTAGATCCCAGACTTAGAACTGACACAGTTCCACACAACAGCACCAAGAACCAAACTCCCCCAGCGAAATTCCCAATTTTTGCCCTGGTATCAACTTGCGCCAGTTTTGATATTACAAAACAGCAGCAACTTGATCTAAGAGCAGGTTGTCCTATCTCATTACCTAATGGTAAGATGAAATCAAAAGACATGTCATCCTTTGATCTGTGCAAAAACCAAGATCACTAACTACAGAAGACTGACTTTGACAACCATGACAGGGCAGAACTTATACTGGGACCAATAAGAAAGAACCTAGCCTAGGCTTCAGCCTAGGATTTGTACAAAAACCAAGATTTCTAATATCAGAGCTCTGACTGTGACAACTGCAACTGAGCAGAACTTCTTGAACCTCAATGAAAGACTCTTTTCTAGGCTTTGTATTAAGATATGTGCAAAAACAAAGACCACTAATTACAGAAGACTGATTATCAACAACAGTGATGGAACAGAGCTTCCTAAACTGTAAAGTCAGTCTATCCTAGGCTTCCTCTAATGACCTGTGCAAATAACAAAATCTCTAGTTACAGAGGCCTAATTTTATCATCCACAACTGAGTGGTAAGTTTCCTGGAACCATTAAAAGACCTTGGGGTGTAAAAATGAGCATGCACGGAGTTAATAATTGCTTTCATGAGATAATGCTTCAAGGGCAGAGAAACCCTGTATCTCTTAGGCCAAGAAAATTTTCTTTCTCATTTCCCCTATACTTACTGTGTCTTAGAAGAAGAAGAAGAAGAAGAAGAAGAAGAAGAAGAAGAAGAAGAAGAAGAAGAAGAAGAAGAAGAAGAAGAAGAAGAAGAAGAAGAAGAAGCACAAAATCTTGCCACACCAGCCCTCCTTTTTATTTTTCCCTGTTCTCGTGTTTATTATTTGGTTATTGGTTTTTTGCAGTTGCTGGTTTTCTCCTTTTTTCTCTTTCTTCTTTTAAATTGATATTTATAAACTCTAGATGGACTCCTCCCTTTTCTTCTTTCTTCTCTTTTTTTTCCCAACAAAACCATATAAATTGAATCATCTTGTTCTGCCTCATAGAATGAAGAGGAAAGAAAAAATGGATGGTACCAGGACCAAACAGTTGTATTAACATTGAGTGGAAATAAAAAGTGATCAGAATTAAACACCATACCCAATGTCAATGACAACAGAATTGATACCTAATCTACAATAAGCTATACAAAGAGGGGACCAGTTACACTAGCAGTTCCGGGCAAAGGAGGGAGAAGTGAGATGCATGCTGGGAACAGGGGTGGAGGGAGGACAACACTGGTGGTGGGAATGACCTTGATTCATTGTCAATATGAATACCTTAAATATTACTGTGAAAGTTTCGTAATTCAAACAATAAAAGTTATTTAATAATTTATTCTAAGAATAAATTCAATTAAGAGCTCAGAGGCTTCTCTGGGACCAACAGAGGAATAAATTTTAATGTCTCAAAGTTTTTCTTGCTGGCCAGACCCTCCGTGTTAATTCTGATGTAAATTAAGGGATTATTAAAATGCCAGGTTTTTCTATCAAGGTTCCTTTTTACCTGAAAATACAGGTTTTTTGCTTTTAGGGCTTTTGAAGATAACTAACTTTCTAAGTCTGACTAACAAAAGTTTTTAGTCAAAGGGGCAAAAAAGAGACTAGCTTATTTGAAAGGGATGTAAATCTTTACCTGGTAAAAGCTTTCTTAATAATCATTGCTACTTCTAGGCCAAATCTTTGATGTTATATCTGAGGTAAAAAATTAGCAAGTCACTTGGAGTACCTTAGATATGTCCCACCACAAGCATTCCTTTCATTTGAAAGATCAAACTGCTTAAAGCTACAGAGATTTTTAAAACACTATGAAGATTACAAAGTTATTTTTATGTTTCTCTTGCTACTGCATTTTCTAAGAAAAAAGAAATTTAACCAAGGCTACATTTGCCTTTCATCTGGAGGTAAATGCTCAAATATATACATACTTAGTACAGCAGAAGGGAGATTTGTATTATGCCAAATAAATGTTTGCAACTAAACTTGAGAAATACCACCTTCATTATTAGGGAAGTGACCTCTATGAGTTTTGGTCAGCCATCCATGTTGGAGGGCTTCAGCGTGCCTTCTGATATTCCCCTAAACCAGTGCTTCTCAATTATTTTCTGTCATGCCCCCCTAGAAAGAAGAAAACATTTTGTGCCCCGCATGACTAAATAGTATTTTTATTAAAAAGAACTTTAACCTGCAAAACAAAAATATATAAAATAATTTGAACTGGTTTTTTAATCAGAGGGGATGTCTGGATTAATGGCTACAATGAGCACATTTTACAATGCATAGCTTTTCGAAGCGGGGTTTGAAGCAGGACACAGCAATTCTCAGCTCCAGAGACATAAACATGGGGCTTACTTGTTATGACAGTGTTTGCCGAGGCCAAAGGCGCCTTCCTTTACGGACCCTTGCACCCCACCCCCGTGGGTGCACCCCACTATTTGAGAACCACTGCGCCTAAACCATGGGGGTGATTAGGGTTGGGGCAAATCACTTGCCTTGCATGTGTGTACAATTTGTGTTCAATCTCTGTTATTCCCACATGGCCCTCTAAACACCTGCTGAACTAATTCCTGAAAACAAAGTCAGGAATAAGCCCTGAGCACCATTTAGTGTGGACCCAAAACAAAAACAAACAAAAATTTTATAAAAACAAATGGTTTTTTAACCGTTTTAATTGACTTTGAACTTGTGAAAAGAACTTGAACTTTTAAGTTCCTTGGTTTTGTCAGTTTCCAATTAGCAGATATCCATTTGTTTTCTTAAAATTTTTCAGAATACTTTAAAGTAGTATAAGTAGCTGAACATTTGTGCTGACCTCATGTATTTGTTTTTCTAAAATTAGAGTCTTGCATATATTAACTTTCACCATTGTGAATATTGGTGGTAAAGAAGAAATTAAAAGCAGACACATTAATTTGAAAAGCAAAAACTGAACTTCATTATATCCCTAGGGACATGATTTCCCATATGAACTGAGAGAAAGTTACATGAAACTGTAAAAACTTCTTCTGTAAAAAACTCTTCTGTGGAAGAGTTTTAACTTCTTCATAGATTAAACAGTGTTTTCTAGTCAACGCCTTCTATATTTATAGAATCAGTTCATGTAAACCAGAAATTCATTATACTGAGAAGTAAAGTCAAACTCACAATTGCAACTTACTACTCAACTGTTCACAAATGTGTTTGTGAATGATGTGAAATTTGAGCTTTGAATTCAATTTTATTCATACTGGAATTATTTATTTACCTCTTGAAATTCCACATTAGTCTAGCTTGGATAAAAAGACAGTTCATATATGATATTTTTACAGTGTAGAACAGGCTATTTTATTAGTAAACTTTATAAATTATTAGCCACACTCTTAGCAAGTCAAGTAGTAGAAGTATAATGAATCTAAAGTTTAAAGAACAAACTAGGCTTTCAGGTACATGCAGATTTTATAATGCTTCCCACTTATCTTTGGAACATTGGCTAGTGTCCTGTAGAGATGAATGAGGCAGCTGAGTAAATCAGAATTAGTTTGATATGTTGGAAATTGTTTTATGGAGTATATTTCTGAAAGCCTGGTTGTTCATTATTTTCTCTTATAAAAGAGATATTATATAATTTGAAGCAACTTAGATGACTTCATGTCCATGTAATTATCTAACATATTATGAACATGTTAGAGACTCAATAAACACCTGTAAATTGCTGAAAAGGATGCATACAAAAACGTCACCTGTTTATTTGAACTTTCTTGTTCATTTCTTCCCAGATAAATGTCAATTGACTGTAGAAGAAAAAGAAGGGAAAAGGTAGGACCTGATGAAATCTAGAAAAGATGTGGCAAGGTAAGCTTATCCAGCTGGTTAAAGAATCTGAACTCAATGTCAAAAGTTCTGAATGTTTTTCCTGTTCAGTATTATAAGGTGCTTACCTATCATTAATTTTAGTTTGTTTCTATATAAGCTTAAAGTTTGGACAATTTCCTGACTAGTGCTTTTTACGTTAACATGAAGGGTTTTCTTGATATAATTTGCATTTTGTTTCATAACAGTTGCCCAAAATATCTTTGAAAAAAAAAGAAAACTGTATTCACCTTTTACATTTAAAAGTCACTTGGAGGCAGTTCAATTGAACTTAAGTGTGTGTTTGAAAGAAAGTAAAACATAACCAGAATGAGTAACCTCTGTTTTCTGAGGCTTAATGCATATCATTTATGCTTGAAAAAACAGAGTGAATTTATTTGTTTTAATGTCCAAAAACTGACCCAAGATTCAAAAGAATTTGGCTGACCAATACAGTAAAAATAGTAGCAACTTACATTTAGCTGCAATATTATTTAACCTTATGTTTCTTCATCATGGAATATGCTGAAAACAGTTTTAAATACTTATTTAGTGTCAGAAGCATATTTAAAATGTGTGTATAGTAATTTGAGTATAGCTCAGCAAAACTCTCTTTATAACCAGATTCTAAAGTCAACCCTAAAGATAAATGACTTATATTTTAGTTTAAGTCATCTGAATAGTTTATCTTTATAATCCCATGACACTCAATAATTGCTCAATCTTCATTGAATCACTGCTACCCCATGGACAGAGTTATATTAATAAAACAAAAAGATTTAAAAAAATCTGTCAGGAATCAACTTTAAAAGGCTCATTTTACTTTTAAAATGTTGTTTTAAAATTAGAGATGATGTAGGATAATTTAGTTCCACTGGAAGAAATCCCAATAGAATTTCTCTTTTTATATGTATTGTGTTGATTAACCCTGGGGGATTTTTTACTTTATTCTTTTTTTTTTTAATTTTTTCTAAAGGAGAGGGTAGACCTTAGTTTGATTTGATGGTCTCTCTCTGGCCACTAATCAAGGCAAGCCTCTTTCCCAATTAACTTTTCTATTGTATTTCTTTAAAAAAATATGGATGAAGATATCTTTTTATTGAAACTGGTAATCAATTAGTTAATCTTAATGAAATATTTTGGTTTAAACAAGTATCTTTTCCCTCCTGACAATCATTTTAAGCTCTAAGTATACTCTCAGCACAGCAGAGAGTAGAAAACTCATAATTTAAGCCAGTTATTTGTTTTAGACTCTGAATGTGATTACAGACACAGTAACTGATAAAATGCTCTTTTTAATAATTAAACAAGTTTAATTTAGTCTGAGGTACTGTGTCACACTATAATAAAAACTAAAAATGTTGCTATGTCACCAATTAATTTGCAGCCACAATGAGTCGATCATATTATACCTAAACATCTGGCAATTAAAATGTGGCTTAAGACAGAATATGACTAAATATAAAGATAAGCATTATAAATCGCAAATCCTCATGGAGGTTAATATAGAAGTCATTTGACTTAATCTGTAGAGTCACTTTTATGTGGGAGTTAGGAATATCTTACCGTTGTTAGGAAAAATGAAATCATGAAATTTATTCATACATGGATGGATATGGAAAGTATTATGCTATGTGAAATAAGTCAGAGGGAGAGGAATCGACAAAAAATGATTGCACATATTTATGGGGTATAAAAAATAAGATAGTATAGCAATAATACTCAAAGACAATTGAGATGAGTTCTAGGATAATTGGTCCATGGTAGGAAACTTGTTGCCACAAGGAGCAGGGCAGTACAATTAGGGAAGAGATCTTCATCAGCACTTTCCTTTCCTTCCAATGATCCTTTTTTCCCCTAATCAGTTTATTGAAGAGACCGACATGACTTTATCTTTAAGTCCC
This sequence comes from Suncus etruscus, assembly GCF_024139225.1. Lineage (NCBI taxonomy): Eukaryota > Metazoa > Chordata > Mammalia > Eulipotyphla > Soricidae > Suncus > Suncus etruscus. The sequence continues at coordinate 38,879,148 of NC_064859.1, read as the reverse complement.
TTTATCAGCATTATGAATTGCTTATAACATGAGGAGTATATGGGAGTAGTTCTGACAGATTAGGCATTCCTTGCATTTTTAATGAGCAGCAAGATTATCTACAATTAATTAATCTTTTTACCCAGCTATCTGCTTTTCATAAACTTCTAGAAGTGTTTCCACATAAATGTATTACTGATATGTTCCATTATATATTTTTGCCAGTAAGATACTTGTACACAATGAATTCTGATATTAGGGGGTACACATAAAATTATGTCATTTATATATTATTTTTGGCTTTATATATTATTCTTTCATATTCTTTTTACTTGATAAATTTAGCATATTAGATTTTGTAAACTTGAGATGTGTGGCATATTAATTTGATACATATATTGTGATGAATTAAAAAGCAATGTTTATTACATAATCACAACACAATATTTTCCATATAGCAGTTTATTACATAATCATAACACAATATATTCTGTATATTTTCTGTTATATTGTACATAAAATCTTTATAGATTATTTACTGTTAATTAGAATTTATAATATTAAACCCAACAATCTTATCTTATTCCTTCCTCTCAGCAATCAACAATTTTTTTTTGCCTTTGAAAACAAATTTAAAGGCTTGTATTTAGAATCTAGTCTTAAGTACTAGCATACATAACTTGGTCTTTTTCTATCTCACTTTGCACAATATCCACCCATATTTTCATAAGATAGAAGCTCTTTTATTTTGAACTTTTGTATTTGCTCTCTATTTTTTTTATTTATTCATGACTTTTGTATTGGACTCTATATTTTAAAAAGATATCTTCCTTCTCTAAAATTTACTTTCATGGGAAGAAATATCCTTCATATTGCTATAGCTAAAACTATCATGTTAGGGGTCCCACTAATCTTCCCTTTCTCTAGGATTAAATTCCTGAGAGATTTGCTCATTAGGAGGGGGAAATAACTCAAGTGGTGAAATATGTGTGGATCCAAATACTCCTGTGACCTACACCTCTGTTGTGGGGTGTCATCATTATAAATAAAAGTACATCTTCAGTTATACAAAGTTAGACTAATCTTTGAAAAGCAGTTTGAAATGAATCATGTTGTAAATACTAAGCTGGTTAAACAAATGATAGTAAGTGTTGGATCTGTTAAGAGGAGAAAAACACCCATGACCTGAATTTAGTGAATAGTCTGGAAAAATCTTGCAAGATTAAGATTAGAAGAGGGCAGGAGAGGTATATTCATAATTATGTGTTTTAGACTGAGATGCATGAGTACTCTCATGTGAAGTAAGCTATAAAATAATTTAAAAATAAATTTTAGCCTAATATATAAATGTGCTTTCATAAGAATGAGAACAATAACCTAAGGCAGCCCAGGGACTCTGCTGGAGTTTGAAAAGAGATTTTAAAAAAGATTCTTTTGGGAGAAATCAGTAGAGGTTAGGGGCTCTTTTGATGTTGCTCAGGAGATTTCAGGGACTCCTCCTACAAGTCTCAGCCAACTGGGTTGGTGATTCAACGTAAGGATCTACAGATAAAATGCTGTGCAGGACCTATGATACCAGTGGTTACTCAGAATGTCCTAGCATAGAAATCTCAAGCCTGACATAGAATTACAAAAAGTATATGTCCTATTTCTCTAACCCCCAAACCTCAACTTTGTAGTCTTCTTTCTCTTGAATAAAAATTCAAGGGTCAGAGAAAAAGAATATTGTCTAGAGTACTCGCCTTGCAGGCGGCCAACCTGGATTCAATCTCTGGTATTCCATAGGGTCCCCTGAGAATCAACAGAAGTAATTCCTGAATTCAAAACCAGCAGTAACCCCCGACTATAACTGGTTATTTGTGCTCCCTCAATTAATAAAAATGGGTAGGTGGTCTTCCAGGAACAGAAAATAAGCCAAGGACTTCCAATGCAAAAGTATAAATCTTACAAAATATGGATGGACATCAGCTGAGTAACATAAGTGAAAAGAAAAAAATTCTAAATATCTATAGAGAACTGTAGGAAGCAAGGACGTGTTAGTGAAGGCTGCTCTCTCAGTCTTTAGAGAAAGCATGCCTGTGATGACACCTTCATTACCAGATTTTCTATCTTCCAGAGATGTAAAAAAATATCTATGTTGTCTTGTCTCCCAGTGGGCATAGAAACTCTATTATTGTCATCTTTGAAGATGAATATAAAGATCCTCGAACCTAATGTTTAAGGGTGACAGAGGAGGAGGACCCATAAAAGAAACAGAGAAGGAAGAGTCTTTTAGGAAAAGAAGAGAGCTGTGAATGTAGATGTGAGTGGAATGTGCTTGGCAGAAGCAATTTATTAGAAGAAGCAATTAATGACAAGGGATGATTTGACAGTAGACATCGTAAGGTACTTATAATCAATTTGATGTTCATTTTTGTTCAAAGTGTGGGTGTGGTTGTGGTGATGGACAGTGTATGACTGTTAGGGCTGTGCAAGGAGCAAGATACTTCTGGACTATTTTCAGATATTTCCTCCAAACCCTTAATATTCTTCTATATTTTGTATAGGTGAAAAGGAAAACATGGTGGTAGATATTTTGCCCCTATTCATCTCCCTTTGTAGTTACTACCTGCATTTCCTTGCCTATAACTCTCTGCAATTATACCATTGGTTTCCAGATTAGCTCTGAATTTACTTAAGTTCAATGCCTTTTCCCCTAAAGTCCTTAACTTCGAACTCATTGCATCTTTGATGCCTTAGCAAGAACACATTTCTAATTTTCTCTGCTTTGTTGAAGGTATCTATTTCTGTGAATTTTCTACTGCTATATTATTCCAGATCTTAAATTACATTGTGTTCCTCCAGATTTTATTCTTCCTGCTGCTGCATAGAGCAGAAAAATGATTCTATTGATTAGTCTGTGAGTCTTCTCTCCCTCCAATTTATATGCACATTAATAAATTAACATTATATCCCAAATTTCTTTCTCACATACTATCTTCATCAAGACTCATTTTGGTAAATAATGTTGATCATCAACTCTAATTTTTGTTTGGTTAAAATCTCTCATATTTAACCTAAAATGTTTTTTTTATTGTAAGAATTTATTCAAGAGACAAAATTGATTAACATAATGAGTTAAACTAACATAACATAATATAGTGACATAACATAATATATAATATAATTAATATAATAATAATACATGTAAGTCAAAGAAAGTTTCTGATTAAAAACACAATTTTTTTCCATAATGGCTTACATATCTTTCACAGTAGTATTTTAGGTACATATTAACTTTGAATCAGGGGAATACCCATCACCAACTATGACCTCCCCCCCATAACCCATATACCCCATCAACCCATATACAACCATAACCCCTGGGCTGCTAGAGTAGGTGGACCCCTCTTTGTCTGGCTTACTATTAGTGATCACATATCTGTTTGGTCCTAGAACCGTCCCTTGTTTCCCCCTCTATTTAAGAGGCAGAGCTAGAAAAATCAAGGTATATGTTTTTGTTTGAAGGAAAGAAAAGCAATAGATTGGGATACAAAATAAGAGGGGAAAAAAAAAGAAGTCAAAAGTCAAACATGCTGAAAATGGGCAGAGTCCCTCTAGAGGCTTCCAACCTCAGTTTGAAAAAGGATGTGAAAAAGGTATTTGAAATACCACAACAATACAGAAAGAAATATCTAATTAAATAACCGGTGAGCACTACAGCAATAAAGACAGGCACTACAGGTCTCGGTTCTGAAATCAAATCATGCTTGAGTGCAAAAAGAAAGAGAAAGACAAGACAAAATAAAATAAAATAATATTGGAGACATCAACCGTAATCTCCACACCAAAATAAAGACGTCAAAAAAAAATCGATCAATCGATAAATAAACATGTGGAAAAATGATTGTTTTGTGCTTTTTTTCCCTCCTTTTCTTTATCCCCCTGCATAGGCACAGTAACTATTGGGAATATTGTAGAGGGAATTCCCTTGACCTAGGAGATACAAGGTTTCTTTATCCCTGAAGTATACTGTCATGGATTAACTCTAGACTCCTTGCATGATCATTTACTCTCCCCTGCTGCTTTCATGGTGTGTGAAAGACTTAAAATGTTTTTTATGAACCCTTTGTAAGAAATTTTGAAAAGTATAAAAAGGGTAAAGTAAAAAAAAAGTAACCAACATTTCCTTTCTTTAGCATGTAGAATTTGTATAAGTATAGTTAAAAATCAAATGTTTTATTCATTAATATGTCTATAATGTGTAATATTCTTACCTTAAGCTATTCATTTTGGTATTATAATATAAACATTATCATGTTACCAATATTTATAAATATTTCTAATGGCTGCAAATTATTCTATTGAAAGATTATATTGATTTTTACTTTCCTTTTCTTCTACTCACACACACATTGTTTTGATGTTTCCCCACTATAATTAGTCTTTCAGTAACTATTTGTGCACACATATTTTTAAGTTTCCATTTTCAATATTTTAAATTTTTGGACCATATCTTATGATGATCAAATATTACTCTTCTTGAAGCTGGGGGACCATGTGAGGTACCAAAGACAGAACCTGGACCTGCTACATGCAAGAAATACAGCTTACCTTATTATCTATATTATCTCTCTACCTCTCTAATTTTCAATTTTTAGTTTCTTAAAATGAGCTTTTTCTATCCTGTGTATTAATATAATATTCAAAAATCACTTCTAACAAAGTTTTACCAACTTATACATCAACAATCTCTGTATGATTGCCTATTTACCAGTAATAGTAAAATGTTTACCTTATTTTCCATTCATTAAATACTTCACCTTTTCCCTTCAAGAATACTGATGGGAATGGGGTGTGTGGGAAGGAAACTGGCAACTCTGGTGATAGGAAAGATACACTGGTGAAGGGTGGTGCACATTCTATGACTGAAATGCAATCATGAACAATTCTGTAACCATGGTGCTTAAATAAAATAATTATATAAAAAAAGAAAAATTAAAAACAGAAAACTGATGGTATATTTTAATGAATAGAGCTACATTTCAGATATTTTTGAAATACATGCACATTAAGGATCAATAGCAAAAACTGAGTTAATGAAGAGGATTTAACTTTCACTAAAAAGCATATTTATTTGGAATGCAAAATCTCAGAAGTGGAAAGGATCAAAAGAAAATTTGATATGGCTTTAGAGTCAATCTCTTTGAATCTGTGGTATGGGATGTTGACTTGCATTTCTCTATTATTATGCAGTATAAGAAAATAAATAATCTTAACTTCTTAATTTTTTTTTTTTTTTTGGTTTTTGGGTCACACCGGCAGTGCTCAGGGGTTACTCCTGGCTGTCTGCTCAGAAATAGCTCCTGGCAGGCACGGGGGATCATATGGGACACCGGGATTCGAACCAACCACCTTTGGTCCTGGATCGGCTGCTTGAAGGCAAACGCCGCTGTGCTATCTCTCTGGGCCCTTAACTTCTTAATTTTAAGCAAAAAGTAATTCTGAGATAACTTTCTCTCTGCTAATATGAGATTTATATATCTTATAGAAATATTCTCAGAGAAAGACACTGGTGAACAATATTTGATGTCATATTTCCCTGCCAAGTGAAGTTATTGTTGAGCAAAACTTGAGAGAACTGTTCATTGCCCTAATATAAGTATATGTGGCTGGTGATGTCTAAGGTCAATTTAAAATATAAAATATAGATTAAATTATTCCTAATTTTTATACATAATTTACTATTAATTAGGCTTGCAATATAGAGAAGAAATGTTTATGTGTTCATGAAGTCTTTTCAAAGAGTAATAGTTGATATTTTACAAAATAAAAACCAACCCAGGTCTTACCAAATTTGATTTCTGGAATCAATTTGTCATAATTCTCTGGGTTTTTGGTTAGAAAAAAAAATCAGAGAAAACATAGGTACTTGATAACACATAGCTGCTATGTACTGTCTTAACAAATTTTGATAAATATTAAATCACTATTAATAAGCCAAAAGCTCAATTTTGCAGAATGCTCCACATTCACAAAAGGAATGATAAAAGAAAGGGAAAGAGGCTCCTGCCAGCACTAGTCAGCAGCAGTTTTCTGGCCTGATTACTTAAGTCGATGTTTTCCCTAAATCAGTCATGAATCAGTAATTATCAGGTTTTGCAATTCTAGGCAATTCTCTTGAGAATAGCAAATGATTTGTAATGTTAAGTTGATAATGATAAGTTGATAAAGGAAAGAATTTGACTCCTCTTGATGGGATTTCCTAGCATTGGGCAGAACTGCTTTAGATTTAATGGGGCTTTGTCTATGTAAGCGTTATAGACTAATCTTTTCTCTGTGATCTACTAACATGTATTTGCTTTCTTGTTCTTTTTTTTTTTTTTTTTTGCTTTCTTATTCTTTAAAAATAAGAATTCTCCTGGCACATCGCGCATGATTTCACTTCCATTTATTTAATTTAACTATTTAAACTAGCATTTAGTTTTGGTTTTGTTTTTTAAAAAGGAAGTCGTGGTGATTTAATTAAAAGTTTATTTAAAAAAATTCTGGGAAATAAATAAAAAAGGAGGAATAGATAAAAATTTAGGAATAATTGTTTAATCTCAATTCATTTTTTCCTGCATGTATTAGGATGATTTCTCTGTAACAATTTTCTTCTACTATAATATATTCTTGTGACTGTGGATTATAAACCTTAGGGAAAAAAGAAACTTCATGAAAAATTTCTGATTCATCCCTACATTTTCTCAAGCTCACAGGAGTTAAAAGTGCCTCAGTTATAGAACATAAAATTAGTAAATAGGGATTTAAATGTGCCTTTTTTTCCCTATTATTTGATAGTGTTATAGTCAACATGCCAACAACAAACAATGGCTTCACTTTAGGTACTGAAAGCTTAGTGATTTTGCAAAATCTTCTAGAATCTTATAATGTGCCAGGTAATGCCAGGGTTTTAAGAAAATTAGTCCTTGGTTTCCAAGACCTTTTTGTTATTATCTCTCTTTTATAATCACTATCCTGTGATTATATAATTTACTCAGGAGGCCAGTATAACTTGGCTTCATTCATCCCCTGTTTGTTTAAATTTGGAGATTATGTTGGGGGCACATCTTTCACAATATCTTTTCTTAAAGGCTCTCAGGAATTTGTGAGGAGTAGAGGTTGGGCCATACCTGGCAGTGCTTGGAGGTTTACTCCTGATTTTATGTTCAGGGAATCACTCACAGTGAGCTCAGAGGACTGACTATGTGGTGCTGGGATTATAGTGTGGGTTGATCATGAGCAAGGCAAGTGCCCAACCAACTGTCCCGTCTCTTCAATTCTGTTCACAAGAACTGTAATATCTTAATTTCCTGAAGGCTCTTTAGTAAAGATATCAGGAAAACCAGCATCAAATTTTCAAAATATTTTAGCATCCTTAGATTCTCTTCCTTAGGATTTTTTTTTAATTTCAATTTTAGTGTTATTCTTGTTGGCTTGCTCCTTATCATAACTCCTTTTTAGCACTAAGGGATTTCTGTTTTCTGGGGATCTCTCCCAGATACATACTCTGACTTTAAATACTTGTCAGGCACTTTGTAGATATTCCCAATCACTCCAATTCCTCGCCACTGATCAAGGCTCTGGTAACCCCGATGAACCTAATATGTGGATAATCTTTAGCATTGTGACAATTTACTGAGTGGGTTTACAGATTTATCTATTGTGATATTTATGTGGAGCTGCAGAATTTCACACAGTCACAAACTTGTAGGGGAACCTACTGGTCACTGAATACTTGAATTACCTCTATAAAATCACCACCAAGTGATTATCTAACCTGATGGAAAACTTATTACCTCCTAACTAAGTCAATTCATTCTTACTTGGGCAGTTCTGTCTTGTGGGAAATTATCTCATACCTACATACGTATGTGTTGATGTTTCCCATATTAAGTAAGTCAGTATTACTATTGCTTAGGCACCTTAACTCAGTCTTTACAGATTGGTTTAAAGTGGTACCTTTGCATACTGAACCTAGTAGATGCTATCTTATGAAATTCATAATTGCAGCTTATCATAAACAGGCCTCTAGTGGGCATATAATATAAAACACTTGTTGCACTAAAAGGAAGTATGCTCTGAAGAAGGTAGTGATATCTATAGTGCCTATAACATGTGTTATTCTTTGGCAGTTGCTTCCTCAAGGAAGGTAACTCTTTATATACTCTGATCTTGCCTTTACCTCTGTTTTTAAGCTCCTTGCGGTGTGAATCTGTTTATTATGTACAGTTCCTAAGAAGTTACACTCATGACTTTGCATTCACAAGATAAGGTTCTTTTGCAAGAAAGTAAAATTGCAAGAATCACTCTTCTTATTAATTGCTTTTCTTATTTGACACTGATGTATAAATGGTGGTAGAGGCAGTGGTAGTGTTGGTGTTAGATTATGTGTGTGTCTATGTACATGCATCTACACATATGTATGCAGCTAATGGCATGAGCTAATTGAGAATTTTGAAATGATTTATACAGAGAGCAAAATTTTCTTCAGAAAAGTCTACAAAAATATGTTCCTTTTCTATTTCTGATAGTGCTGCAGTATTAACAGATAGGGGTTAATTTGGGTGTTGGTTTGGCAGGTTGACAATTACATACCAGAAACACCCTTTTCCACTCGTCTGCCTGGTGTATACTTCCTCATACTTTAGGCTCCAGCAGGAATGTCTCTGTGGAATTTTTCTGGTTTGCTCAGCCAGAAGGGTCACCTCTCCTTTTTTCCTTACTAAATTTTGAGGAGTCCTCTCATTTTAAATATGCTGAATTGTACATGTATAGCTTGCTTCTATTAATGAATCCTTTGTTATTCTGACAGATTCTAAAGGAAATAGATTGAATATCACTTTTCTTTGGTTCTCTGTGCCAAGATCAGAACAAAGTAGGGAGATAATGAATATTTTTAAAGGAATGACTATTAAAACAGATGAATTGTTTGTGATGGTTAAGAAATGCATTCCAGAGTGCTATAAAACATATTTACAAACAAACTTTTGGAACATATTTTTTTAAGTTGAAGATTGTTTACACTATTTAATATGCTCTCAAGGCTATGTTCATGATAGGCATGACTAAACAGCCTTCTTTTATTTAATTACAGCAAGTCATGTGGTTTAGGGTAAGCCATGAGCTGGAACAGGAACAAAGTAAGGCAGGCCCTAAGGATACAAACCCATTGCAGTTATCCTGAGGGAGTACTGTGTCAAGTAGAATTGGATATCCATTCAACATAGCAACCAAAAATGGGTTAGGCAAACAGTTGACTTTATAGAATCCAATTGAGTGTTATGTCCCAAAGATGGTTGAATATAATTTTAAAAATTGAGAAAGAGGTGGTTCTCAGAAATGTAGACAGCTGGTTGACCAGCCAGCAGCAGAAACTCTGTGATGAAGTTAGAGGTGTGTTTTTGAAGGGTCATACTGGCAAGGACCTGGAAGGGGTTGGAAACTAAGAGAATTCCGGCACAAAACCTTTTATTATTCATTAGTTAAGCAATATTTAACAATTCAAATGGATCATTTTATTTCTGATTAGCAAGAGGCAAAACTTAAGACAATTTCATTATTGCTAAATTTCTCCTCTTTCTCTTATCCTTCTATTTTTCCAGGTATTACAACTAAGGCATTAAAACTGAAGCTTTACAACTCTAGGAGAGCTGTATACACAGAGAATTCCCTCCAGGTTTTATTGACTTAGAGGGAAACATTCATTTGGGTTTCAGAATTCAAGAGGGTCCTCTCAACAATGATCATCATTCCAGATATTGCTTAAAATATCTGCCTTAAGAAATATACTTCAATTATGAGTTATGGGTTATCTGTTTTAAGAAGGTTGTAGATTGGGTATTATTTCTGTTGTAGTTGGCTTTGGATTTGGTGTTCAAGTCTGAACATTTTTTATTTCTACTCAATGTTCATACAACTGGTCTTGGTGCCCTCCATTATTTCCCCCTCAATTTGTGAGGCAGAACAGGATGGTTCAAGTTATGTATTTCTGTTTGAAGGTAAGAGAAAGAAAAAAAGAAAAGAAAAGAAAAAAGGGTGGGGGCAAAAATTCAAACAAGCAAAAAACAGGAGGAGTCCTTTTAGAGACTATAAATCTCAAGCCAACTACAACAGAAATGATACCCAATCTACAACAGACCAGGCACAGAAGCAACCACTTATAGTAGCAGCTCGGGGCACAAAGGAGGAACGATATGGGATGCATGCTGGGAACCGAGGTGGAGGGAGGATAACATTGGTGGTGGGAATGCCCCTGATTCAATGTCACTATGTACCTCAAATACTACTGTGAATGATTTGTAATCCACTTTGATCAAAATAAAAATTATTAATAGAAAAAAGAGAAGGTTCCTTAGGTGTGGGAGGATAACTTAGCAATACCAGAGATTTTTAAAATGCCATTTTATAGTAAAAATTACTGAATCTTTGTTATTTTACCATGCTGCTGAATTATCATTGTAATTGTGCCTAGGATCATATTAAGCAATCTTCTAACTATTCAGAAAGTGGAAAAATTTAAAATAGACAAACTTTCTTTTTGTTTTATTTTAGTTGTTAAGAAGGGGATATTTTGGAGATTAATAGAAATAAGCAAAATAAAAATCTGTTATATATTGATACATTTTACAAAGAAAAGTATTGCAAGGAATGGGAACAGAATATACAGGGGTAATAAGTGAAAGACAAAAAGTCTGATGGAAGCCAAGTCTATGCAAAAACTATAAAATATTAAAATATTTTTAAAAGCTAATAATAATTATTAGTGTGCATAACATATAAACTTAAAATTACTTGTCTGATTAAATCCCAACTCTTCCTTCAATATAAAACACATTTGTTTTATGTTTTTGCAGAATTATAGAGATTTGGAATTTAACATTCTCTAATCTCAGCCTTTTTGTTTTCAGGCCTCCCATTCATTTCAGTGATAAAATTCCACAATAAATTCTGACTTGAAAGATTTTAGGATATCACAGACGTGGGGATGACTAATGAAAGTTATGAGATGAAGCAAATACTTGGCAAATCTTATAAAGCACTTAACACAAACTTTATTGTGTGGCAGAATCAGATAATTATTGTTTTCATTTTACTCTTGGGTCAAATATAATTAAAATAAAATAATTTCTGTAGTTTTCCAAATTAGCCCAATGAGTTAGTGGCCTGCAAAAATCTTTTTCAATGATAATCTTGGCACTGAGTTCTAAAAGAGAGCTCTCTTGATCTGGAAAAAAGTTAGGAAAATGCTTCTTTAAAGCAAACCAAAAATGTCCCAAGAAACATGAAAAACATTGTTTTTAGACTTTGAAATTTTAGTTTATAGAACTGTTTGTGATCCTATGGCTTGCTCAGTTCTCAAACGCTTAGTTTGTCACTGTAGAGAATTACAAAGATCTAAGAAGAAATGTTGTAGCTGCCCTCTTGTGGCTAAATTCAATTTTTGGCTTCTCTGTCTCAATATTTGCCAGAGATAATGTCTTATCTATTATTTTTGATTAACCTAATAATGAACTTCTTTAAGCTGTTTTATGGGCTCAAAAATATTCCTCCTGTCCCCCACCCAGGATGTATAGATCAGTCAAGCTTCAAAGGAGGAAAATTAGCCCTTGGCTATTGATAGATTATATTTATATTAAAATTATTACCCCTTCAACCATATCCCAAGGGAAGTTACACGAGACTACTGGGAGACGTTTAAGGATTAATGACTAGTGTATAGTGGATTAGTGTATAACTAATTTTGGGGTAATAGTTTTGGGAATAAACTGCAGAGCCAATATAGGAAATGATAACAGCAAAGGCTTTAGCACTGCTCAGCTGTATAATCAAAAACTACAAAGGGAGATGAATAGGGGCAAAATATCTACCACCATGTTTGAGTTCGCTTTTTTGTAAGTGGCTAACCAGTTGTTCCAACAGCACTTGGTGAAGAGGCTTTCCTTGCTCCATTGAGGATTTCATGCCTCTTTATAAAAAATAAAGTGATTGTATGTCTGGAAAAATTCTCTGGGTACTCAAGCCTATTTCCACTGATCTGAGGGTCTTTATTTCAATACCATGCTGTTTTTTATAACTATTGCTTTGTAATAAAGTTTAAAGTTGGGGAAAGTAATGCCTCCCATTTTTCTTCTCCCAAGGATTGCTTTATCCATTCGAGGGTGTTTATTGTTCCAAATGAATTTCAGAAGTGTTTGGCCCACTTCTTTGAAGAATGTCATGGTATCTTTAGAGGGATCCCATTAAATCTGTACAATGCTTTGGGGAGTATTGCCAAGAAAATGTCTTCTTGATGTTATTTTTTTACATTCATCCCTTGTCTTGAAATGGCTAATTCACAAAATAAGGCTATGTTTTAAATGACAAATTATTTTGTGAGATTTATAATTTTTTATTTTTTATTTTATTTTCTCTTCAAATCTTTATGCAGTATCTAAAGAAGCAATTAAAACAATATAGATATGATAAAGACACATAATAGGGATGTAACAAATGCTCAAAGATAAACAAGGACTAGTCTTTAATAAGCATACTTCTATACTTCTATTAATTAATTAAGTACTTCTATACTTTTTATTAATTAAGTAAGTAAGAGAGGTCTGGGAGTAGTATTAGATAGCATAGTAAAACTTTGACAATGGTGAAGAAAAGTGAACTCTCTGGGGGAAGGTAAGGTGAAGGATTGTGTTATGCATGAAACCCTATCATTGAGAGTGTTGTAAACCATGATGACTAAACTAAAATTTAAAAAAAAAACAGAGAATAAAAACTTTAACATATCAATTGTATTGGATGTGAAATCTTAAATCATACATTACTAAAATTAAATTGACTTAGATTATTAATCATGTATACACATGTATAATCATGTATACACTCATGTGTGCTATGTTCTAGTAACATAAATGAGATAAACAATTATTCTATATTATATATAAATTCTGGGAGAACTCCTGAAGACATTTATTTTTTTCCTGTTACCTTGGTATTTTTAAACATCACCTTCTATATGCATCTTTCTTATAAATTAGAGTTTGGCTAAATAGAACATTTAAACTCTATTTAACTTGGCAGTGTAAAGAGGTTAGAGTCCAATTATTTGCCTTTAAGACAGTATTTGTGGAATAACAAAATATTTAGAATCATAAAGGGTATTACAAAAGGGAATTTGAAAGTTGTTGAAATGCTCTGTGTGCTTCTAAGGAGGCAGGATGGGAAGGATTAGAAGAGAAAAATGATGTAAAATATTTACTTAGAGATCTAAAAATAATAAGTATTAAGAGTAATACAATAAATTGTAATAAGCTGGTAAAATATTTGTATTCCTTTGATCTCCACTTAATAGAAAGTTTAACAAGACTGACAAAATAATATAAAAAACAATTCACTTTTACAAAGGCAGTCATTAATAAGTATACTTTTTTTATTTTTGGTTTTTGAGCCACACCCGGTGATGCTCAGGGGTTACTCCTGGTTCTGCACTCAGAAATCACTCCTGGCTTGGGGACTATATGAGAAGACTGGGAATGGAACCTAGGCCCATCCTAGGTTAGCTTCATGCAAGGCAAACGCCCTACTGCTTGCACCACTCTGGTTCCAAGAATGACTTTATAAAAATAATCTATAAATTTATCTTTATTGTTTTAAAAATATTATTATAGTATTTAGTTAATACTAACTATATAGTTGATATCTTAAAATAAACATTAAACATAATAGTTATTACATTTAAATATTAAATATTTATATATATTAAATGTTAAAAACTAAATATTTGATATATTTAAAATAAAATATTTTAAAATAAGCTCACATTGAAAAATATAATAAATACTTTATATCATTTGAAAGAAGGGTATTTTTAACATAGAAAACAAGTGAGTCAACTCTATAACCTACAAAGGAATTTCATTTTTTAGGTTATGGAATGAAAACAGTAAAGTTTACAATTCTTGCACATACAACTCAAAGACTTAACCAAGTATGAACAAATGGTTTTGATTTGAACCTGGTTGTTAATTGCTTTTACTCTTTCCTGCATTTATATATTCTTTCATGTCATTTAACATTTAAGCCATTGTATGGACATTATGGAATGGAGTAACTTTTGTGTCTTTATGGAAAAGATCATGTTGAAAAAATTCCTATTTCTGGGTCACTGTTAATGCGGAGCAGAAGTGATTCATTGCCCTACCCCAAACTGTGACTTAGAGAACATCTGCTTAGTCCAGAGAGTAATTACCAGTCTACTTGCTTGTTACTCATACAGGTATGTATATTGATGATCATAACTAATTTATTTGTTTTGGCTGTTTTGAGAGAAGTTGACAGTGCTCGTTTTACTCCTGGCTCTGAGCTAGGAACCTGGCAGGTTTGGGGAACCATGTGCGGTGCCGAGGATTGAACCAGGGTCACTGTACTATCAGTCTTGCCCTCTTCTAGCTTATTAAGAGAAAAGTTAGAAATACAGGCTTTTATATTCCTTCTGACTTCTAAAATATGCAAAACAGAGTCCATTTTCTGAAGGTGGCTGTTTGTCCACTCAGATTTCAGCTCTGATTAGTACTTCTCTCATGATTTGCCTTTTAACAGAGAGATGTGACTACGAGCTTGCTAACCTGAGTTCAAAATATAAACCCACTACTTAGTAGCTATGTGATCTTGACATCAACTTGACATCTCAGTGCCTTAGTTTCTTTATTTGTAAAATATAAATGACAATAATATTATTTATTTCACATGATTTTTTGAAAATTAAATAAACTAAATATGGTCATACAAATAAAACTGGGCTATATTTTTATGTTTGTATATCTAGAATAGTGCCTGAGATATAATAGATGATACTGAAGCATTTAAGATTATGAGTTCCTTTTGTGTTCTATTGCTAATTGACCTTACTATTTTTCCTGTGAGGCCTGGGAAGAGAGAAGGAAAATCTCAAAGTGATCCAAAACCTTCGCTTCTCTTCCTAAAAGCACTCCTGATGTAAGTAGAATCTAAGTAAATAGGAGAAGTGGGAAAGATGTGAGGGTAGGTGGAAATGCAACTTTAGAGATAAAGCAGGGAGGAGGTAAAAGGACAAAACCTTTAAACAAATTTCTGTCAGATGAACTTTCCAAAGTTCATCCAGGATCAAATACACAACTATTTACTTGAAAAGCTTTTTCACCGCAACATGTTCAAAACATTTTGCTTTTAGTGTAAGTATGAGAAGGTCATAAAAGAATATCTACTATTATAAATCATAAGGTCTTTTCCAGTTGGGGATTAAGTCAAGTCTATCAACAACAATAAATAGAAAATTATGAAAACTGCTGGCTCATGATATACTTTTAAAGAATTTTAGTTCCTTTTCCATGGCTTAAACATTCACAAATTTGGCTAATCCAGCCTCATTGACTAATTCATATTAGGGATCAGTGGAGTTACCAAGACCATAAACTATAAGTTTAATAGACCTGTTTTCAAGAATCATTGCTTTGTTTTCACAAACAAGTGAATGTAACCACAGCTTCATTCTGCCCCTTTATCACTTTAATCTTTGCCTCTCACTAAACCAAAGATATTCTCAGGTTTGGAGCATCATTACTTTGCTGCAAATGGAGCTCTAATAATATGGAGGGTATATTGTCCCATCTCAGTGTTTTGGCTAGCTTATCAAGCCCATCTATCAGGAGCTAATGGTCCATGCTCAACTAAGTTAAAACATAATTACTTTTTTACTTTTTTTTCTTTTTACTTTTTAAAATCTACTATAGTTTAGTAAGTTATAATAGTATTAAAGTGTCTGGTTATGATGTACACGTTTACTATATTCCACCAACACCAAAGTGCCCAGGGCCCTACACTACTGTCTTTCTGTCTCTTCCTTTGTTTTGTCTAGAATCCAGTACTTATTGGCTAAAAACAGTTCTGGCAACTTAACTTCTCTGTGTTTCAATCTTAACAGTGATATCAGAACAATATAGAATACATGTCACATGTTTGTGATGATTCTTAATACATATAAAATAATGTTTAATTCAGTAACTAACATGTTAATTAATATTGTTATTGTGAATATAACTTTTTTTTGAGGGTGCTTGGGACAAACCTGGTAATTCTGAGTGAGTTTACTTCTAGATCTATGATCAGAAATAACTTTTGGCAGGGCTTGAGGTGCTAGGGATAGAACTTAAGTTGGCCATGTTACTCTTGGCTATGCGCTCAGAAATCACTCCTGACTTGGGAGAACATATGGGATGCTGGAGGTCGAATCTAGGTCCATCCTGGGCCAGCCATGTGCAAGGCAAATGCCCTACCACAGTGCTATTGCGCCAGTCCTGAATAAATGTTTTTTTTTTTTTTTTGGTTTTTCGGGCCACACCCATTTGATGCTCAGGGGTTACTCCTGGCTAAGTGCTCAGAAATTGCCCCTGGCTTGGGGGGACCATATGGGATGCTGGGGATTGAACCTTGGTCCTTCTTTGGCTAGCGCTTGCTAAGGCACACACCTTACCTCTAGCGCCACCTCACTGGTCCCCTGAATAAATGTTTTTTTTTTGTTTGTTTATATCACAGCTTCCTTTAATATGATATCTTGTGTTCAACTGCTATTATTCACTAACAATTATTATGCTTAGAAAAAGTCATACACAAATCTATATAAGAATAAAAATAAATCACTAACTTAAAATATAACATAAGAATATTCTTATCTTTCTTAAAATGGCATCATCTCTTCATTTATCAATCCCATGGTACTATTTTGTGTTACAGATGTACATTTTGAAGCAAAAGAGGCTTTATATTTTTCAAGCCATTAGAAGAATAATTTTTAATATAATTTTTATTTTGATCATAGTGGCTTACATATTGTTAACAATAATATTTTAGGTACATATTTACATAAAATCAGGGGGGATTCCCATCACCGATTTGTTCTCCTTACACCTCCATTTTCGTCCTACCTCCCATATCCTCCTCCCTCACCCCCGGGGCTGCTAGAATATGTGGTCCCCTCTGTACCTAGCTTACTACTTAGTAGTCTTTCACCTGTTTGGTCTTGGTGCCTCCCTTATTTCCCCCTCTAACTGGGAGGCAGAACTAGCTAGTTCAAGTTATGTGGTTTTGTTTGAAGAAGAGAAAAGTAATAAACTTGGGTAAAAGTCTAATGCGTTAAAAATGGGCGGAATCCTACTAGAGACTCTCATCATCGGTTTTAGAGACGAAGGAGAAAAATAAAGTGAAACACCCCAACAGTACAAAAAAAAGTGTCATATATCCAGTGAGGACTCCAACAATAACGATAAGCACCACAAAAAAACCCCACAAAAACACAAAAACAAAAAAAACAAAAAACATGGTCTTGAGATAAGAAACATGGCAGAGCACATAAAGAAAGAAAAGAAAAGAAGAGAAAAAAAAGTATAAATGGGGAGAACAACTTCAATAACCACACCAAAACAGAGAAATCGACAAAAAGTAGATAGGTAAATAAAAATAAAAAATAATAATTATAATAAATGAAGATAAAAATAATATATAAAAAATAAAAAATGTTTTGTGCTTTTTGCTTTTTTTCCCCTCCTGCACTGGCACAGTAAATATTGGGGTCATTCGAAAAGGAATTCCCTTGGCCTAAGAGATATGGGGTTTCTCCACCCTTGGAATATATTGTCATGGGATTAATTATAAATTTCGTTCAGGTTCATTTACTCTCTCGGTGGTGCTTTCGTGGTGTTTGGAAGACTTCTGCTCCATCCTGGGTGATAAAATCAGACCTCTGTATCTAGAGATCTCAGTATCTGCACAGGTCCAGGAGTGGTACTTATGATAAAGTCTTTCTTTGTGGTTCTAGAAGTTCTGTTCTCTCAGTGTCATTTTAATCCATCTTCTGTGGTTGGTGGTCTTGGTCTTTGCACAGAACCTAGGATGGCACCTAATATAGCGTCTTTCATTGTGTTTCCAAAAGCCCCATTTGTTGCAATTGTCTCTGCCAGACCTTTGGAACTGGGGATCATGGTTGTTGTGCAGGTCGTAGTTTAAACCCTAGACTAGGGCTTTTTTATTGGTCCCAAGATATATACAGTCTGGTTATGGTTCTAGCAGCCAGTCATCTGTAAATTGCGATCTTCGCTTTTGGACCTACCAAAGGGTGACAAGTCTTCTAATTTTTGTCTTATCGTTAGCTGTAAGGTAGGATAACCTGCTCTTAGGTCAAGTTGTTCCCTTTTCTTGTTTTCAGGATGTCATATTAGAGCTGGCACTTGTTGGTGACCCAACAGTATTAAGGCTGTCCCGGATGGGATTTGTTTCCTGTAGCTGTTGTGAAGAACTGTGTCGTTTCTATGTCTGGGACCCAGGGTTCAAGGCTGGACTGATGGTGTCTAATCACCTGGGGACTAAGTTGGGTCTGTGTGACATATTTTCAAGGTAGGAGATATCCCTGTATTGTAAACAAGTATGAGTTCCTATCTGTAGTAGATAAGAGCTCTTTTTTATATGTAAGATTTCCCCCTTCTTTAGTGTGCCTTTGCAGGGAGAAATGGTGCTACATTATATTGTTGGTGCATTTGGGGGTGGACAAAGAAGAAAACAGAAACAGGTCACACACCCAAAAAAGATAAAAATAGGAATAAAAATATATGTGCTCACATATGTATATGTAGAACAAACATTTTTAAAAAACACGAATTAACAAATTATTTAAAGGAACAAAGTGATGCAAAAGACTACCTTACTTTTGGGGAAAAGCAGGTAAAGAGATGGTGTAATATAGGTCTTATACTTATGTTGGAAGTACAGGTTTTCCTATTGTCTTTTGGGTTTTTCTTGTGGTGTGTGGGTTCCCAGGCATCTTTCCATCACACCCCCTGACCTTCTTGAGATTGGCAAAAGATTTGCGACAGGGAGGTCTTGAAAGAGTTCTTGCATTGGGGATACTTTTGGAGCATATCCAGTTTTCAAGTAACATTCCACGTTAGGGGGAGTTGGTAGGGAGGGCCGCACAGCATGAGTTTTCAGGGGAGTTGGCTGCCTTTTCTTGCAGGGGACGAGGTGTGGGTTTGACTGGGTGTCCCTTCGCTTGGGTGCTGGGTACTGATTCGTTGGGGTAGGAGGTCAGTCTTGATGCCTAATGGATTAAGGACTGAGGGTGAAGAGTTTTAATATGGTGGGAGGTCTGGATGGGCTTGAGGGGTGAAGGGATAGTTGGATTTCCAAAGGGGGGGAAAGGGGAAAGTATGTGGGAGGGATAGGAAGGAAGAAAAGAGAAAATACATTAGAAAGGGAGAAGAGAAAAGAAAAGAAAAGTAAAAAAGAAAGTAGTGAGAAGAGAGGAGAAAATAGCAAGGGAGGGCCTGGAGAGATAGCACAGAGGTGTTTGCCTTGCAAGCAGCCGATCCAGGACCAAAGGTGATTGGTTCGAATCCCGGTGTCGTATATGGTCCCCCATGCCTGCCAGGAACTATTTCTGAGCAGACAGCCAGGAGTAACCCCTGAGCACCGCCGGGTGTGGCCCAAAAAACAAAAAACAAACAAAAAAAAAAAGGCAAGGGAATGCTAGTTTGCTTGAATGTGTTTGATGAGTAGGGCCAGTAGTTTAAGTCTGTATGTCACAGTTGCTGCTTCGGTGGTCTGACTGGTCATGTGCTTCAATTCCTAAAAGAAAGTATAACCTAGAGTTAAAGTGTATGTTCAAGAGATTTCTCGGGCCATCTCATAGTGCAAGCTGGGTATGGTATCTTGTGTGACTGAGCCCCGGGCTGCCATCTTAGTTTGCCCACCCTTTGTATCCAAGAACGCCTGTGGACAGAAAAGCTGAGCGGTTATTTTAAATATAGTAAGATAAAGGCATTAAAACATAGTGCTATGGGATGTTTCCATTGGAGTCTGATTTTCCATGGTATTCTTTACCTGTGATCCTGTATACAATCTCTAAGGGATTATTATGGCCTTTGTTGTAGAAGGCTGATAACGTACCTGTTCTCTCTATGCTGCTGTTTCTGGTGTTGCTGGTTTCTTTGTGGTATAATGTGTAGTCAAGAGTCTGTGTTGTTCCTTTTTCATGTATTTTGGGCACTGCTTCCGAGTATATGTTGACTATTACAGTGTTTGGAGTTTCTACCCTGTTAATTGATTGTTGAGTATTAGTTGTGTATAAGATGTATGTTCTAGGTGCTTCAGAATAGTGCTATCATTCTGTGTTTATCTTTTCTCTTCTTATTTACTTTGTTTAACATAACATGTTCTAGGTCCATCCGCATTGCTGCAGAGTCTGTGTATCATTTCTGACTGCCATGTAGTATTCCATTGTGTATAGATACCACATCTTAATGATCCATTCATCTGTTGTTAGACATAGAGGTTGGTTCCAAGACTTGGCTATTATACTGATTGCTGTGATAAATAGTGGGGTGCACATGTATTTTGGAATGAATGTCCTTCTAACTTGGGGGTATATACCTAGGAGAGCAATTGCTGGGTCAAATAGCAACTCAATTTTGAATTCTTTGAGCATTTTCCAGACTGTTCTCCATAGGTGTTAAACTAGGGGCATTCCCACCAGCAGTGGATGAGAGTGCCTTTCATACCACATCCCCGCCAACAGAGATTGTTCTCATTATTTTTGATGTGAGCCATCCTCACTGGTGTAAGTTGATATCTCATTGTGGTCTTGATTTGGATCTCCCTGATGATGAGTGAAGGTGAGCACATTTTCATGTGTTTTTTGGCCATCCTTCTGTCTTCCTCAAAGAAGTGTCTATTCATTTCATCTCCCCATTTTTTATGGCTTTATTTGGTTTTGGGGGGCTCAGCTTTCTGAGTGCTTTATATGTTCTTGATATCAACCCTTTATCTGATATGTCGAGTGAAAAGATTTTTTCTCATTCTCTTAACTGTCTTCTTGTGTTAAGTAGGGTTTCTTTCACCATGCAGAAGCTTTTTAGTTTGATGTAGTCCCATTTGTTTATGTTTGATGCTAAAGTTCTTGCCATTGGTGCTCCAATCCTCGAAGATCTTTTTGATATATAGGTCTTCGAGTGTTCTGCCTATTTTATTCTCAATAAACTATAAACTCGGGTCTGATTTCAAGGTCTTTGATCCATTTTGAGTTGACTTTTGTATAAGGAGTGAGGTATGGTTCAATTTTCACTTTCATACATGTGGTTTTCCAGTTGTACCAACACCATTTGTTGAATAGACTTTCTTTGTTCCATTTCAAGTTCTTGCTTCTTTTATCAAATATTAGTTGGCTGTATATCTAGTGGTTTATATCTGGGGATTCTGTTCTGACCCACTGGTCTGAGGTCCTGTTCTGTTCCAGTACCATGCTGTTTTGATTACTATGGCTTTATAGTATAGTTTCAAGTTAGGTAAGGAGATGCCACCCAGCTTCTTGTTTTTCAGTATGTGTTTGGCTATCCTGGATCTTTGTGGTTCCAGATGAATTTTGTGATTGATTGTTCTAATTCTTTAAAAAAATGATGTCTGAATTTGGATAGGGATTGCATTAAATCTATATAGTAGTTTGGCTAGGATAGTCATTTTGACTATGTTAATTCTACCTATCCATGAGCATGGGATGTCCTTCCATTTCTTTAGATCCTCTTAAATTTCTTTCTGAAATGTTTTGAAATTTCTCTGGTATAGGTCTTTCACTTCCCCTGTAAGGTTGATTCCTAGGTACCTGATATTTTTGGTACTATTTTAAATGAAATTGTATTTTCAATCTCTCTCTCCTTTACTTCGTTGTTTGCATATAGAAACGTTACTGTCTTTTGTGTAATGACTTTGTATCCAGCCACTTTGCTGTATTGCTTAATTGTTTCTAGGAGTTTTATTGTGGACTCTTTAGGGTTTTCAATGTATATCATCATATCGTCTGCAAATAGAGATAGTTTGGGTTCCTTTTTTCCAATTTGGATTCCTTTGATTCCCTTCTCTTGTCGGATTGCTATTGCAAGGACTTCTAAGGTTATATTGAATAAGAGTGGAGAAAGTGAACAGCCTTGCCTAGTTCCTGACCTTAGTGGGAATGCTTCTAGTTTCTCGCCATTAAGTATAATGTTGGCTGTAGGCTTTTCATAGTTAGCTGTAACTATCTTGAGAAAGGTTCCTTCTAACCCTATTTTGCTGAGTGTCTTTAACATAAAAGGGTGTTGGATTTTGTCAAACGCCTTCTCTGCATCAATTGAAATGATCATGTGGTTTTTGTCTTTCTTGTTGTTGATGTGATATATGATGTTAAATGATTTGCGTATGTTGAACCATCTTTGTATTCCTGATATAAAACCCACTTGGTCATGATGCATGATCTTTTTGATAAAGTGCTGAATTCGGTTAGCTAAGATTTTGTTGAGTATCTTTGCATCTATGTTCATTAGTGAGATTGGTCTGTAGTTTTCTTTCTTGGTGGTGTCTTTGCCATCTTTGGGAATGAGTGTGATATTATCCTCATAAAAGGAGATGGGGAGGACTCCTGTATTTGCTATGGTTTGGAAGAGCCCTTGGAAAAGTGGTAGTAAGTCTTGGAATGTTTGAATTCAACTTTAAATCCATCTGGGCCTGAACTTTTGTTTTTAGGGAGTCTTTAATTACATGTTCAATTTCCTCTGAGGTGATCGGTCTGTTTAGGCTTTCTAATTCTTCCTTTCTAGTCTTGGAAGATGGTATTTTCCAAGAATTTGTTGATTTCTACTGGGTTCTCTAGCCTAGCTGAGTATAGTTGTTCATAATATAATCTCATGATATGTTGTATTTCTTGAAATTCTGTTGTAATCTCTCCCCTATTATTTGTGATCCTACTGATTTGGGTGTTTTCCCTCTTTTTTGGGTGAGTTTTGCCAGTGGTTTGTCTATCTTGTTTATTTTTTCGAAAAACCAACTCCTGGTCTCATTGATTTTTTGTATTGCTTTCTTAGTTTCTATGTAGTTTATTTCTGCTCTGGTTTTATTATTTCTTGCCTTCTGGTTGTGGTTGGATTTCTCTGCTGCTGTTGTTCCAATTCCTTGAGGTGATTCTTTAAACCATTGGTTTTGTCATTTTCCTGTTTCTTGAAATAGACCTGTATTGTTATGAGTTTCCCCCTAATTACTGCTTTTGCTGTGTCCAACAAATTTTGACATGTTGTCTCTTCATTATCATTTGTCTCAAGGAATCTTTTTATTTCTTCCTTGAGTTGCTCTTTGATCCAGCTGTTGTTGAGCAGCATGTTGTTTAATCTCCAGGTATTAGTTTTTCTCCATAGCTTCTTCTTGAAGTCAATTTTGACCTTTGTTGCATAGTGATCTGATAGGGTACTTCTAATGATCCTTACATTTGTGGTCTTATATAGGTTGGCTTTGTATCCTAAGACATGGTCTGTTTTGGAGAATGTTCCATGTTTGCTTGAGAAGAATGTGTATTCTGCGTTCTGGGGATGCAGTGTCCTATATAAGTCTATTAGCCCTATATCTTCTAATTTTTTATTTAGAGCTCTTATTTCTTTGTTATTTTTCTGTTTGGTGGATCTGTCCAGTGGTGATAGTGGAGTGTTGAGGTCCCCTACCAATTCCCCAGCAACTTCATATGTTGAAGCTCTACTGTCACCAATACTGGAAATAATTTTGATAAATAATTAAGATAAAATAAAGTAATAATAATTATAGATCCTCATGGGATTATTGTTACAACAAGAGAACAAAGAGCCTCCTATTTCTTTTCTCACCCCTCCCCTTCTCTCCTTTTTCCTTTTTACTTCCTGTCCTCTCTCCACATTTAGAAAATGGATATCTGAAATTTTGGAAAAGACCCTCACCAAGATGGCACCTTGACCTCATTCTTCTTCAGAAATGTGAGAAATAAATTTATGTCCTTTAAGCCATTGAATACATCTGCATATTTTTTAAGACAGTCTGATCTGACCAATATAGTAGAGAAAATTCCTATAATTCCTATCTTTCCATTGGAGGTATAATCATATGTTATGTAATATGGAATTTAGAAAAGTAATGGACCCACCTGTAGTAGAGGGAAGCTAATGAGCAATAATATTTTTACTCAATCATGACAAGCATCACTATGCCCATTATTCCAATTAACTTGCAAGATTTTTCATCATACTAACTCCTTTGCTATGATCTTCCTAAAATTGTTAGTAAACTGACAGCAAGGCATGTGGATGAAATGGTGAGCATGATAGTTAATTCACATCATTGGCTTTCAGTGTTGTTGCTACAAATTAATTTTTGTTCCAATATATCCTCTTTGGATGACCACATGTTTACATAAGAACAACAACAACATATCAACCATTTTCCTGGGTTCAGCCTAAGAGAGCAAGTTCATGTGGCTCATTTTCTGATATTTTTTACAACACACACTGGTCAGTTTTCTCCTGGGTGGTATCTTGTACATGTGTTTCCTATTAAAGTAGCAACTAAAGAGTGGCAATTGCGAATTTCTTCTGGCTGGTCCTCAAGTTCCATTTTCTTCTGTAATTAGCCTGAAGTTGAAGTTTTGGGAGGAAGAGAGGAAAAGCTAATTTATCAAATTGAAAATTGGACTTGAATATAGCACTAAGTTGAATCTAGCTATATTGGAAATTTTTATTTACATAAAATATTCTTTGTAGATAATTCCCTCAGCTTTTTATACATATACTACCATCAAGCATACAACTTGTTTGTTCTGAAACTCATGCTAAGAGAACTCATCCAGGGGACTGGAGTTTATGTACACTTGTGGGAGCCACAAGTTCAGAGCTTAGAACCACATGGTCCCTTGAGGGCTAACAGGAGCATCAGGGTACTTAAATAAAAGTGAATTGGGCTTATTGTTAAAGAATTAAAATAAAATATATGCTTTCTAATTGCTTTCTGGACAATATTTTATCATAGTGAATCTCACTAATGATGTCTATATATTACTAAACATACTACCAAGAATCACTTTTTAACAATTTTATTATTTTTACTATTCTTTCTTTTTTTTAATAATTTTTATTTTGACCATATTGGCTTACATATCTTTCACAGTCGCATTTTAGGTACATATTATCATTTAATCTAGGGAATTTCCATAACCAAATTTGACCTCCCTCCACCCTCCTCCCCATCCTGCATCCCATATCACCCCCCCTCACCCCCCCAGGCTGCTAGAATAAGTGTGTCTACTTAGTGAACATATATCTGGTTGGTCCTGGTATCGTCCCTTATTTCCCCCTCTGTTTGAGAGGTGGAACTAGATAGTTCAAGTTATGTGGTTTTGTTTGAAGAAAGAAAAAGCAACAAAGGGGGTAAAATCAAATAAGCCGAAAATGGGTGTAGTCCAGAGGTTCTAAACCTCAGTTTGAGAGAGGACAGGAAAAAAGGAACAACAATACAAAAAGAAATATCGAATAAAATATCTAATGAACACTACAGCACTAAAGGCAAGCACCACTTAGTAGTCTCGGTCCTGGAATAAAACCATGCCAGAGTGCAAAAAATTTTTTATTATTTTACTTTTGAAAAAAGAATTGCATACAAGTATATAGCAGTTTCTTATAAAGTTAAGTATACATGTTCCATACAACTCAGTAATTCCATTTATAAATATTTACTCAAGAGACCTTTTTCTACAGCACTTTTTAAAATTTACTTTATTTAAGCACCATGCTTACAAAATTGTTCATAATTGAGTTTCAGTCATTAATGTACACCACCCTTAACCAGTGCATATTGGCTGCCACCAATGTCCCCAGTTTCCTTCACACCCCCCTCTGCTGCCTGCCTCTGGGGAAGACATTTTACTTCTTTCTTTCTCTCTTAATTACCCACCCTTTTTGACAATGTGGTGTGCACTATTTTTAATGAAGGGGTACAATACTATAACTTTATCCCATTTCAACACCCAATGCTTGTCCAGAGTAATTAGTTCCAACTATCATTGTCACAATGAACCCTTCCTGATCCTAATTGCACTTTCCTTTTTGTGGCAAGCAACCTACAATGGACTGCTCCTACTGGCCTTCATCTCTATTGTCTCTGGATATTATTATCATACTATCTTTTATTTTTATAGCCTACAAATGAGTGAGATTATCCTATGTTTATTCCTCTCCCTCTGCTCATTACACTCAGCATAATATTCTATATAAATAAATCATATATGTCTATATATAAATCATATATATGTATATATCTATATTTGTATAAATATATATTCATCTATATAATTTAATATATATTAAATATATATGATATCTTTATATATATTTATCTATATATAAATCAATGTATAATAAAATGTCATCACCTCATTTTTACTAACAGCTGCATAGTATTCCATTGTGTAGATGTACTACAGTTTCTTTAGCCACTCATCTGTTCTTAGGCACTTGGGTTGTTTCCAGATTCTGTCTACAATGAATAGTGCTGCAAAAAACATGGGAATGGAAAGGGCTTTTCTGCATAGTGTTTTTGGGATCCTAAGGCACATTCCTAGGAATATCCAGTATTGCTGGATCATATGAAAGCTCAATTTCTAGTTTTTTTGAGGAATATTCATATTGTTTTCTCTAAAAGCCAGATCAATTATATATCAGATACAATTATATCAGCAGTGAATGAGAGTCCCTTTATTCCCAGTTGTTTTTGTTCTTTTTGATGTGTGCCATCTCTGTGGAGTGAGAAGATACCTCATTGTGTTTTGATTTCCATCTATCTGATGATTAGTGATTTTAGTAATGATTAGTGATTAGCATTTTTCATTGCCTTTGGCCATCTTTGCTTTTTTGAGGAAATATCTGTTCATTTCTTCTCCCCATATTTGGCTGGG
Organism: Suncus etruscus; assembly: GCF_024139225.1. Classification (NCBI taxonomy): domain Eukaryota; kingdom Metazoa; phylum Chordata; class Mammalia; order Eulipotyphla; family Soricidae; genus Suncus; species Suncus etruscus. The sequence continues at coordinate 38,852,363 of NC_064859.1, read as the reverse complement.
TTTAGATGTTTTTTCTTCTTGTTAAGTTCAATTAGTTCTTAGTATACCTTAAACATTAACATAGTATAGATGGATATTGTATGATGAGTTTCTCCCATTCGTTGGGTAGTTTTTGTATCCTAATAATAATTTTGTTTGAAGTGCAGAAGCTTCTCAGTTCAATGTGGTCCCATTTGTTTATATTTGCTTTAACTTGTTTGGATAGCAGTGTTTCATCCTTCAAGATGCCTTTAGCTTCAATGCTTTGGAGTGCTCTGCCTACATTTTTCTCTATGTATCTTATGTTTCAAGTCTGATATCTAGGTCTTTAATCCATTTTTATTTGAATTTTATGCATAGTGTTAAAGAGAGGTCTGAATTCACTTTTTTCCCAATATTTCTTGTTTAAGAGACATTTTCAATTTATATTTCTTGCCCCTTTACCAAAGATTAATTGATTGTATATCTGTGGGTAAGTCTAAGAATACTCAAATCTATTCCATTGATCTGAGGGTCTGTCTTTATTCAAATGAATACTTTATAGTAAGGTTTGAAGTTAGGGAAGTGATGTCTCACATTTCCTCCCAAGGATTGCTTTAACTATTTATGTATGTTTATCATTCCAAATAAATTTCATGAGTGCTTGATTCATATTTCTTTGAAATATGTCATGGACTTTCTTACAGGGATTTTATTAAAGCTCTACAAAGCTTTGGAAATTATTGCCCTTTGAATGATGTTAATCCTCTCATCCATGAGCAGAGTATATATCTCCATTTCCGTGTGTCCTCTCTTATTTCTTGAAGTTGTGCTTTGTAGTCTTCTTTGAGGAGGTCTTTCACTTCTTCAGTTAAGTTGACTCCAAAACACTTGATTTTCTAGAGCAATTGTGAATGGGTATTTTTATATCACTTTCTTCCCTTTCATTGTTTGTATATAAAAAAACACAGATTTTTGATGATTAATTTTGGAGACTGTCATTTTACTATACAAGTCTATTGTTTCTAGAAGTGTTTTGGAAGTCTTTAGAATTTTCTAAGTATTGTATAATATCATCTGCAAACTGATAATGACTTCTTCCTTTTTTATCTGGATGCCCCTAATATATATATGTATTTTTTGTGTAATTGCAATGGCAAGTGTTTCTAGTACTAAACCTGCAAGAAGTGGCTAGAGTGGGCAACCTTGTCTTGTAACAGATATTAAATGAAATATTTTAGTTTTTCATCATTGAATACAATGTTTGCTATGGGCTTGTAGTAAATGGCTTTGACTAAGCTGGAAATAATTAAAATTGAGAAGAGTTCCTTCAATTCCCATTTTGTTTAAATTTTTTTATCATAAATGGGTTCTGGACATTATCAAATTCTTTCTCTGCATCTATTGATCTAATCATATTATTTTTATTTTTCCTTTTATTGATATGTGTATTATATTGATTGACTTGACTATGTAACACCATCCTTGCATCTCTGATATGAATCATACTTGTTCAATGTATATTATATTCTTGATTAGCTACTGGATTCTATTTGTTAGTATTTTGTTGCAGATCTTTACTTCTGTGTTCATTAAAGATATTGGCCTGGTGTTCTGTGTGTGTGTGTGTGTGTGTGTGTGTGTGTGTGTGTGTGTATGTTGTCTCAGTCTGATTTTCGTATCAGGGTGATGTTAGCTTCACAGAAATTATTTGGAAGTGTTTCTGTTTCTTTAGTTTACTGGAAGAAGCTGAAAAGTATTAGCAGTAGGTCTTCTTTAAAGGTTTGAAAGAATTCACTAGGGAATTTATCTCAGCCTGGGCTTCTGTTTTGAGAAAGCCTTTTGTTTACCATTTTAATTTTCCTCAATAGTTATAGGCCTGTTCAGGTATTCCAGATAACTTTGGTTCAAACTTGGGAGGTTATAGGAGTCAAGACTTTATCCATTTCTTCCAGGTTTCCATTTCTTCCACAGAAAATTTTGTATACAATATTTTATGGCCAGATGTATTGGTAATTGTTCTAAGCTGGAAATAATTAAAATTTTTTCAGTGACTAAGTAGTCATAAAATAGAACATTACTAAGCAGTTTAAAGGAATAGACTTTTTAAATAAAAAATCTTTAATTGAATCACTGTGAGATACACAGTTACAAAGTTATTTATAATTAATTTTCAGTCATGCAATCTTATCCCTTCACCCATTTCTTCACCAGTGCACATTTCCCACCACCAATATCTACAGTTTCCCTCCTGCTCTCGCTGCTTCTGTGGCAGATAATTTTTCTGTCTTCTTCTTTCTCTCTTTCCTTTTATTCTTTTAGACACTGTGGTTTGAAATATTGTTACTGAAGTGGTATTGTGCATATGACTTTATGTCCTTTGAACACACAGTTCTTATCTAGAGAGATTGTCAGAGTTGTTCCCTCTCTGCCCTAACAGTACTCTCCTCACTATTTGTAGCAAGCTTCTTATGGACTGGTCCTCCTGGCTCAGATCTCTATTTTCCTTGAATATTATTACCATAATTTTTCTTTATAACTCACATCTGCTTTTTATAATCCACATATGAGTGCAACCATTCTATATCTCTCCCTTTTTCCGTGACTCATTTCTCTCAGCATAATAATTTCAATATTTACCCATGTATAAAAATTTTTATGACTTAATTTTTCCTAACAGCTATTGTGAGGTATCATCCCACACCACAGAGATTGGCACACACATAAAAAAATAACAAGAACAACCAGTGCTGGTGTAGCTGCAGGGAAAAAGAGACTCAATAACTGCTGGTGGGAATGTCAACTGATCCATACTTTTGGAAAAACAAAATGGATATTCCTCAAAAAAAGAGGAATTGAGTTTCTATATGCCCAGAAATACAGTTCCTAGGAATATACCTTAGGAGTCCCAAAATACAATTGAGAAAAGGTATCTGCACTCATATGTTCACTGCAGCACTATTCACAACAGCCAGAAAGAGGAAACAGTCCTAGTGCCCAAGAAAAGTTGAGTGGATAAAGAAATTATGGAATAAATGTTTAAGACTTGTAACATTTTGTATCCATTTCAAAAGCATTTTGCAGTTGCAAAATTTACATGGTTATGTTTAGATGGCATTCCTCAAAAGATAAAGACCATAGTGACAGAAACCAGATAACTAGTTTTCCAGTGGTGAAAAGTAGGATGGAAATAAAGTTGCAGAACTTTGCAATCTGGGAGAGAGTGCATATAAGGAGCATATGTACTTTGTATAAAATAGACTTTGATTGCTGCATAGATTCCTTGAGTACTCACCATGTACTTGTGAAGTACATTTGTCAAGAGTTGGCTTCCAAGCATCCTTAGCTTTTACATTATTGGGCCCATGCAGTGAGCTACCAGGTTGAGTATAACAGAAATGAGCTCTCAGCCCCTGAGCACTAATGAGAAGGTCTCTGGAAAAAAGTAGAATTTTTAGATGATAAAGTTTTTATATACCATGAATAGATTAGTTATTTCAAGACTCTTCACATGTAGTAAAATTCATAGAACTGATCTGCAAAAAAGAAGACAATTTTTATTTTGTTAATTTAAAACAAAGATTAATGAGGGGTATTTATCTTTCAAAAATATAAGTGACTATCCCAATTTATGATTCAGTAAATTTTTAAATGTCAGTCATTTTTAATCTATTATAGAATTTTTGTATAAGCTAGCAATGTCAGAAAGAGATGTATTTCTCATTGTTGTGCATAGTAAAGGAGAGGAGAAAGGATGGACTCAATTTTACTCATAGTTCCAGATAAATAATAGCTAAGATCCATAGGTCAATATAATAGGTTTATAATACTGACAGATTTCTTTTGGAAAGATATAATAATCTATGCCACTTATTAACTTTTCATTTTTATTCAAACCATACAAATTATTTGCATCCAGATTCTTAGTCTGAAATGCCCAAGATGGAAGTAGTTGGTTTAAAAATGGGCGTTCACTTTCCTTTATACTATACACCAGATATTCACTTCCTACCTCCTGAAACTATTTTGTTGTGCATAATTTAACCCACAAAGTTGCAGAAATAAACAATGCAAGAACAGTTTTTTTAATGTGTATTCATCTGAGAGTTGCTTGCCTATGTGTAATTTTTCAGCTTTCACAAGTACAATCCAGCAGTCAGAGTATCATTTGAATTCTCAAAGGACTTATTTACAAACTAGGATACTTGCATGTGATTTGTTATCTGCAAACTATGTGATATGAGCCTTGATCCCTATTTCTAAATTGTTCCAAGTCAAGGTCAGTGAGTTGGCAATGAGGAATATACACAGTGACTCTTTTTTTTTCTGGTATAAACAAACACAAGATTGGGAACTGAAGACCAAATATTTTGAGAAGTTACAACAATGTAGTTCTTAGGAAAAACCAGGTAGTTCAAATGATGCTGTTTTATAGTGGCCTTTAGGAAGAAAATACATTTCCTTCAGATCTTGCAAATTTCTTCAGTTCTTTACAGTGCAAGTAGTTCTTACTCTAGCTAAATTCCATGTTCCTTTTTAAAAAGAGAGGACAGGGACGACAGAGATAGTGCAATGCTTAAGGTACTCGCTTTGCAAATCAAGTCCAACAAACTTGAATTTGATACCCAGAATTGTATGTAGTCCCCCAGGTCCCTCCAATAATTACCCTTGAGTACAGAGCCAGAAGTAAGCTCAGAGCTAGCAGGGTGTGGCCCCAAAATAACAACAATAAAATAACAAATAAAAGTTAATGTGAGTCAATTCTGGTTCTCTCAAAATTTTTATTTTGCTTTTATAATAAAAGTACTAGGTTTAAAGATTTCCCTCCCGAATACATACATTGTTCTTGTCACTTTAAGACAATATATATCATTATAGAATTTTTGAATGTTCTTACCAGTTCTAGAAATATTGGTTTTGAACTCTTCTTTGTTTTGATTAATATTTAATTTTCAGGAATCTTCTAATTCACAATTAAACTTTGGAGGATTTCCCCTTGCTTATGCATTTGTACTGCATCAGTTCTTGTTTTATTCAGAAGTATGTTGAAGAAACTTTTGTATTCCAGGTACTTTTATAAATACTAAAGAAAAATGGCAAACATAGGCTTTATGGAGTAAGGTAATAAATAGAATAAACAAAAATAAATAGTTTAAAATCATGTTTGAGATGTTTGAGTGAAGGTGGAAACTGTTCTTAAAATTTTAGCTAATAATTTTTAATTATTTTTCTTCTTAAAATTTTGAATATAAGTTTTCTATAATGGGATGCCAATGATATGGGCTATAGCATCAAATCTTAATAAATGGGACTGCATCAAACTAAAAAGTTTCTGTAGGGTAAAAGAAAAAGACTAAAATAAGAAGACAGTTGACAATGGGAGAATTTTTTTGCACTCAACCCATCAGATAAAGGTTTGATATCGAGGATGTACAAAATACTCACAAAGGTTAATTCCAAAAACCCTAAAAACCCATCAAAAATGGGAAGAGAAAATAAACAGACATTTCTCTGAGGAAGACCAAAGGTAGCCAGCAGGAACATAAAAATAAGATGATCATCACATATCATTAGGGAAATCCAGATCAAGACAACAATAAGATATAATCTTATACCAGTGAGGGTGGCACATATCAAAAACAATGGGGAAGATCTTTGTTGGCAGGGATGTGGTGAGAAAGAAATTCTCACTCACTGTTAGTGTGTATGCTTCCTGGTCCAAACCCTCTGGAAAACATTATAGAGGGTTTTTAGTAAACTCAAAATTGAGCATCCATATGACCCAGCAATCCCTCTTTTGGGTATCTATCTCCAGGACAGAAAACATTCATCCAAAAGGATGTATGCACAGCACTCACTATTCATTATAGTACTCAGTAAAATAACTAAGATTTGAAATCAACCTGGATGTTCAACAACAGATTATTGAATCATGAAGGTGTGGTACATAATTACAATAGAATATTACATAGCTATAAGAAATTATACAATCATGCAATTTGCAGCAATATAGATGGAACTAGAATATCTGATGTTAAATGAAGTAAGCCAGAAGAAGAAGGAGAAATACAATGATATCACTTATATGTGGTATTTAGAATAACTGCATGAAGAAATGTAATGCTTCAAATGGAATGCTTCAAATGTTTCAAACACTCTTGGCCCCAGAGTATAGCGAGGAGAAGGAAAGAAACAAAGTGAAGGAGGAGAAACAAAAATATGAAAGGATGGGGGCCAAGGGACAGGAGGTCTCAGGTGCAATAGTGGAGATTAAAAAAAAAAAAGCAGAACTAAATATCCAAGCCAAAGTCAACAATAGTGGAATCAAGAGAACAAAATTATAACAATCTAAACCTTTAATGAGTCTGTTATCTTGGCAAGCTAGGGGGTAAAGGGAGGTGGTTGGGATACATTCTGGGAACATGGAGGGAGGTTGACACTGGTGGTGGGATTGGCCCCAATTGTATGTCTGAAATACAATTATAAAGGACTTTGTAAATCACAATGGTTTCAATAAAATAAAATTTTAAAAAGTTTTTCATTGGGTAGATTGGGAGGCCTTAATGTCCTAAAAAGGACCTCTTATTGGTAAGCCTCTCATAATTCTGTGATGCT